>NW_015505197.1:427519-435318 GCF_001515645.1 Sinocyclocheilus grahami | reverse complement strand
GTGTTTTGGCGGTGTGTATACATAACCACCCTATAATGATAAAAATCCACCCAGTGTTTTTTTTTAAAAATCTGGTTAAATGTTTTCCCCTTTCACAAATCGAGCCGATCTCAGATGCCTGTCTGTGTGACGTCACACAGACAGGCCCCTCCCACGATAGTTTGATTGAACGTAGCGTTTCAGCACAGACTGGACTGGTGTCTCACCTCAGACCACCCTGAGTGAGCTGTCATCAGTCCACCATTGTTTCACCGCCGGAGCAGATGTAGACAAGAATGGCTCCTAAGTGATTGAGGTCTTCTGTTGTTGGATGTAATAATGAACATAGCAGTCGTCATTTACTCCCTACATCTGAGTCGCTGAACTCGTGGTGGATTACACTGTTTCTGAAGGGAATGCGCCCCCGATCTACATAAATGCGTCTGTTCACGCTAATCATTCATGATCCAGCCTCATCTACAGAAGAAGTGAGTATAATGTTTTGTAATGAATCTTTGCAAATCGCCTTTCCTAATAATGTGCTGATTAGCAAGTTTCACAATGAATGCGGCTAAAGTAAACAGTCTCTCTGAGAGCAGCTCGGAAGAGAGGGGCGGGGTCAGCAGAGCTCATTAACATTTAAAGGAAAATGCTACAAAAACGGCTTGATCTGAAAAGAGCTGTTTTTGACAGGATAAAAAAGGTATTTTTTTCTGTCTTTAATGCTCACAGTTAAACACAGTTAAGCCAGCATGCACATATACCCTACACTCAGCAAGCAATGTTGTATATAAAACACTGTATAGGCACATTTAAATATACATTTTTCATTGTTAGGCAGGCTTATACTAAAAATTGTTAAGTTTTAGAAATGTATTAATTCTTTAAGTTAAGTTGCTGTTTTCATACCTTTGTAATATTTTTTCAGTCAATATTAAATTACTGAAAGAACTGCAATTTTCACTTTGTAGTGAATTTTTTTAGGTTTGATATGTTTTCAAAGTAACTTAAAAGTAAAGTAATTAGTAATCTGATTACTTTTTACATGCAGTAATCAGTAATGTGATCAAATTACAATTTTCAAGTAGTAATCAGTCATTTGTAATCAATTACTCTTTTTGAGTAACTTACCCAACACTGATCATATTGGTAATTATTTAAGTAACTCAAAAGCAGGCATATATATATGATTTGTTTTTAGTGGTGCTTAAGTCAACTTGAATAATCTTGCCTAATACAGTAAAATCCTCTGCATCAACCTTGCATTACCCAAAATCATATCAAGTCACTACTGACATTGTCAGAATCAACTTTTGTTATTTTTTAGGTTTTAGAAAGCTGAGATCCATTTGAGAATGTCTTCTTCACAAGGTGAATTAATTTTCACCAAAATCGCCTCATTTTAGCTTAATTGAAAGTTTGTTGCATAATGATTTAAATGTGAATGTAGTTTAAAAAGAAAGTTTTACATACTTAAATTGAAATTGTAGAATTTAACCATAATTTAATAAATATTTTAATCCTCAAATGGCACTGATTTTTTAAATTTTTGTTTTAAATATGTATTGTCACTTAAAAAATGAAGACATTTTCTTATTGCATACATGCAGCAGTCGTTGTAGGATGACATTTTCCTTTAGCCACTGAAGTTTGGATGGGAATCTGATCCTAGATTAGCAGTGACGGGCAGCATTACCCTGGAGCAGCAGAATTCCCAATCATCTTCAATATTCATGTATACACACGTCATGCCCGCCAGAAGAAGGCAAAGCTTTCCCCAGCCTTACTGTGCTGTGCTTATGCCAGTTGACCAAACAAGGAAGACTTCTGCCCCCTTTTCTCATCCATCATTGGAACATGCATGTAAACAATAGCTGTTTTTAACACAAGTGTGTGACATAGCGCACTTAATGCATGTACTAATGCCTGAAGCTTCACATTTGAGCCACATGTACTAAACCGGTTGTCTCATACAGGTCTAGTGAGTTGCATTTTCTCTCATCCATGATGCTTTAAAGATGATGCTGGTTTTATTTTTAATGTATACTATAGCTGGCCCTCGTATAAAGAAGTGTCATGGTTTTATAGACCAGAACTACTTTGTGTCTGTTATGATAAAGCATTATTCCACCATGATTGTTGTGTCAATTAGTCATGAATGGCACTTTGAACATACGACTTCACCCGTAATGTGAGCCATGTTTCGTTTGGCACAGACTCTGGGTTGTGAAAGGGTCAGTTGAATGAGCTTTGACAACCAAAAAAGGCCAGAGACATGTCCACATTAAACTAAAAGGTGAACAAGTAATAAATCAACAAGTAATAAAAAAAGGTGAACAAGTAATAAAAATTTGGCACACACAGTCTAAGGACACATTCATGTGTTTTTGAGCTTGCTTTGGTTTCAAACAAATGAATTAGCATGGCAGACTTGTAGGTTGGGTAACATTTAGCAATTTGTAAATGTTCTTTGTAGTCAGCAAGTTTTGTCATTTAGATTAATTAACTGATTATGAATTCCAGGTTCCTACAACATTCCTGAGATCTCAGCAGTTTCACAGTGTCCTAACCAGCTGTGATAAGATGAGCAGTTTTCCCATACTAAAACCGAAAATACTGTGGAGTGCAGCAAAATCATAACCAATCAGAGCAGTGTGTGGACGAGTCCTTTTATGGTTTATGGTCAAGTTCTGCACTTGACTATTTTCCTGCGCATTAACATTAACCTTTTACCTTAAACACTAAAAAAACAAGTTTCTGTAAAATTAATGCTATTTACATTACAAACAGATGCTTCTTAACAATATAAAACACACCATCTCATCTCTCACTTGACTTTAGACCATTAAAATTGATGCTTTGTCTTGTAGTGCAACAAGGACACAGGACACTCTAAATAATGAGGTGAATTTCAAATAAATCTGCTCTCCTACAAGTGTCACATATACTCGCTTCGTTTTGTGTGTTCGCTGGCTCAGTTTGTGGTGTCATGCTCAGTTTGTTGGGTTCCATGTTATAGCAGATTTATTTCATGTCTGACATGAACAGAAATTGTGTGTCCCAAGTAATTTGTTAAACACCCTGTTGCATCCCAGGTTTGTCTCATGAAAAAGTGTGAGAATAATCTGTGTTCAGATGGAAGGATGAAATGAATTCTGTCGTGCCTTGATCAACTCTTCTTGCTCATAACTCAGTAAAAGTCTCTACATTCTCAAATGCTGCGGATTTTACACATATCAAAGAGTGGTTAACAGAGGTTAAGGAATATTGTGCAATATTTGTTGACTTAAAATTATGTCAGTCTATTTAAAATTTTAAACAAAATATTCACATTATATGCAAATTAACTAATAAGCAGTCAGCCGTCGTCATCGCAAAATAAACCCTGACAGGATGCCTATGTGCTGCTCAACAAATAAATAACTACACGAAATACTGATTTAAGTGAAAATTATTTTTGATAACCTGATTTGAGACCAGCAGGTTTTAGGAATTGATATGTAGATTATTTATTTATTTATTTATTTTAACAAGGAACTACCTTTTTTGGTGGAAACACATAGAATGATTTAAGACTGGGCACTGTGGCATCAGTGAATCTAATGTGTTATACAGTGTTGCTACTCGTTAGGTGATTTAAAGGGGGAATTTGCTGCTATCAAAATGGGCTTTTAATAAAGCTTAGCTGTTTATGAAGTAGAAGCATGAACATACTTTTAAAATCATTGCTATATGATCAGAAAAAAAGAAGAAATAAAGAAAAAAGGCTGTGGCGTTCCTTTTTGCCAAAAACTCCAACACCCATAATGCACCTTTGATTTTTGCACCACCCCTTTGTCAATCTGTCTGTCCATGGGTGGTAATACAAAAATGCTAGTTCTATCTACAGTTTTGACAAAAATGATGTGTTCACTCAGTGTAATTTTGCTGACAAATAAATGGAGATATCTAGGTGCAGGTAACACTGAGAAAGCGTACACATTGTTCATTTACATATTACTGACTTTGTAACAATACAAAGCTGGTTGAAAATTGGCAAACTTATGCTTTAAGTATCATTTAATTGTGTCCAATAGAGGCGATCTATTAAGGATAGGATATACTATATAGGATACTAATATCTTGGATATTTAGCTTACAACTAAGTTTCTAAAAAAATATTTTTTTCAATATTTAATGCCATGGACCAAACTTTGGCAAATCTTGTGCTAGTTCCATTGTATCAGCCTGGTAACTTGCAAAGAACTGCAAAGTGATAATATTTTCCCGTGCATGCAGGATATATGCATCAGACATTTAGTGAATGGTCTGTAGGCATGCCATCTAATGGCTGCGACTAGGATCACAGTGAATTCAAGAGTAACATCACTGCTCTTAGTAGCCTATTGAAACAACAGACATGGTTTTTGTGTATTCAGGGCACTGTCACATGAAGGCAGATGGTTTGGAAATCTTTCTAGATGCTTTGAGACACTGTATCCCTCGACTCGTTCTGTAGCTTCAGCGGTTCTAGGATTATATCCAACAGCAGCCCATGACATACTTGTTTATAAGCTTTGGATGGAGCAAGTTATTTCAGATGTGTTGAAGTTTTGAATTGTTGTCAAGTGTTCAGCCAGTGGCACCTAAAATTACATTTGTGACATTTTTTACAGATCAAAGTTGAATTATTCATTTGTTGATGGGAATGTCTGAATGCAGATTGCAGAGTGCTACTTTAGACCGGGGATCAAGCAGGTCTGACTGCAAATTTGTTTATGTGCCTGCAGGTCCAGGGCAGCATGAACCTGACTGATGCCCTGTCTCCATGCCAACCGAAGCCTCATGTCGAGATAAACTTAAATCCTCCTGTCAGAAGGTGACCTCTCTGCCCCAATCCAAACTCTACAGGGTAAGTGACCAGAATTAATTCCCTGTTGAAAGGTAGTTTTTGTTCCCTCTATTTTGAAGCTCAGTTTTTTCTTCGGTCATGAAATTGCAGCATATGTGAGTCTTATAAAATGGCAGAGAAATGAATTTGATAGGGAATAATGATTACGAAAATAACTCATTCTGATGCCCGAGCTCAGACAACTCATTTTGTGCTGATTATTACTGAAAGGCCATTAAAGGTCATATACGTTCGATTGAAGGAAATGTCAGTGAGGGAGACTTTTTGTAGAATAATTTAATCTTCATGTTCTTTAAATCTCACTTTGATTCCCACTGTGTTGAGGGAAAATTTATACTGGATGGTTCAAGAGTTTGAGGTCAGTAAGATGTTTTTGACACATATTAAAATGTTTATTATTATTAGATATTAAAATACAATTTAATCCTTCTAATGTGTTGATTTGGTGCTCAGGAAACAATTCTTATTATTATCAATGTTTAAAACAGTTGCTTATTATTTGTGTGGAAACCTTGATACATTTAATGCATGAAATGTGATAGATTCTGAATATTTTGATGAATAGAAAGTTAAAAGGAACAGCATTTATTTGAAAGGGAAATCTTCTGTGACATTATAAATGTCTTTCACTCATCAGTTTAATGAGTCCTTGCCATATAAAAGCATTATTTTTTTTCAACAACAACAACAACAAAAAAAGAAGCATACTGACCTCAAACTTTTGAACACTAGTGTGCATTTGTCTAAATGATTGAGGTGTATAAATATTCTTTGGGGCCACTGTACCCTCTCTTTGCGTCCATACCTGGTTCTGAGGTGCTCAGGAAAAGCATACAGTAACAACAATGTGTTTTGTGTTCAAATCCAAAGTAGAGACAGTCTCCCTGTCAGACAGGTCTTTCTCTCTGCCTCTCTGCGTGGGTGTGCTGGTTAGCACCTTGACACTGAAATCTTTGGAGCTTAATTATGGTCCTGTGAATATTGAAATGAAATATTTCGATCTCTCACCGTAATCATTGAACATGAACATCAAATTCGACTCATCATTAACACCATCCGAGGTGCATGACTTTACATAGAGTGGCATATGTGTGTGTTTGTGTGCTGAATAGATGAGATTTTTGATGGATATGGATTGCTCATCATTATTGCTTCCTAAAAAGTACAGTGGTGGTAGCATGGTACAGTAATTACAGTATTTGATGTCATTACAAGATTACCATATTCATATACATTGGTATTTACTACTTCAAGAACCTTAAAATAAATATTGCAACAGATCATGTCCAAAAAAATTATACCCCCATTATACTGTTAGGCTGATGATGCACGGGCAGCTTTTTGAGCAATGTTGCCAGGAAACTTTGGGCAATGTTGCCGCCAATGGGCAACCAGATGAGACACAGGGTCCATGACCGATCTAAAGTATCCAGATAGACATTTCTTATCCATTCTCAATGTGAAAGTGCCCAAGCAACATTGCTCAAAAAAAGTTGCCCGGCAAAATTGCTCAAAAATGTGCCCCGTGTATCATCAGCCTTAGTAAAGATATTGAAGTTTAGTAGAGTCAGAATATTTCAGCCTGGTCTTTAAAGTGTGCTTCTTGGTCTTTTTTCAGTGTTTATGTGTGTTTTACTCACTCAGATAAATTATATTTACTTGATACATTTTAATTGATTTTTCCGTACATTTCTACCATATGTACATTAACTGACAGTCACCACTGATAAGCTACCACTAAATATTGTAGAAACTTAATTTGCTGTAAAGTTGCTTTGCAACGATTTGTATCGTGAAAAGCGCTATACAAATAAACTTGAGTTGAGTTGAGTTGATACACGCAAACAGTAAATCAGGGCTTTTTTATAAACAGTAACTGAGGCCAAAACGGTGTCATGTCCTGCCATATTATCAGCTTTGTCTTTTCCTGCAATTGGAGAATTAGACAGTATTGGACTGAAATTGTGTTGATTATTTGTGGTTGGTTAGTCAGGATAAAAGGACACACATTGACATTGTAGGCAGCTTCCTGTTTTTCCCTGATCAGCTTTTAGATGTTTAGGCAACATGATTAGGGCATAAAATAACAGTTTCTCAACATCTCTAACCCTCTTCTGGTGACCCACTGAAAGATTCAGCCAGATTATTTTACTCATTTGATTAGATCCAAATCAGTTCTAGAGAGGCTGTGTTATGTACACATTTGATTTGGATGAATTGCTTATTTATGAATTTAAATGACCAGCACAGTCTGTGTATTCACAGACAAATCAGGAGTCTGTCAAAATGCATTCAGTGTAGTGTCACTCAAACAGAAATGACATACAAGTAATGCAGAAAATAAATGTATTTATTTATAAGCAGTGAGGTCAGGCCACTTCTGTAGAAAATAGTCAGACTGTTGTCCGTGGTTTTAGGTAGGGCTGAGTGATATATTTGAATGTTTCTGATGGAGTCATTATTATTTTGTTTTGTAGATAATATAAAGTTAACCAACATCATAAACATTGCAGTGGTTTTAATATATCCTTTTTAGCCATGAAGTGTCTGTGCCAGTTGGCCAGTGTTCTGTGATTTCAGTGTTTTAAGAGATAGAGTATATTAATAGCATTTTGATTTAAATGTCAAGAACAAAAAATAGAGCTGGGAAGTTTATTTTAATTAATTATTTTTTTTTTTGAAAAATTACAGTAAAGACTAATTGTAATTTTAAAAAATCTATTAAAAAATGCTGTTCTTTTAAACGTTCAAAATTAATTACAGATATTTCTAATTGTAATAATGTTTCACAGTATTACAGTTTTTACTGTGTTTTTGATCGACTAAATAGAGCCTTGGTAAGCATAAGAGACTTTTTTCATATATATTCTTATATACAGTATATATATATATATATATATATATATATATATATATATATATAAATAGG
>NW_015505197.1:423956-427346 GCF_001515645.1 Sinocyclocheilus grahami | reverse complement strand
TATAAATAGGGCTGCACAATTAATAAAATTTCTAATCGCAATTACAATTACGGATGCCGCAGTTACGTAATCGTTCAAAGCAGCAATTAATCATTCAGTCCACTTATGTTATTCTGCGTACTTAAGATTTAGCATAACATTATACCATGCATATTTTAACTTTTTTTATTTAAAGAAGAAACCAATCAAGGCTTTTAAGGCCAATTTAAGGCTTAATACTATAGAAAAGCAATTCAAGTTTTTCAGAGTGTTTTCAGCTTGTTTATTTTAATCTAAAAATATGGCATGTTGTTGCTTCAAACAGTGGTATAAACATCATAATTAATAATCGCAATTACAATTTGAAAGGAATAATCAACAGTTATGATTTTTGTCATAATCGTACAGCCCTACACACACACACACACACACACAATTGATATTTTAATTATAAAAAACATTTTTTGTATCTGTATCATCCAGCCCTGTCCTCACCACTTGCACCTTCAATTTCACTGAAGCTTTGAGTGTCTCTCTTCATCTTTGTCTTATTTTGTACATTGTCCATGCTGAGATACAGCCTGAACTTTCTGCAAAGTTGTCCTGTGCTTCAAACAGATAAGACTGACATGTATCTGGTTTTCTGTATGGATTAAGGCTTCAGCACAGAGCTCCGTTTGAGGCTGATATAAGTTGGGTCTCCATTGCCTCTAGTTACTGACAGCATGAAACAAAAAACCCCAACATCAGGGGCGGATCTAGAAAATAATTTTTAGGGTGGCATGGGGTCTATGAGGGGTGGCAACACCAAAGCAAGCCCCCTTGCATAGTTTTTGGGGATTTATGGTCTGACATACACAGTTGTGTTCACAAATATTGTATTACCATTAAGTAATCAGCTATACTGTTTAAAATGAAAAATAAATGACAACATTTCAATATCCATCATGGCACCAAGTCAATGCACGTAAACTTCAACAGGTTATACATGTTTCTGAGCTTGTATCACTAAAGAAGACATGCGGTTCTATTAAAATTACATAAGCTACTTAGATGGTATAATCACGTTTAGTGCAAGTAAAAACTTTTGAATTTCCTAACATTAGAAAGAAATACAATATGTAAAAATATTGTATTACCATTAAGTAATCAGCTATACTGTTTAAAATGAAAAATAAATGACAACATTTCAATATCCATCATGGCACCAAGTCAATGCACGTAAACTTCAACAGGTTATACATGTTTCTGAGCTTGTATCACTAAAGAAGACATGCGGTTCTATTAAAATTACATAAGCTACTTAGATGGTATAATCACGTTTAGTGCAAGTAAAAACTTTTGAATTTCCTAACATTAGAAAGAAATACAATAATATCAAAGCACTGAAACTGGATCAGTTTTGAAAACAATGTTTGAATTTGTGTTATTAACAGAGGTAGGAATGTCTGTAATCACCCAGAACAAACTCTATCAACCATATACTCTAGCAACACCCCAGCAACTGCATAGCAAGAGCCTAGCAAGTGTCTTTTAGTACAGCCCACTGGATCATATTAGACTCAGATGATCAATTTTAAAACATTTGAAAAGCAAGTCACGTAAAGGTTGCTTTCAGTTTATGTTAATACTATCTCCAAC
The DNA here is from genome assembly GCF_001515645.1 of Sinocyclocheilus grahami. NCBI lineage: Eukaryota > Metazoa > Chordata > Actinopteri > Cypriniformes > Cyprinidae > Sinocyclocheilus > Sinocyclocheilus grahami. The sequence goes on along the minus strand of NW_015505197.1, from coordinate 425,726 downwards.
CAGGAGAGGTCGCTATTTCCAGCCGCTCCCCTATTCATTTCAGCGTAGTAGGACGTGCACTCTAATGTAAACATTCATTAACATTAGCAAATAATAAAATGAAAAACTTACAAAAGCTTTTTGCCAAATGCATGACAGAAATGTTTGCACTGGACTGTTCTTATTAGGGTTTCCGCGGGTCCTTAAAACGTCTTCAGTTAAACATTTAAGGCCATTCAAACTCTTAAATGGTACAAAAAGTCTAAATTATAAGAGGTCTTTGGGGACGGAAAGACAAGAATTGCTATATGGATTAATATGACGATTAAACTTCAAAAGGCTGTGATTTCACTGAATAAACTTGAGCGCTGCAGTCAGCTTTGTGTACTGCGGTTACCGGGTAAACCACTATATGCGCAGTTCCGAAAGTGAAGCCTGCTGGCAGAGAATAAATTTGCTTTTTCAAAAAGCCCGTCTGCTATTTTTGCTACATATTTTTAAATGTGAACAAGTGGATCGACAAAAAGCTAATGCATTATAAAAATCTAAACAATTAAGACACTAAGATATATATATATATATATATGTTATTTAATATAATAATTAATTGATAGTAATTGTTTAAATTAATATAATAATTGATACTTTTGACTCATCCCTTTTCTTAAAAATTGTTTCAAGGCTAAAATGTGAAGTGCAGATCTTAAAAAGGTCTTTAAAAGTCTTACATTTGTTTTAAAAAAATCCTGCAGATACCAGGTTATTTTATGGTACCATTTGGAATAACTTTTTTTATTTTTAAATTAAGCCCTTTTTAACTGTCCTTTTAGGTTGTTTTGAGAATGTTCTGTAGGCTACTAATAAAAAAAAGGACCTCTGTATATTTGTTTGTTGCAAATTTACAGACAATGCAATTGAAATGTTTACATTGGCTTGTCGGGGTAATATTTCTGTCCACTGACAACAAAGTTCTCCTTCTGAATTAGCATAATTGCACAAGTTTTATACTTAATAAAATCTTAAAAAACAAATGACATTAGTTATACTTTCATTTCCTTCAATAAAAAGGAAATTGAGTAAAACGGTGTAAAAGGTGTGTGGACGTGGATTAGTAATCTGGCCCCTTGGTATAAAGGAGAAAAAAGGCTGGCTCTCATCACTATCAAAGTTGCCCATCCCTGATCTAGAACATCTAATTGACCAAATCATTTACATTTTTTAAACAAGACTTTTAGACAAGCCAGCATACATTTTTCTTTCAAACTTTTCAATCAAGTTATTACAGTTTTTCTTAGTTTTGCATATGTAACTGCTTACATACATTTTCAAAACTTTACACACAAATCCAAGAATTGTACACACAAAATGCAAAATGCCTCACATCTCTTGCAAAATGAAGCACTGCATTTAGAATATCACATTTAATTTATGTATTAGCTTACAGTAGGCTATACATAAATTAAATTAGAGATACAGCTGTATAATTCAGCAATTAACATTTTCATTTTACTACTGTAAAGTAATCTTGCAGTAGATGAAAAGCACTAGAAAAGTTCAAATACCAAATAACTTGGCATACACCACAATACAGTACAGTAAAAAATATTATTTAAAAAAAGTAAATTTAGCATCCTCTGCACATTTGGCCAAATTTCATTACCGTATGCAGTACTATAGCAGTTTCTTTGTCTCCTGACACACTAGCTATATCCCTAGGCAGTCATTTCTGAGTTCTGCAAAAATGCAGTACACATAAAAAATGGTTACTGTGTGTGTATATATATATATATA
>NW_015505197.1:421400-422665 GCF_001515645.1 Sinocyclocheilus grahami | reverse complement strand
AGTGAAATTATAGTGAAATTTACATTATCTAATGTACTGGTACTGTAGGCTACTGTAATTATAGTGTATGTGTAAGTATAAAACCCCTGTAGATGATTGGCTCAGCTCTCTCCTCTCTCCGTTGTTAGCATAAAGAGATTCTGATTGGTGTGTCATCAGTTTGGCTACCTAAAGTTTAACTTACTCATTGTTAAACTTTTTGAGAAATGTGTTTTTGTTTTGAAAACTGAATTAATAGTTTGGGGATAAAAGTGGCAACTAAAATCAGTTATATTAACAATGGAGAAAACTGCAATACGACTAGATTCTTAGCTAACTCTGCTATTAGTTTCTGTGATCGGCATCTTCTTATCGATTTCATGTTATTGTTACGGCTTATATCCATGATGAAAGTGGAGCGAGCGGTCGGAGAATCGGATCACCAAACAATTACGCAATGAATCTCAGACATATCCGGACGGGATTAGATTTCTCAGAGGACTTCTGAGTTAACTGAAAAGCAGTAATTATCTGATTCACGAACAAATGTAAAAACAATTTGTTAGTGAACTGCTTTGTGGTTTTGACTGAAAAAGATCCGGTTCATAAGAGTAATTTGTTGATGAAACCGACTACACTGGTACGCTGCGTGCGCGTGCAACCATCGTGCACAGTTTATTAAAAGATGAGTTTTTGCCATTATTTTGCGTTACTCTGTCATCGCCGCGGCTGAAAAGTAGCACATGAAACACTGCTTAAATTTATATTTTATTCTGTGATAATTCTGGGGTGGCACAGCTTTTTCTTAGGTTGGCAGTTGCCACCCCGTGCCACCCCGGTAGATCCGCCCCTGCCCAGCATTGTTTCTCATATCTGAAATGAAGCTCTTCCATTTGAGCACGATCTCATTTGATATACACAGACCTCCCCCGCACCTGTCTGGATTCTCCAGGTGTGTGTGTATGTGTGTGTGCTGGTTCATCCACTATCAGGGATTAATTAACACTCTGAAAGGGGAAGACTGGAGGGAGGTAGAGAGTGTCCAGTGCAGAGAGGAAAAGATGGATTGCGATGAGGGGAGAAGTAAAATAGAGCAAAAAAGAAAGAGGACGGTGAGCCGTTGATGGGCGAACAAGTCTGCGATGGGATTTAATTGGCTGCTAATACAGGCAGCAGGTTATTGTACCTGCCTGTCACACTATCACACTCACCATAGAGTAAAGTTTAAGTGTGTGAGGCTGCATATATGTTAGTTTGAACATGCTATCGACAAATGTGACATATGT
>NW_015505197.1:403364-420305 GCF_001515645.1 Sinocyclocheilus grahami | reverse complement strand
TGGCTCAGCTCTCTCCTCTCTCCGTTGTTAGCATAAAGAGATTCTGATTGGTGTGTCATCAGTTTGGCTACCTAAAGTTTAACTTACTCATTGTTAAACTTTTTGAGAAATGTGTTTTTGTTTTGAAAACTGAATTAATAGTTTGGGGATAAAAGTGGCAACTAAAATCAGTTATATTAACAATGGAGAAAACTGCAATACGACTAGATTCTTAGCTAACTCTGCTATTAGTTTCTGTGATCGGCATCTTCTTATCGATTTCATGTTATTGTTACGGCTTATATCCATGATGAAAGTGGAGCGAGCGGTCGGAGAATCGGATCACCAAACAATTACGCAATGAATCTCAGACATATCCGGACGGGATTAGATTTCTCAGAGGACTTCTGAGTTAACTGAAAAGCAGTAATTATCTGATTCACGAACAAATGTAAAAACAATTTGTTAGTGAACTGCTTTGTGGTTTTGACTGAAAAAGATCCGGTTCATAAGAGTAATTTGTTGATGAAACCGACTACACTGGTACGCTGCGTGCGCGTGCAACCATCGTGCACAGTTTATTAAAAGATGAGTTTTTGCCATTATTTTGCGTTACTCTGTCATCGCCGCGGCTGAAAAGTAGCACATGAAACACTGCTTAAATTTATATTTTATTCTGTGATAATTCTGGGGTGGCACAGCTTTTTCTTAGGTTGGCAGTTGCCACCCCGTGCCACCCCGGTAGATCCGCCCCTGCCCAGCATTGTTTCTCATATCTGAAATGAAGCTCTTCCATTTGAGCACGATCTCATTTGATATACACAGACCTCCCCCGCACCTGTCTGGATTCTCCAGGTGTGTGTGTATGTGTGTGTGCTGGTTCATCCACTATCAGGGATTAATTAACACTCTGAAAGGGGAAGACTGGAGGGAGGTAGAGAGTGTCCAGTGCAGAGAGGAAAAGATGGATTGCGATGAGGGGAGAAGTAAAATAGAGCAAAAAAGAAAGAGGACGGTGAGCCGTTGATGGGCGAACAAGTCTGCGATGGGATTTAATTGGCTGCTAATACAGGCAGCAGGTTATTGTACCTGCCTGTCACACTATCACACTCACCATAGAGTAAAGTTTAAGTGTGTGAGGCTGCATATATGTGAGTTTGAACATGCTATCGACAAATGTGACATATGTACTCACCCTCATGTTGTTCCAAACCTGTATGACTTTTTTTTTTGTTAAATGCTTTTTTATTATTATTGGTGGCTGACTAAATACTTTTTTTCCCCACTGTACACATCGTACACACAGTTTATATCTGAACTATAAACTTTTATCCCAGTACTTCTGTGATTTGAATGTTTGTAACACAGAAATAATGATACTGTGTGGCTGAAAAGACCATGAAGCTGTTTCATTCATGACAGTTGACAGTTCCTCTCTTCATGTCAATTGCAGTGCGAATGCAAATTTAAATGTTCAAATCGCACTGGTGTTATCGTATGCTGCATGGACGAACCAAGTGATCACAATATTGATCGCACACGTCAGAGGTTGAGGAAACAGATAAATCATTGTAATTTAGCAATAGAATCACGTTGGTGTTTGAATCTTGTTCGCGATCTTTAACGATGTATTAAATTATAGTACACACAGTTTATATCTGAACTATAAACTTTTATCCCAGTACTTCTGTGATTTGAATGTTTGTAACACAGAAATAATGATACTTTGTGGCTGAAAAGACCGTGAAGCTGTTTCATTCATGACAGTTGACAGTTCCTCTCTTCATGTCAATTGCAGTGCGAATGCAAATTTAAATGTTCAAATCGCACTGGTGTTATCGTATGGTGCATGGACGAACCAAGTGATCACAATATTGATCGCACACGTCAAAGGTTGAGGAAACAGATAAATCATTGTAATTTAGCAATAAAATCACGTTGGTGTTTGAATCGTGTTCGCGATCTTTAACGATGTATTAAATTATAGTGCTTTATCATGTTGGTGGTGACACCTCTCTTGCAACATGTTTAGCTATCACGGATATTATACTTAGCTTTTGTGGCATCTGATCGCAAATGTAGCCTAACTTTGGAGCGCTTAGATTAGCGAGCAAGGTCCTGGCAGATCGCTAGGTCTGGTCCTCACAGATGAAGAAAAAAAAAAAGCACATAGGAATCGATAAGCGGAATCGAAATTTTAATTTGACAACAAGTATCCGATTCCTGACCTTAAGTATCCGATTCTGGAATCGGAATCGATTTTCGATTCCCAACCCTAGTTAACACTAACAACAACATCTGTAAAACAACCCAAAAGAAGATATTTAGAAAAAGCATCTGTTTTTTTGTTTTTTTTCCCCCATTATTTTGTGTAACTATGCTTTTTAAAAGTTAACATTTTGTGCTTTCATAATTTGTTCATTTAGAAACATGCGTGTTTTACTAGCTAATCATTCTCTGTATATGGTGTGATCGCAAATGTAGCCTAACTTTGGAGCGCTTAGATTAGCGAGCAAGGTCCTGGCAGATCGCTAGGTCTGGTCCTCACAGATGAAGAAAAAAAAAAAAGCACATAGGAATCGATAAGCGGAATCGAAATTTTAATTTGACAACAAGTATCCGATTCCTGACCTTAAGTATCCGATTCTGGAATCGGAATCGATTTTCGATTCCCAACCCTAGTTAACACTAACAACAACATCTGTAAAACAACCCAAAAGAAGATATTTAGAAAAAGCATCTTTTTTTTTTTTTTTTCTCCCCATTTTTTTGTGTAACTATGCTTTTTAAAAGTTAACATTTTGTGCTTTCATAATTTGTTCATTTAGAAACATGCGTGTTTTACTAGCTAATCATTCTCTGTATATGGTGTATTGTTCATTGTCATTCTCTGTATTACAATATTCCTCTGACTGATCGTGTTAAACAGATGCCAACTGAATTCCAATTTTTCTGAGAAGCTGAACACTCATTTGACTCTGTCTGGTTGATTGGGTTCAGTCATAAGCAAATTTATCACAGAAAAGCATGCATAATGCCACAGTTTTGCCCCCCTGGCCCAATGCCACGTTCACTATTGAACCTCATGCTTTTCAGCCAATCATATCACAGCATCCTCCTAAGTATGACAGGGAGAACGTTTATCCCCAAAGACATGTTACGACACATACAAACACACACACACGCTGGCACCACTACTGCAACTCCATAAAAAATTATCACCACTGTTGAAATAGGTAATTATGGAAAGAGGAGAATAATTTTGCTTTATCTATGTCAGTCACGCTTGCTACACTCTGTCTTTTGGCTTCGACAGGAACTGCAGTGCAAAGCATATGCCAGGAATGCGTTTCTAACAGAGCGGGAATAATCACGTTGAACTGCCGGCCTGCATGAGTAAATAGCATTGAACACAGTGTGCTGAAAATGTGTGTTTACTTGACGCCCCTAAATGCCTCGAAACGCTTGGATTATCTGATGCTAATTGTGCCTCTTGCAAAGATCAAGCTTCATTTATCAGTGTTTAATGGTGCTGTACTGTATATCATGCTAGACCAGATTTTTAGGTTTTCACGCTCATTACCACAATGTTAAGGTGTTTATTGTTGCCATTGATATGCGGTTTTAGTTTTATTTTATGATTGTTTTAGGTGATGGCATAAGCCATAAGAGCTCAGCCAAAAAAATTCTGGTTCAGTTATGACCCAGGTTCCTCCTTCAACGCAAGTCTATTTGACCAAAAATGTATTTCATTAAACAGTATATATAGTATATTAATATATTGCATATTATCTTAAATGGAAATATTCAGCTTTGTGCCACAACCCTGTTATTTTTTTTTCAACATATCATTTGGACTCTTACTTGGCAGGCAGACAAGTAAAATTATTATTATTATTTTTTTTTTTTTAATTTATTAGTTATTGTAAGAAAAAAATAAACAAGTATTTAAGTTTAGCAATACCTACAAGCGAATATTTATTTTATTTTGCATTGTGTATATCCAGTTTAATGTTTGTTTATTGGAAGAAATTATATGTTTCCAATTTCCAGCTGTATTCTTGTTTTTTTTTCTTTAGTGAGCAAAAAAAAAAAAAACAGCTTATGTGCTAGTTAAAAATTTTATTTAGCCTGAGATTGAATTTAATAGAAAATTGAATTGAGTCTAAGACACAATTTTGAACTCTATTCATGGAAAGTGCCAGTGTACGCTGTTAAGAACTCCTTTTTTCATCTCAGAAATATTGCTAGACTCCGTTCTATGCTATCCCTCTCTGTGACTGAAAGGCTTATTAATACCTTTGTGAGATGGCAGGATTTCACAGGGCACAGGCAATTGTGATTTACGTGACAATTCTTGAGCAGACGCTGCGGTTAGAGTTAGTTGAAACGAATCAAAAAGTTCATTTTGCTCATTGGCTCCTCCCATCAGCTTCATAAAGCTGGCTCATCAATTTTAAACATTGGTGGCTCTGTTTTGGAGTCACAAACTAAATAAAAAAATTAGGAGTTATATTTGATTCGAGTCTGTCTTTTGACTATCATGTGCAGTACGCTGTTAAGAACTCCTTTTTTCATCTCAGAAATATTGCTAGACTCCGTTCTATGCTATCCCTCTCTGTGACTGAAAGGCTTATTAATACCTTTGTTTTTTCTTGCATTGACTACTGCAATGCACTTCTTGTTGGGGTAAAACCACACTTAACAAATTGCAATGTGTGCAAAACTCAGCTGCTAGGATCCTGACTGGTGCCAGGAAAAATTAGCATATTACACCAATTCTAAAGTCTTTGCACTGGCTCCCAGTCAGGTTCCGAGTTGACCACTGCATGGTCTGGTCCCTCAATATCTGTCTGCAGTTTTAACTTTATATACACCCACGTGTCATTTACGGTCCTCACAAGCTGGTTTATTGGTAGTTCCACAGACATGGTTGTGCTCTGTAGGTGACACGGCTTTCTCTTCCTACGCTCCTAGGCTTTGGCATGCACTCCCTCTACAAATTAGAGATGCATAGAAGTAGAAGTATTTTTAAACAATAGAAGTATTTTTAAATCTTACTTAAAAACTAATTTTTTTAGGTTAGCTTTTTCTTGACTGTTTTGATTTTTATATCTTAGTTTGTTTTTAATTGGTTGTCATGTGTGTGTTGTATTTTTACTTGTTGTTTTATTATGTAAAGCGCCTTGAGAAACTGTTTTAAAGGCACTATATAAAAATAAAGTTATTATTATTATTATTATTGTGCAGTCTGCTGAGAGGCAGGAGAATTGACAAACATGGAGCAATGTGTTTCAGAAAGTTAATGCTTTGTACTTGGATTGTACTCTTTATCCTAAATGTAAATGTGCTAGCAGCCTGATGAACAAAAATATTAACATAAATAATCATATGTGTGTCTTTAAAAAAAACAAACATAAAATTTGTATGATTGGGTTTCTTTTCTGTATTAATGATAAGTTGGTGCGAAGCATATCAAAGCTTGTCACATCCCAGCAAAAGCCACTTCCTTCATCACGTTTTAAATAAATGTAAATAAAAACGAAAAACTTTAATAAAATGTTGTGGTCAAATTTCCAGAAAGAGAAACACTGTATTTCTAATTTTTTTTTAAACATTTATTTTCGTTCTCTCTTTGTTGTTGTTGTTGTTGAGTACTTCAGCTTGTAGATGGCCTCTAAACCATGGTATTGCCAAAAAACATTCTTGTTTTTTCTTTCTTTGTTTCTTTCTTTCTTTTCTGTTTTAAAGGGTTCTTTAATTATGTATAAGATTTTTTTTTAAATTTATTTTATTTCTGATTTTGAAATTTTTAAAATTGAGTTTAAAAGAACAGCATCTAATTGAAATATACATTATTTGTAACATTATAGACGTCTTTTCTGTCACTTTTGATTAATGTAATGTGTCCTTGCTGAATAACAGTATTAATGTTTTTTTCTTCTCAATATTAATATAATAAATGTATCGATCATAAAACCTTTGAACTGTATTGTATGCTATAAAAAAACAATACATTCAAAATGGATATTATAAGGATATAATAAGGAAAACAAAACAACATAGGAAATTGAATGCAACTTTCTTTGTCTTTTAATGAGGTACTTTTAGATTGGCAAGTTTTGAATTACAAGCAAAACAATTCAACTTCAAAAGAGTAGGGACAATTAAATAAATCAATTGTTATCTTATCAATATTAACACAATAAACATAATTTATTAAGTTGCTGCACTTTTTAGCCATAATGTCCTCGTATCATTTTTTTTATATGTAACTGCCTTCAGCTCTCATAGTGCAAACCCTGCATCAGTCCCATTTGACAGACGGAGGATGCCTGTCCTTGTAATATAATATTAATAGCAGAAACTACCGTATTCTTGACAACTGACACAGTGAAAGCTTCAACTGCTGAAAGAAGCCATTTCAGGTCACTGCTGGAGAATGAAATGCCTTTACTCTGTGCAAATATGACAAGTTTCTGTTATTTCTCTTAATGTATACAAGAGGATAGAAGGGCATAGATGATGGCACATAGACAGAATCCAACACTGAATTGAAAAACGTTTTATTTTCTTCATACAATGGTACAGTGAGCTGGTCAATTCTTGAAGTTATTACTTTTTGGCACATGTACTATATAATCACACTTTTTTTATCTCGAAGTAGTAATCTGGATAAATGCGTGTTAAACTTCCCTGGGTGGCAATTGAATTGCCACCACAGCCCCTCATGAACAGATGCTTCACCCCCGCTGCAATTCAATCCCATTATTTAGCGCTTTCATTTATTTTTCTGGGTTTGTCTTGAGTGCAACTCGTGTCTGTAATGAGTATTTTAAATGCCTCTGGTATTTTATTGTATTGTTCTTATGATATGTTATGACAGTTTATCTCAAACTGATTCACTGTAAGCAAATTCACTGATTCACTGTCTTAATTTCAGGGTAATTTTAAATGAATCGATCAGGACTTGCTGAATATGCGTTGACAGTGATGCAGCGTTGTTACACTGCTGTCCAATGTAACTACTTCAATTTAACATTATTATCGTTGAATCTATCATAAAATGCCATAAGCTGTCTGAATCAACTTGTTGTCATGGAGAGATGGGCTCGTTGTAATTAGCCTAATGACAGAAAGGAAGAGACCGCAGTGGAAGCCAGACAATTATTGCTAATGTGAACTAAGTCCATAATGGCAACTCGCATGGAGTAGAAATATCGTTGTTTCCTTCTAAATACCCCTGACCGGCATTAAATGTCTCCCAGCCATAATGAGTGCTCTTCAGTTCATTAATCCTGACCACAACAACATTAACTTTCTCTGCTTAATCAAGGCCTTTTTTATGATGTCAAGCCAAAATCTTTCAGACCAGTTTAACAAGGTGTGAAAACTCTGATAGAGCACTACAGTATCTATTATTACTAAGTCATTATTAATCTTTTCAGTGCAAACACACCTCCTTTATATGTACATTTGGGTCATTATAGATTGCACAGTCTTTGCAAAACTCACACTATTTCATTTTAAAGAGGTGTTTGTGTACATTTCCAGTTAATCATGGCTGTAGTAATTCATCAAGTGATGATCAAGTAATGGAGAAGAGCATTATAAGCAGGCATAAATCCAGGTAGGCAGTGAAGATGTTTGCCTGCGTGTTTCTAGATGTCTTACAGTCATAGTGAAGTGTGCCATATCATGGTAGTCTGCTGCATTCTTCTCAACCTAGCACAAAAAAAAGCCCCACCCACAAAGTCAGCAATTGCACCATGCAAACAATATTTGTCTTTGCATTTGTGCCATTGCGCTGATTTGCTTGCTTCTTTTAATTATTTGGGCGATAACATAATGCAGACAGTGTGTGCAAAAATAAACATATGTGATTCATTCTTGTTGATTTTTCTCCATTTTGTTGAACAAAACATGTTTATATGTGACGGTTATCAACTATGAGCTTATCTGTTTATTCAGAGTCATGCATCATTTGAGCATAAATAATGGATGCAGACGGAGGTTGCATATTGTGGAGAGGATAATTCAGTGAGATGATGTTTAGTGTGATGAAAAGACCCTCTTCAGGGGACCCCTCATTTCACATTCATCTTAGATTTCCAAGAACACCACATATTTATGTTTTTGCTCATGATGACTTTGCTCTGAAAGGGTTAGTTATGACCATAATCACATGCCCTGTGACTTACAGATGTTTATTATAGGGTAGTCAAACACTCATCTTTGTGAGAGCTGTATGACTTTTGAAAAACAATTGTTTTTTGAGAAACAGTCATTTGAGAAAATATGGCAGTAGTGACAGAGGGATAAACTGTCGATCTGCACTGTGATCTGAAAGGGGAGATTATTGCACTGTAAGTCATATGATTTAAATAACAGCCCCCCCCCCCAAGGTGTGTTATGGCTGCATTTCAAGCACGCCATTATGCAGTATCATCATCTCTCAACTTTTGCTTTTGTTCAAAAACTTTCTGATGAAAACTAATGCTTTTCATTTACAGTGCTACCTTTTGGAGGGGAACCCTTAAAAAATCCTGAAGATCTGAATTGATGATTCTGGCTTTAATTAGTATAGCCTGTTTTAGTGATCACATCAATTCTTTACAGGCTATGCTAATCTATGCCAGAATTAGCAATGCATTTGGGACGGACTTACTCTTCGCTTATGGGCGTCACTTTGTATTATTAAGTGGTGAGGACACTGGCACCAGAACAGGTTTTGAAGTGTGTGTGCTATTCGACGTGCTGGTTATGACATCTATAATGCTGATGGCTTGATATTAATTCCTCAAATATTTTAACATGATTTTTTGATAGTATTACGATTGAAATTTATACTATTATTCAGCAAGGATGCATTAAGTTGATTAAAAGTAACTTTAAATACATTCTTACAAAAAAGGGCATCACATTTTCCATAAAAATATTAAGCATCACAACTGTTTTCAACATTAATGCAAATAAGAAATGGTTCTTGAGCACCAAATTGGCATATTAAATTGATTTCTGAATCATCTGACATTGAAGACTGGAGTAATGACCAATGGAAATTCAGCCTTCCCATCACAGAAATAAATAATATTTTAAAATATATTCAAATAGAAAACTGTTATTTTTAAAATGCAATAATATTTCACAATTATAGTGTTTTTACTGTATTTTTGATTGAATAAATGCAGCCTTGGTGAACATAAAATACTTCTTGTTTGAATATTACTGACCTCAAAACTTTTTATTGGTATTATAGTATATTGGATTATATAATATTAGTTATTCAATGAAATTTCATAAAGGGGTGGGGGACAAGTTTATCGAAGCAAAATGTTACACTGTCATTTCCATTATGATCACTGTAATGTTATCTCTTAAAGGAACAGTTCACCCCAAAATCTCCAAGCTGTTTTCTTCCATACAGTGAAAGTGAATGGTGACCACAGTGGTAAACTAAGATTTTCTTTGAATAAGAACATCACAAAGAATGGCATCACAAGAAACAATCTTATGATTTCAGAAGACTTGGAATAGAATGCATTAATGATTAGGATCACTTTCTTTAGGTTTTATTTTGTGCTTTTTGGGGCTTGAAATCCCCTGGTCCCCATCCACTTTAATTTTATGGAAGAGAACAGCTCAGTCTTTCTGTTAATGTCTCATTTTTAGCTAAACATCTCCTTTTTCAGAAGAAAGAACGTCATATGGGTTTGGAACAATATAAGGGTAAGTAAATGATGACAGAATTTTGGGTGAACTAGCCCTTTAAGAATTTTTTTCTCTCTTGCTCACTGCACATTTTACACCCTATTAAAGATATTAAAAGTAAGCATTTACACCTCACTTACAGAGCAACTATATTCCATACCTTCTGAGGGCCTTGATCTCAATCAGTGAATGTATTTGTGTGATTGCCAGACCAAACTTGTACAATACTACCAGTAAAAGGAACAAAGCCAAATTATAAAGGCATTTTCCTTAGCAAAATGTCCAATCCATTCTACCTGTCACCTTATCAGTGGCCCGAGATTAGATAGTTTTGTCCACTGACCAGAAACATGACACAAAGAAGACCTCATACAGACAAGAGCTGTGTGTCATCACCTGTCAGATGGTAATCTCCATGCAGTCCTGACTCAATGTTATAGGGGTGACAAAGAAAGTAAAAAAAAATAAAATACATTTGGGTGAGGATTCAAGCCTGATCTAAGTGCATTCTTTGTTAACCCTGGAGGGTCAAATGTCATCAGTTGGTGAATGGCCTTTGGAAAGTAATTAAACACTACACTGCGTCTTTGCAGAAGTCATTATCAGGTGTTTGAATTAATTCTGCGTATAATGGGTCTATATCTCTGTGGCGTCCCCCTCCAATGTCGTGTCATGCTCTGGTACACATTTGGACATGTTCTCAACATGTATGTGAAGTCTGTTCACATTGAGTGCGTTTACATGCACGTCCTTAAGCTGATTATGCTTAATAAGCTGACAACGCACGTGGTCATGTAAACGCGGTAACCCATTTTCTTTTATCGGAGTAAGGTCATAAATAGTGTAAGCATAAATCGGTTGACACAGGTAGTTTTTTGCCTCTTACCTCGATTTTGCGTGGCATGTAAACTTATTAACCTGCTTTCTGTCAGCATATTGAAATGCACTTGTGTGATACGTGACAGGAACACGTATCCTTAGTGCAGATTTAAGTGCATCCAGGCAGAGTGAGATTTTTGCAGTAAAGAAGGAAGGAAATATATCACAAACACAGACTATTTCATGACCCAGAAAATGATAAAAATGTGCCGTCTCGTGCAGCAGAAGTAGAAGTGGTTCAGTCAAAAAGCTGCATCTGTAACTGCATGAGAGGATAATATATGGGCTGTAAGTTTCCTGCTGACATGCAATCTTTAACATCACAAACTGACAACATATGGAATATTTGGAGTTAGATACGCAAATGATTAGCTATGTTTTGACGTCACTACAGGGGAATAACCTGATTTATTAATTAAGTCATGGAAACACGGTTTACTTGTGTTGTCAGGTTACTAAGCTGATATTTGTGAGTTATCAGCTACTGGTGTGCATGTAAACATGCTCATTCTCTGATGTACTTCAAAAAAGCTTTAGTCCAGTTGAATTAATCAAAATCAAAAAGAAAAAGTGTCAAGTCTCAAATATGTTTAACATTTTTCTTTCGTCTTAAGAGCAAAGGAATAGATTATTTGTAATATAAATGTTTATTTGTTCATTCTGCCTTTTTTATTCATCCTCTGTAATCTCTCTCAGCCAGACTTTAACTTTCCCCGCAGCACTCAGGAGAAATCGTCTTGGGAAAGATGCCATGTCCTAATTACTTACCCATGTTTTGTCCTTTTGCGCTATTGACAGGTGATATTAGTAGACGTTCCCTTGTGTGCCTGAACCCAGATAGGCTTCACGGCCTCATAACATATCTGATCTAGAGAGGGCTGCTGATTTCAGATCAGCCTGAAATGTTCACCTCTGCCCGGTAACAGATTGGCATTTGAGTGGCAGAGCAAAAGGCCGTGAGCGTCTAGGCAGCTGGTACACACCCCTGGCATCCAGGTCCATGAATGTTAATGTGGTGCTGTAAAGCCCACGGGTACCAGATCTCTCCGCAGTGGGATCACCCAAATTTACATACCCCATCACTCATAATATTGCCTACTTAAAGGGATAGAGACCTAAGCTGGCGTGGGCTGCAGAAAAGAGGAATGACTCTTGTATTTACCTGGATTTTATAAAGGGAATTAGCATTTCGCTGCAGGGCTTATGTCACTAAAGGGGAGTAATATCATGAGAAATTGAATTTCCTTGATCATTTGAGATAAGAGTTAATTTACTATCAAAACACACTGGTACTTTCAGATCTTATAACTTCTTTCCCACTTCAACGGATCCATATTTTGAAACAGCACAGCTCACTCCAAAGTCCTTGGATTTCTTAAAGTCAGAAGACCTGAAAACATTAGCACCTTTTCAAGATTCAGAAATGGCCAGTCATGATGATTTTAATACTGAAAATGTAATAGCAATTATCTCTGAATATTATAACTAATGATAAGATTAAGATATGGAAATGTCAAAAATTATGCTGTTCCTGGCTTCATATCCTCTCTCTGTTTCCATTTAAATGATCCAAACATTAGGAAAACTTGCCTGGCACTTTTTTTTATCAGTGTCCCGCCGGTAATTTATTTGTAATTGCAAGGGTCAGAGAGGCTGGAAATATTTATTAAAAACGAAATTATTTCGGCACAAAAAAACAAAATGATCCCGAACTGAAATTAAGACCACATCTCCCTGTT
Source organism: Sinocyclocheilus grahami (assembly GCF_001515645.1). Taxonomy (NCBI): domain Eukaryota; kingdom Metazoa; phylum Chordata; class Actinopteri; order Cypriniformes; family Cyprinidae; genus Sinocyclocheilus; species Sinocyclocheilus grahami. The sequence goes on along the minus strand of NW_015505197.1, from coordinate 407,997 downwards.
TTATCACTTGTTCAGCACACTGTGACTGGCTTCTCAGCTTCAAAGAACCTATCAACATCTTTTTCTCCTGGTTTATACTTCATATTGTGATAATGAACTCATATCGGTTTTCCTAGTTTGTAAAATAATTCCCCACATTTTTTTTCATCACTCATAAATTTGTTAGTGTTTGAGTTTTAACATGTAGCAATTCTTATTCTCTCAGCAGCCAGGTCTCTCAGCAGTCCATTTTATCTTGCTGGAACTGTTTATGCATTCAGAACTAATTAAGGGTTTCAAACAGGGACCCATTTATTTGCAATATAAGTTCATTTCTTTTCCTTCTCAACTCCTTCGAAATGTGTACGCGCTAACTTTTATTCCTGGTAGGCCGTTAGTGGATGTGCTGGTGTCTTGATTGCTAAACTTTTCTTCAAAAGTTTTTTTTTTTTTTTAAACTTGCCGTGTGAAGTCTGGACTTCTATTTGGAATATTATGAGCAGATGAGATTTGAGGTGTTGGAGCAGGTTAGCCTTATGGCTCTCTGTGTGTGCCTGATTAAAATCGAGATAAGCTAGCAGTGTGAACTGTGAAGTACACCCTAGGTTGCCAAAATTTGATGGGCAGAGCAAATCATTTTGTATTTCATTAGCTTCCACAGTTTGATTTTGCCTTTGTCAGAAATTCTAAATAAATAAATTAAAATTAAATTAAATTGAAATTAAAAATGGTCACATTTACTCTTCATGTCATTCCAAACTTGCATAACTTCTGTGAAAACTGACAAATGTTCTGGTTGTTCTTTACACACAGTTGTTATAAATGAGGAGCTTTCAAGCTTCAGAAAGAATGCAAAATCATCATAAACCAATCATAAAAGTGGACCGTTCAGCTTGTGCGCAATATTCCAGCTTTTCTGAAGTCATATGAAATTTAAGTCATTATTCACTGATAATCTTCTTTCCGGTTGAGCTGTTATTTTCCAAATCATTATGTAAATGAATTGAGAAGCGAGTCAGTCAAATTCCTCAACAGATTCATTCAAAAGAATCAACTCAAGCCTGTTTTCTCAAGTTTTTTTATGAACTCATATTTAGATGTGTTTTTCACACAAAGCTATCGTGTGGCTTCAGAAGACCTCAAATATAACACAACTCCTATGAACTACTTTTATTCCTTTTTATTTGACAGCCCTAGTCCTCATTTACATTTATTATTTTAAGACTACATTATAGGACTAGCAAAATATTCTTAAGAACTTTTCTTCTCTTTTTGTTTTCCACAGAAGAAAGTCGTATTGTTTTTGAATGACATGAGGGTGAGTAAATGTTGACAGAACTTTCTTTTTCGGGTGAACTATTGATTTAATAATAACCCTATCTTGCTTTGTTTTCCCTTCACAGAAAAGCTCTGCTTTATGTATAATCTGCCAGATATACTCTGAAAAACGTTGTAATAAGAGCCTTTGAGAAGAACTCCATTTATTGACCTTCTTCTCTTGTCATCTCCTTTCTATGATGACAAATGCTTTCACTTTGACCTGATTAAAGACTGCCTTTGTTTTTATTGGTATCATTGGTCTTGGTCAACAAATAATATTCGTTCAGCAAGAGCCTCTATCACTCGTTGTTTTAAAAGTTTAATTTCATTTATTTTCCTCATGAAACCCAATGCTCTTGACACCGACTATATTACATAAATGATTGGCGAGTTTTCTCTGCCGAGGTAATGTTATTCATTTCTAGCTCTTTTAATTTCTTTGAAACACTGAGCTGTATTTACTGTACTCTTTCTTGCTTCTTGATCCTGTTATAATGAAATGTAAAGCACACAATGGTGCGGCGTAGTAGCTAAAGCTCATGGTTGGCAACTGAAATGTTTGTGACAGTTCACATAAAAATGAAAATTCTGTCATAATTTGTCTCCGTGTCAAGAGTCAAGCTGCAAAATGGATAGAAAAACACCATAAAGGTGGTTCATACAACTTGTGTGACATATTACACGATTCCTGTCCTCAAATACCTTATGAGAAACAGGCATTTTTTGCTGAGTCTTCTCCACCGTTGTAGTTTTTTTAACTACATAATTTCTCTTAAAAACACTCTCAGCACTTGTATCTCAGCTTAATCAGGTTGCCCATTGAGCTCTGACTGTAAACTTTGCTAACCTGTGCAGTGTTGACAGACTCTAGGGTCAAACAGCAGAGTAAGTGAATGAAAGAAAGAGCATTCTAGCTCTGAGTGCATCCTTCAGCACTTTGAGGAATGGGTTGTAATTTCCTACGAGTAAAGTCATTACAGTAGTCCTGGTTGTCTGGGTTTTATAGACCCAGGAATAACCCCACATATGGTGGAGGAAGTCTCCCATCAGCAAAATCTGTGTTGTGATTGTCAGCATTTGTGTGGTCAGAGATGCTATGTCTTCAGGAAGTGTGTGTGTGTGTGTGTGTGTGTGTGTGTGTGTGTGTGTGAACATAGATGCCCAAATCCCACAGCTAATCATTTGTTTGTTCAATTGTAGAGGTCTACGGCAGCAATCACATTATAGCATTGACTTATTTTAGGACATGCATGGAGGGAAAACAGATTTGATATATTTTCTAAATGTTCACCTTTTTGAACTTTTGCAATTAACTTACAGGTTAAGGTGTGATTACATTTACTGTTGCTCTGTGAAATTTCACAGGTGAAAGAAAGTGGGACTGGATGTGACGAAATACAGCTAAAAATGAAGAAATAAAGATTTAAAGTAGGGCTGGGCGATATGTCAAAAATATATTATCAATAATCGTCTTTAAAAATATTGCGATATCCGATAATATCATCTCTACCTAAGCCCCTCCCCCGCCCCCGCCAAGACAACATTGCCTACATGCACCATAAACACACACCAGTGTCCACACCATAGTCTTTTGACTAAAATGCTGTTTAATTTTAGTCCTATTTTAGTCATCTGAATTGTTTTTAGTTTTAGTCTAGTTTTAGTCGACTAAATATCATAAGACAAGTTATATAGGCTAATTATGCATTCTTTATAGCAACTTGTTTACCATATTCTTCATTCTTTCAAGCAGACATATTAATTTCTATAAATAAATTTAGATTAATCTTTAGGGCTACTAAAGTTTTTCAGTCAAGAGCAGTGTGTGATTTTCTGTCTTTCTTTTGTTGCGTGATTAACATCAATGACTTGGACAATAGCAACTAAATTTGGCTGCTATCCCTTTAAAACCGAATGCACAGCTGCAATGGATGCAATGTACTGATACACGTTCTCCCTACTGTTTACGTTCACCTAAGATGTAATCAACTGTGTTTACGTGAATGCTCGTCAAAAGGGACAATTCAACATAATTTTGTGTGTAATTCTCTATTCATGCGACGCGAAAGAGTACTCGCCCGCTGTGAGACGCGCTCTCTGTGTGTGTATACTTCACTGTCTGCGCTTTAGAAAACCGGACCGAATTGAGTTCTCTCTTGTGTCGTCAGATTTATCCATATGTCTGCTCTTCTCTTACTCCCTCATATTGACATTTTTGAACGTTTTATGCGATGTGCAGCAAGTGTATGTTAGCTTATGTCCCGCCGGTTCATATGTACGCATCTAACCTCCGAACCATGCAGCGGATTCGTTCTGAATGAATCTTTTCCCAAATCGTCCCTCCCTAACATTTTCATCTCGTTTTTATTAGTTGACAAAAATGTCAATAGATTTACGTCATAGTTTTTGTCATTCAAAAAGAGTTTTAGTTCGTTATCATCTCGTTGTCGTCGGTGAAAAAAATGTCGTTGACGAAAATTATGACGAAAGTTATTCATCAACGAAATGAACACTGACACACACCATGTGTATAATTTGGTCTTAATTATTGCCACAAAGTTTGGTTTTACTTTTCTTAGTTTGTGCTTAAACTAACAGAAAACATTAGCTTTGCTGTTATTTTGGTGTTGCTAATAATTTCCACTCTGTTCTTATCAAATTTGTGTTTGAAATTAATTTCGTTTTGTGAGGAGAACTGTTGAGGAAAAATAATAGAACACAATTTTAAGTTCATGATGGTGAAGTTGGGCATTCTGGCGGTGATTGTAAGAATGATAAATGCATGTTGATGTCATATAGTAATGTCTTGAATAAAATATGCCTATCTTCCGATGTTTCTTTTTCTTTTTGGCATTATCACCTGTGTAGACACATTTCATGATGGTAAGTTTAATTTCCTTAATTATAACAATTGCAGTGTTGTTTTTAAACTTGTAGTCAAGCTATAACGTATTTGATATTTATCATGTATGACTAAAATCATGCAGGGATTAAAAACTAATTCTGAGCAAAAACTTAGTTTTTTTTCTAGTAGCCTAGTTTGAGGTTTCTGTTGGCCCGTTTTTAACTAAATAAAAATAACTGCTTTATTTATTTAGAAGCAGGGTAATTTTAAATTTCATTTAAATTGTTAATCAAATTTATTTATCAAAATACAACACCCACAATATAATATTCAGTGTTGGGCTGCCGAAACCCCGAACAAGTTGAGGGGCGAGCTGAGATATACCTGTATAATGTCTTCAGCCGTTTGCAAATTAATTATAAATTTATAGTGCTAGCCTATATCTCAGCTTAATTAAACATAATTATATTGTATACACGGTTTAAAAAA
>NW_015505197.1:393880-403129 GCF_001515645.1 Sinocyclocheilus grahami | reverse complement strand
TCTTTGGATTTGAGACTTTAGTCTTTGCAAATTTACAGATCTTCTTTATGCACCAAGAGCTTGTAACACTCCAAAGAGAAAGGAAAAAATGAAATCACATCATATGACCCCTTTAACTTTTATTAAACTGCAGATCAAAATAGAATAGGCCTATACCCTAAATAAGGATAAATTATACTGGAACGCATCTCCAAAATAATCGCATACACAGATGCACGTTGCCATTACAGTAGTCAGCGCCGAACAACAGGCAAATAAAATATAAACTTGAGATTACAAAAATGATTCAGTCAAGATCAGTGAGGGATTTTCTTTTCTTTTGTTCTTTGATTAACATTAATGACTGGCGGCAGCGGCTGCTGTCAATGCACGGATACACCCTTGTTTTCTTTCTCAACTCTTTAAGTTCACTTAAGACATAACCTATTGTATTTATGGGATATTTTAATATAATTCTGTGTATATGTCCTTTCGAATGTGTAAAAATGCGAGAAAGAGAGCTCTGTCCAGTGTTCGCGTACATAAGAGGCGGCTTTTGTGCGTGCGCTTTGTTTGTGTGAGTTCTATTTCGTCTTCTTGCAGTTTAATCTTTTGAAATCAGAATAAATGCGCATACAGAAATCGAGAAGCAGAATCGAAATGTAATTTTATAACAAGTAATTTGATTCCTTAACTTACGCATCTGATCTGATTTCCGAAATTGGAGTAGCTTTTCGATTCCCAACCATCCTACTAAATTATTTAATTATTGCATGCAAAAAGACCTGTATGGTGACTATGGGGCTATGTAAAATATTTTTTGCAACTTACTAGGTTTATCATTTGTCACTTTTTCCGATAATGTCGATAATCGTCTGTTACCTGATTGTTCACATCGACATCGCGATACTTACGAGACATCGTCGATATACGATAATATCGTCATATCGCCCAGCCCTAATCTAAAGCTATTCTGTTGGCACCAGAAGTCCATAAGGTGTAATTATTCATTGTTGCAATTCCCATTAAAATTACTGGATTTCGAGCAATGGTAAATGTCCTGTGCATTTAGATATTCTATTGAATTGCTGCAATTGATCTACATTGCAGCTAATTCTGGCCAAATTTTCACAGGAAGTGGCCATCTGACCTACATTTTAAAGTGTTCAATCATAGTTTATTTCATTTGGGTGTATTTGAAATACAATAATAGGCCAGTGCGAATACATTTTATTCAAATTATGGTGAACCAGTCTTCATGAATGGTTGATTATTTGCAGCGTAAACGAAATACATCTTACTTACAGTACATATGACGTGAACAAAAAGAAACAGGAATATTCTGCTTAACCTGCTAATGAGCGCCAGTCAAATACACAATTTGATTGCAAATCATTTGGCAAATCGGTTTCATCTTGCAACGTGTTCTATACTGTTTCTAATTGACCATACCAGAGTTTCTTTCTCTAACTAACTTCAAACTGGAGAGTTCATCATACTGTATGTGTTTTTCTCTAAATCAAGGGCCAAATAAGGAGAAGAAAAATACAGCTGGTTAATGTCAGGGAGGAGAGGAGGAGGAGTAAGAGAGTGAGTGATTGTCTGTTATAGTGGACCACAGAGGTTCTGTGTGTGCCAGACTCTTTGGCTTTCCATCGTCATGCAGCCTGATAAATACTTCACACCTGCAGTGAATACTGCACAGAATCAATCATCAGTCTTTTGAGAAGGAAGAAAACAGAACGTTTCTGCTGCAGCCGCTGCATGCGTTTATTTGAAAGGGAATCAGATCCCTTTCATAAGTCAGTGTGAAGTGTAAATAGGACGAGAAGAAAAACATTAAAGGGGACATAACACACAGTTTCAGCTAATCTCATGTTAAACTTGAGTATCTATAGAGTAGTATTGTCTTTAGTTTTATCAGATTTATAAAAGAAAGATACAGCGTTACGGTTCTCTCTGAAAACATTCGAGCTCCTGGAGGCGTGCCGTGGGTGGAGCTAAAGAGCCGTGAGCACTTTTTGCTGTGTGTGCGCGCTCTTCCGGGAGAAGTGCCCATACAAGGGATTCCACCCTTCATGACATCATGAAGAGCCATACTCGAAAAAAACATTTCCAAAATTTACAGAAATACTCCGTCATGCATCCAAATCGCTTATTGAAACTTTGGCCATGTTTAGCATGAGATTCCAACTCTTTAACAGTGTAAATAACTCAGAATGCATGAAATGGTATTATGACCCCCCCTTTAAAGAACATTCTAGAGGCATGAAGCATTATAAAGCATTATATCTTCATTCTTGGAATCAAATGTGAAGATCTGAAACAGGAAATGTGAAATTGACCTTCAAATACTGGCCAAACACCTGACAAATACTTTGAGTGGATAGAAGACATCCGTGCCTGAGTAATGGAGCAATTCCAGACATTCTTGTGCTTTGCCAGAACCAAGATCAAATTGTAGATTAAGCATTTGTGACCACTAAATCTAAACAAATCTGTCATATTGGTCTATGTAGTTTGTTTCATTTAGTTTTATTAATCATTATGTAGTAAATTGGGACAATTGCAATAAAAACTGGTACACTTTGTGCAGCCACCCGCTGAGAAAAGAAGAGGCCGTCTTACTGACAAGATCCAACTGGTAGTTAAAGGTCCTCTAATACTGTTGTTTTGGCCTACTATAATGTAGGGGTTGCACCGACTAATGACTAGTCGACTTCAATGCTCTGCCATGACGCTTTAAGCTTGACGTCGACTAGTCGCTGGTCCTATAGAGAGCGCAACAGCATAAGAAATCTTTGAAGGACTTCCACATTTACGCTCCGTTTCCTAACAGTTCAAATGACAAATAAATGCATACTCTGAAAGCGCTCCACAAGACATGTGTGATTATATTACTGGATGCTCGAAACTGACAGCTCGAAAACAGCTTATTGTACAGGTAAGTTAATCGCCGTTCTAATCTAATGCGCTGCTGCACTGTAACGCACACACATAGGCTTCAGACAGTAGCGCGTACATCACAGTCATTCAGCGCGGAAATGTATTGTCAACACTGTTCTGTGATTTCTCAATAAAATAGCTTAGAAACTGAAAAATTCAAGCATATATTACTTAACTATATTCCACAGCTTCACTACTAGTAGAGAGATGCTGCCAGGTAGAATTAATTCACACACGCAATCGCTCTCTCACTAATGCATTCATATTAATGTAATCTTTACTGTGCTACTTTATCTGTATCTGATTTAGAACGAGTAGAAATCTGTGAGAAATATAAAGACTTAAAGACAAAAGAACTGATAAAAAAAACGCTGTTATAGGAGCAACAGCTATGTGGGCAGCGCTGTGTCATATACCATAGCTGTGCACAAGCTGTTTATCACAACTCCAGACTTATTTGTTCATTAATGAAGTCATCAGCGACTAGTCGACTTCGACTCGACTTTCATCACATAAAAGTCGACTTTAAAAAATCAGAAGTCGTTCAACCCCTACTATAATGTAAAACTTATGAGATCAGTCATTATGTCCCAAAAATCTGGAACCTATAGAAATTCGACAAGCTGTACATGCATTCACATTTTTTTTTCAAGAAATCAGATGAAGACTTTTTTTTGTAAGTTAAACTTTGAGTAGTCAAATTTTTTTTTTTTTTTTTTTACATTTTCTTGATTTTCATAACAACAATAATGAATATTTAAAAAAAATCTGGAACTATTGAAATTTTGAAAGCAGGCAAACATTTTAATTGTTCTTTTTTTATTATTTTTTTTATAAGTTTAAATTGAATAATAATAATAATTATTATAATAATAATTTGTATCATCATCATTATCATCATCATTTCTTCCATCATCTTTATTTTTTTGCATTTCACTGTTTTTATATTCTGACCTGTGTACCTGTGTACTGTGTACTGAGCTGTATTTTGTACGTTACAAATAAAATATATTATTATTTGATTAAATTAATTTTATTATTATTGACCAACCATGATTAACTTTTTTGTGATCTGTAGCACAAAAAAAGTTTCTTTGATCAACGCCAGATTGCTCACAAATAAAAAAATTTTTTTTTTATTTCTCACTCATGTTGACATGTTGGCGGAAACCTGGGCTAAACCAGTGTCTTCATAGAACTCCTCCCACCTCGATGCTGTTTTTTCAGCTCCCCACGAGCATCTGGATGTGGAGGTGGCGTGGCTACTGTCTTCAAAGACAATTATAAATGCCGACTTTTATCTACAAATAATTATTCTTGTTTAGAACTACAGTTATTTTTAATTGTTTACATGCCCTGTGTTATGTGTTGTTGTTTACCGTCCACCTAAATACAGCAATAATTTTATTCAAGAGTTTTCAGTTGATGTTTTCCCTAAATATGACCAGCTCCTGATTTGTGGGGATTGTAACATCCATGTTTGCTGTCCGTTTGATCAGTTGGTCACTGATTTTAAAACGACTCCTGACATCTTTTGATATATTTCAGTTAGTGGATCGACCCACACATCTTATTGGACACACCTTGGACCTTATTATTTCTCATGGGCTCTCTATCTCCCTTACTGAAATATCTGAGTATTTCTGCAATCTCAATCTCAGTCTGCAATCTCAGACCACTTCCCCATTATTATTACATTTCCAGTCCCACCATCAACAGCCAGCAGGTCTCCTGCTTCACCGTGCTATTGTCGCATTCTCACCTCCTCAACAGCTGAAGAGTTTACTGCTGCTTTTATGGACTCTAAACTTTGTGCCGTCCATGGATCTGTCTCTCCTGCATGCACTTATGGCCTTCTTTTATCTTTTTACTCCACTTGTTCCAGAATCTTGAACTCTATTGCCCCTTATAAGCAGAGATCTCCTTAGCTAAGAGCAGATCCCTGGATAAAGGATGCCACTCGTGCACTTAGGCAATGTTGTAGACAGGTAGAGCGGAGATGGAAGAAGGACAAATTACATGTGTCTCTGGAAATATTAAGGGGCTGTCTTTCTGATTGTCAGAGGGCTGTGAAGGAGGCAAAGTCGAAATTTTTGTCTGATATTATCACCATCAGTGGGCATTGTCCCAGGGTGATGTTTAACACAATTAATTCTGTTGTGAACCCACGCACATGTTCTCTGATTGATGCCTCAGTCTCCACTTGTGAGAATTTTCTTCACTTTTTTATTAATAAAGTGGAGTATGTCAGACAACTCACAAGTTAGAGCTCTGGAACTGACTTAACTGTCGCTGCAGCACATTCTGTGGTGTTTGAACAGTTTGAACCAGTCTCACTATCATTCCTTAATGAAGTAGTGCAACATATGAAAATTCCAAACTACCCCTTGGACCTTGTTCCAACCAAATTGCTAAAACAGGTTTTTACCACTGTAAAAAAAGGGCCTTTTCTGTTGGCTTTTATTAATGTATGTCATAGCTCAGGATCTGTCCCTGCTGCTTTCAGACATGCTGTGGTTAGGCCTCTTCTTAAAAAAACAAACAAATCTGGATCCCTCAGTCTTGTCTAATTTCAGACCAGATTCTCACCTGCTCTTTCTTTCAAAAGATTTAGAAAAAGTTGTTTTTATACAATTAAATTCTTTTTTAGAAAATAACTCTATTTTTGAGAAATTCCAGTCTGTATTCAGATCGCGACATAGCACTGAGTCTGCACTGTTAAAGGTGCACAATGATATTGCTCGGTTTGTTGATGCTAAGTGCCCTGTTATTCTAGTGCTACTTGATCTCACGGCGGCCTTTGATACAGTGGACCATGAAGTCCTTCTGTCTCACCTTAATCACTTTGTTTGCATTCGAGGTACCACACTTCAGTGGTTCTCGTCATATTTGAACAATAGAACCTTTTCTGTAGTGATTGGGGACTCGTCCTCCTCCACCACTTTTCTCTCTTGCGGGGTACCACAAGACTCTATTCTCGGGCCCGTTTTATTTTCACTTTACATGCTGCCTTTCGGGTGTTAAAGGTGCACAATGATATTGCTCGGTTTGTTGATGCTAAGTGCCCTGTTATTCTAGTGCTACTTGATCTCACGGCGGCCTTTGATACAGTGGACCATGATGTCCTTCTGTCTCACTTTAATCACTTTGTTTGCATTCGAGGTACCACACTTCAGTGGTTCTCGTTATATTTGAACAATAGAACCTTTTCTGTAGTGATTGGGGACTCGTCCTCCTCCACCACTTCTCTCTCTTGCCGGGTACCACAAGGCTCTATTCTCGGGCCCGTTTTATTTTCACTTTACATGCTGCCTTTCGGTTCCATTATAGCCAGGCATAATGTAGTTTTTCACTGCTATGCTGATGATTTGCAAATTTATTTGCCTATGAGACCAAAAAATGCTGACGCAGTTGGGTCGATAATTGATTGGATTCATGACATTAAACTTTGGTTAGAGACAGTAAAGACATGTATGATGTTATAAAAAAGATTTATATTTCAAATAAATGCTGTTCTTTTAAACTTTGAATCCTAAAAAAAAAATTTCCACAAAAATATTAAGCAGCACAACTGTTTTTAACATTAATAATGTTAAATGTTTTTAGCCCCAAATTTCTGCTGTGTTGACCAAATAAATGCAGCCCTAGTGACCATAGCACACTTTACTGTTGAAAAAACAAACAAACCCAAACTCAAACTTTGAATGGAAATGTAAATTTCGTAAAAATTAAAGATCAAGCAACATATAAATACAATCCAATCATGAATGCATGGTTAAAGCCATATAAAATTTCATTCGCTCTTTCAATCGATTGATCTTTATATTAAATATGTAGGTGGTGAGATGTGTGCAGTCATGTATAAACGTTTTAATGAGGGTTTTTGGGAATAATGTGGATAATATAAAGGGATAATGTGAAGACCCTCAGGGCCAGCGGGGGAGTCAAGGATCTTGTACCTTCTTGGCAAAGTCTTCAAAGTCCAAAACTTTCTTAACTCACTGAAATGTAATTTTCAATCTGAGAGGAAAGAGAGAAAAGTAATAAGCTCACTTACAATCTGATATTTCTTAATGCAGTGCATCTCAAATTTTGCAATTAAAGGAATAATTCACTCAAAAATGATTTTTCAAAGATGATTTTTACTTGCTAGTTTGTCATTCCAAATGAATTTTTTTTAAAGAACAAATATTTTAGGCACAAAAACAGCTGATAGTCACCACTGCCTGTCGAGCTAAAAAAAAAAAAGCTTTACTAGTACTACATCATACACATCGAACTTTGTCACTATGGAAGAAAAAAAACATTTTTTTACACAGCTCATGTCTGCAGGCAAGTTCTTTGTCTGACAGTGTGCTAATGCATATTTTAATGCATTTTCATATTCTTTAACAACCAGTCCATCCATTTTCTTCAGATGATAGCTTGTTCCTGCAGGGCAGTAATGATTAATCATTGCTGAAATATCAGCTGACTGTGAAGGGAGGGATGGTGTTTATGGTAGACACTACAAGAGGCCCATCTGGATGTCACATAGATGCTGTGTTTGATATTACCCTTACAGATCGTCTCATGTCAAGCAATTACTCAAGAGACACCTCAGAGTTGTTTAAGATGTTCATTATGACAGGCCAATGATTGGTTGAGGCAATGTTGCTGTGTGAGGCCAGACAGTTTTTGCACTTTTCAATGAAATAAACCTACATTTGTCTAACTTATAGTTGCATTGGAGAAAGTCTGATTATGAACCGGTTCTTAATACCCAGACGTATAACTGATAAACATTGAAAGGCCATATTTGCTCATGTGTCCATATGCTACCAGTTGGAAGGAGATGTAATGTGGTGGTTGGGTTTTGTTTCTTGTTCGTTGTTTTCATGTCTTTTATTTTGTAGTTAGGCCTCAGTCATGTTCTGTCATGTGATTCCCTTGTCTGTGTGTTATGTTCTGATTGGTTGTTTTAGTCATGTGTCTTGTGCGTATGGTTTATGAGGTGCGTTCGACTTGAAGCACCGCTACAGATGGCAGTCAGCGAGAGTAGCCGCTTGCAGTCGAGGGTGGAGTTGAAAACGGAGCCGTCAAGCTGGACACTTTCTGCTCCCGTTAGTGACGCTCACGCGGTGTTTGCATACTCTATCACAGATGAAGTGAATTAAATGCAATATTTGTCAAATACACAGACGTTTCAGAAACGTTTTCATGAGCAACAGAAACACTTTTTATATACTGCTTAATACAGCGCCATCTGTTCAAGAATAAAGTTCAACGTAAATATATACTATTTAAATACTAATAAAGTGGGGGTATATATGTTTTCATGATAAACGGGACTCAATATAACATTGCGACTACAGTAAAAAAGCTTTTAATGTTCTAAAAACACAGATTTATGAGCAGTATTGGATTTGAAGATGTTAGAAACACATGTCATTGTTGCCATGTGGTGAATTTGGCCAATCGTGAAACAGCTGTGTCGTCGTCAGCGCTCCTGCAGTCGCTCTGAAAAAGCTGTGCCAGCTGAGTCAGCCGGCTGCTCTCGAAACGCTATCGCGGTACTTTGATGCCACACGTGACAGTGACGTAGAGTCGGCGCCGGTTCAAGTCGGACAAAATTTCTAACCGGCATGCACTGCTTCAAGTCAGCCGCCGATCGGTTTGCGCGGCCCAGCATTAAGTCGAACGCACCTATGGTCTTGTCATGTGGTTTTCAGTTCTGTTTGTCCATTGGTTGGTTTGTGTCATGTGACCCTTGTTTGGTACAAATAGCCCTCATGTTCCCATTGTTCTTGGTCGTGTATTGATGTTGTAATCTGCTGTCAGTGAGTTTAGTCTGTTCATGCCTGGTTAAGTCTGTTCAAGTCAAGTCTAGTAAAGTCTTCGTTTATTGTTTGGATGTTTGGATCACTTGTAAATAAAACTGCACATTGGTTCTCACTATGCTCGCCTTCAGTGGACTGAATCATTACAGGAGATTAACATATAAACAGATGTTGTTTATCAATCCCTAAGGGGAACTTTATGAATATTTTAATTAGTGTTATTTCCTCACAGAGAAAAGCTTATATATTCTCAGGAGACAAATTCTTACTTTTACAGTATTTGAGTCCGGGCTTCTCATCTCACATAACAATTAGTAGATGTAATAAAGAACAGCAATTTCTTAAGTGATTTTTTTTTTAGATATTAGAATTTTGTGTCCTCTTTAAAGAGAAACTTAATGGAAAATCTTTCAATTAATTTGTAGTTTTTCTCATCCTAGTCCATTTACAATGTGGATTTTTTTCTATAACTACATAAATATGTAAATACACAATTTTAAAATCG
>NW_015505197.1:362924-393728 GCF_001515645.1 Sinocyclocheilus grahami | reverse complement strand
ATATATATATATATATATATATATATATATATATATATATATATATATATATATATAAATAAAATACAAAAATTATAAATTAATTATTTTTTTTTTTGCTGAGTGCATGTTGCTGTTTTAATGAACTTTTAATGAATCTCATGCATTTTCATCTTTTTACTTGAGAAGCTAGCAATTTATGAAGAAATATTCCAGGTATTTCCTTGTTTTCTATGTTGTTTTAATTGTTAATTATGTTATAGATTTTTTTTCTTGGAAATTTAATCTTTTTTGTGGAAAAAACAGCATCTACACAAGCAAGTATTTGATGTAAAGTATTTTTTTGATTTTTGTTGTATTAGTTGGCTCTCACTTTAAAGTATTCCATTCTGTTTTGCAGAAACTGTGCATAAGCCTTTAAAATCATATTAAAAAATTTAAAGATGATTTAAAAACAGTCTAATTGACTATGTAAGATTACTTTTAATTCCTCACTGAGAAATTATTAACATCTATCCTGTTTGGTTTCATCCAATTAACCATGATAGAAACATTTTCTTGCCATTGTGTAAATAATCAAGTTGAAATTAATAAAGTTTATGTGCCTGAGTCTGAGCAGAGCATATTTTTGAAGGTCTGCTAATTATGGAAATACTTCCCTAAATTACAACACAAGCATATTCATTTTTTCTAAGTTAAAGTTTTCACAAGGTACTGCAGAACAGGAATAGCCCAAGTACATTGTGTTACCTCGTCACTCAAGTCTGCAGTTTATTCAGTTCTGTGGTTGTTCACGCTCTTTCCTCTTGTGAGCGGCTAGATGGGACTTTCAGAGGTACAGAAGGCCCATCTGACCGGAGAGCTCGTCCATCAAATAGCCCTTGGAGTCTCCTTTTTTTTCTGTAGGTTGCTGTGTAAGGTATGCTGTTTTCCAGTTAGCAGTCCCCTTGGCCACTGAGGTCATGTTGATTTCATAATCATAAGGATTGATGGCTGCAATGTCCACTTCGTTTCCTGTAAGATCTGTACTAGTCTGAGTGCAAAGGCCAAGTATCCGAACCTCATTCAAACTGACATTGTATACATGATTTAACCTCCATCTTAAAGGAGTAGTTCACTTCCAGAATGAAAATTCTGTCATCATTTACTCACCCTCAACTTGCTCCAAACCTGTATGAGTTTCTTTCTTCAGTTGAACACAAAAGAAGATATTTTGAGAAATGTTGGTATCCGAACATCAATATGGGGTGCTGTGTGTACATTAATGAGGAAAAAAAAATTAACTTAAATGATTTTAGCAAATGGCTGCAATTTAACAAAGAGTGAAAAATGTAAGGGGGTCTGAATACTTTCCGTACCCACTGTATATATTATTTTGTGTTCAACTGAAGAAAGAAACTCATACAGGTTTGGAACAAATGGAGGGTGAGTAAAATGATGACAGAATTTTGATTATGGAAGTGAACTAGTCCTGTAAACAAGAGTATTACGGTTAGAAAGTTCATATGAGTAGTTCAGTTGCACAAATTCACAGTTTAAATGTCTTGTAAGGTTTTTAGCTACTTAGCAGCTGTTGTTTTTCTATTATTACAGTTCGTACTTGCAAGACCACTATGAAGTGAATGTAAGACCTTTCTGGCGAGTCAATGCGCTGTGAGTTGTTCTTTAAGAGGTAAGAGGAAGGACACATAAGGGCTGATTTGGAAATGAGATTTTAAATAGTACGGACACAGGTGACTGTGTATCTGCGGTGTTCAGAGACGATCAGACCCATTAAACTTAATTAGCCAATTCAGACACATGCCCATGAATGCAATCCTCACCTTCACAGAGAGAAAAAGAGAGAGGGAGAAAGATGAAAGAAACTAGAGGTGGGAACTGCAGCATATGTATCTATAGGTGTCAAAAGAGACATTTCTGATATGTGAAAATGTAAAGTTATTGATAATTGGTTAATCTGTTAATTATTTCTTCTCACAAGACTCCATACATCAATTATATGATTATTAGTAGTATCACTGTTGTGTTGTGTATATGATATGTGTGTATATACAGTATATACTGTATATATGATGACAGCTGAATTTTCAGCAACCTGTGTTGAACGTAAAAATAGTTGTGCCACTTAATATTTTTGTAAAATCCATGATACATTTTTTTCAGCTAACTTTGATGAATAGACATAATGTAAAATAAAATGTATTTGAAATAGGAATATTTTGCAATATCATATATGTCCTTACTGTCACTTTACCAATTTAATGTGTCCTTGCTGAATAAAAGCATTCATTAAAAAATAATACTGACCCCTTTTGAACTTTTGAAAATAAAAGGTTTAAAATATTAAAGTATACGTATATACACATTTTAACCAGCATTTTGTAATAAAATTTTTAATAGCTCCTCACACATTTCAGTGACTTTCTGACAAACATCTGAAGAACTAATCAGAATTTTACAAAATGTCGTCAGACAATATAATTTGAAGTCATGTAAGGTCAAAATCTAAAGGAGATAATAATAATTGTTGATGATAGTCAGATTACACAGGGAAAAAAAAGCAAAAATAACCAATTCCACTGAGATCTGAATGCTTCATTAAAATAGAGACCTTGCAGTCCTTCTGTTTTCTTGTAGTAATCTGTTGCGCATATAGATGAAACTCCCTAGCATACCAAATCAACACAGCTGTTGCATTTCAGCTCATGCTTTAAAGAATTCAAACAAAATCTCTCTCACAATGCATGTGTGGTTTCTTCCACTATGGTGTAATTGATGCTCTTAAATAGCTGAGCATTAAATCCTTCCCTTTCACACTACGCTGCTCTATTATTCATTGCCCATCCTGATGACTGAGCGTCACACTAAACCTGACGCACCTCATGTTACATTTGCATGGAGCCAAACTCATTAGATACTACCTTAAAACCCGTTAAAGGTCAAGCGAGCGGAAATAACCATGAGGGCCAAAGAGAGCATGTTTTGGAAATGCTTATTAAAGCAATGTTACATTTCATACCATGATTGGTGTTGTAGTGTCTTTTCAGACTGGTTAACGTTGGACTTAAAGGGATGGAGGAAAAAAAGGCTTTGTTTCAAAGGGAGGGATTATTACACTAAACTGACCTTGTTTTTTTTTTTTTTTTTCGTTTTCTTTTTTTGGGAGGTTATGTTCAAATAAACCACACTCTTGCATGCTGTAGGTGTACACCATGTTTTGAAATGTCAACCGCTTTTAACTTGCACATGAACTGTTGCCTAATGAGATTTTAATACTTGATGGGAGAACAGTGCAAGGTGCTAATTGCGAGATGAAAATGTAATGTTGTCAGTCAAATTTTATGGATGATCACATTGGCAACAGCCAGTCGACTCACTCTGCATTTTTTCCCAGACACCATCGCCAGTCTCATTTATAGCGATCGACACTTCCCGTTTGCTGGACAGCTGAAGAACACAGATGTCAATGTGACACTCAAGACAGATCGTGATTGAAACATTTTAATACCTTAACGTGAGAACAAATTACATTACCATGTTTTATTCAGAGCTTTTTTCTTGTGCTGTCAGAGGGTGCACGGGTTACATTGATGGAGGGGCAAGTTAAATAGTGAATTATTAATTTGGTCCTAACAATAGAAGCATGGCTGTTCTGGAGAATTAAGCCAATTCCAAGTCTGATCGTACCTCCTTTCTGTGAATTCATTGCTCTCTCTGTGTGTTTCTCTTCCATCTAAGCCTTTGATTTGACAGATTAATTTGTGAATTTTGCTGTCGGATGGACGTGCCGTTACACAGCAGTATTGATATGAGGTGACTGGCCTGAGATGCCTTTGATCATGGCTGTAATCAAGCCTGAAGCTATGCTTTTCTCCATCCATATGGTTTTTAACAAATCCACTTCTGCTCCCACTCCATTTCCTTGTTACACAGATATTCTCCTCTGGTTTTGTAGCAACTTCTGCTTTCACCTCCCTGGTAGGAACCATAGATGATCAATAGATGCTGTGGAAGGGAGAACGCTACCACATGATTGGCGGAATGAGAACTCATACATCCTGCTTGCTTGTAGCTACAGGTAGCGCACATCACGTTGTCATTCTTGTATATCAACTTGGAAATGATTAATATCAGCTTCCACCTCCGTACATCTGAAGGTTGAACTGACAGATTGGGGGATCTTGCACTTGGTTTATGCCTGAAAAGAGGGGAAATTGTCACTCTCCTGGTGTTAAGGCAACACTCTGTTTCTCCTCTTTGTGTCTGAAATTTGTATTATCAGATGGTGTATATTTTGCACTAAAGAATATGAAATCTGTATCGCCAGATGACTGTTTCTCGCATTAAAGCGTGTGTTTTTCATTTTGATCCTGGTTTGAATAGTGATTTGTTTCAGTTTTTTTATTTCATTCTTGCCATACACCTCAGTTGCAAAACATTTACTTTGATTAGGGATGCACCAAAATTACAATTCTGGCCAATGTGATAAACAATAATTATTTTCATGTTGTAGCCAATATTACAATTCTATAAAAAAAATTCTAAATAACTAAAATCAGTCACTTTAATCCTACAACATGTCATAACATAATGTACAGTAAATAAAATATGTATGTATGATGTACAATATATTAAATTGATATAAATTTTCAGATTGTAAGTTAAATTATTAGCATTTTAAAGTATGTCTAACCTAAATATTTTTTATTGTTATTATTATTATTATTATTATTATTATTAATAATAATATATATATATTTTTTTTTTTTTACAATACAGTAATAGTATTTTCCTGTCATCATTTTTACATGGCAGGTTAAAGCCTCGAGCTTTTATGGTTATATATTGTTTATGTTACAAAATTATTAGCGTTTTATAGATTAATTGTTAGATGATGGAAGAGGTAATCTAAATGTAAAAGTTGGGGAAAAGACGATACACAATTACATATTCAGTAACCGATTTGACACGGATATATTCCTGATTCATATATTGTTTACAAAAAATTTTGTTTTGTTGGAATACACGGCTATTTTTGGATGGCTTTTAATGGAGTCAGATGCTGCTGTATCAGTAGGGGCAAACTTGGCCATGGTAACCAGCCTGCCTTTGGCCCCTTGGCATGACCAGGCCTTCTGATTGTATTGTTTGGGTTATGGATCTGATGATGTGAAATTTAAGATGTCCTTAATTCTCTTGGTTCCTTAATGAGGAACACTGGTAAATGAAAGTAACTAAAACATTGTCATCAGCATTACGGAATGCTTTTGGATACCACTAAAACAAAAATGTAATTTCTGAAAGAGAAATGTAATTGGGTGGTGATGTAGACTGATGCTTTTTCGTCATGTTGCTGTGGTGTAGTTTTATATAAAATCATTCTTGGTGTTCCTTGTTTATTATTTTTCATTAACTTGAGGCATAAATTCCATCTTTGCATGTTTGTTTATGTTTTAGGTGTCTAGACCCATCCAAACCAAGAATTGATTATGCCACGTTCCTGTACAGCGCTTTCCACCCCTCTAATATTTCTTCCAGAAACATTAGCTGTTGATGTGGTGCGTTCACACCGCTACATTCGTACCGTTCCAGGATGCCTGTTTTTTTTAGGCAGTTCGAACAAAGTCACAGCTCATGTACAGCCTCATACACCCTCAAAACATGCCCGCACACAGTTACAGAGCTGATTCTAGCATAAAATGCCTTGAATTACTTAACCACACAGCATATTAACATTACAGCTTAAAAAATTAATGTTTGTGGTTTTCTTTGAAAAAAAATTCTTTGGTCACTTTTCAGACTATACAAAAAAATGCCCTAAAGAGACTATTTAAGCGGAAAACATTTGTTTAAATGACATACCTGAGGCTTCTGGGTTTTGTCTGCACTCTGAAGTATTTATGATGTGTCTCCAGCAATTACCTGTCTATGGTCCATGTAGTTTTCCACAGGAAGAAACATTTAGATTAGCCATCGTTATACACTCAGTTAAATGTGATTTGTTGTGAATGCAGCTCTGCTTTGATCAGCCTGTATGGTTCACTGCTCTTTACTTCCTCGATTGAAACTGGGAAGAAGCTTTCCGTGCTGAAACCGCAACATATGCTCTTCCCAGTTAAGTTCTGTAATAGAGGGACATTCATGAAGCCAAGTCTAATTAGTAGGAATAATACATCTTTATTTCAGCCAAAAAAGTTACTTCTTACTAAAGAAACAACTTCTTTCAGAAGATATTTACTTTAGCAATTATATGTAGTATTTTGTTCAGTATCTTTTTAGAAACGAACAAATCCAAATTCCTGAAACAAAAACACAATATTTTTTTTATTGAATAGTGAATGACATCAGCAAATTATAATTATCTGCTTGATAGGGTCTGCGTAAGTAAGTATTTATTTATTTATTCAAAATACAATAATAATATTTTCACATATTGCAGCACAGTCAGGATTTCAGAACAGAATAAAAATGAGAAACATAAGATATATAAAATTATAAAATATTTGCACTTTGTGCAAGTTCTGTGTACTTGATGGTAATTGCTTAATATAATTCATTTTGGAATATAAGTCACGGCGTGTTTCAGATAATAAAAAAATGGCTTATTTTCCAGAAAAAAAGAAAAGATTTTGCATATTGCACTTTTAATTTTCGATTCATTTTGGAACCTTAAATTAAGCCAAACCATTTGGAAAGTAAAGAGAGATATGCAAACTTGGGAGAATATTTTTTCCAACATCTTTGAAAGACTCCATGCCCTTCTTCTGTAGCCGTCCCCTCCCTATTCGGCTGTTTCCCTGACAGAATTATTGATCCATCGCATCCCAAATTGGCTCGTGGTGCCTGAGCCTCAACTCTAGTGTCTGGATGAATGACACCGATTGGCTCGCTCAGTTCAAGAGCTTTTCCATTTTCAGGTCTATCAGTGCCTTGGGGGCTTGGGGAGCGACATATCATTTTTCTGGGTTCAGGTTTCTTTGAGTTGCAAGCCCCACACAAAGTCCAGCACAAGTCCTTAAACTTGGCTTAAAAATTGCAGGCTAGTTGAGCCTCCATTTGAGCTGTGCATGAAGGTTTTTTATTAGCTAGAGGACAGAATTCGGTGTGATTAGGATTTCTGTGGGATCAGACTCTGCAAAGTTTGGATACCCCATCCTTCATCATTCTCAGAAAGTTAACCGCCTCTGCCAAATGTCTAACAAATTAAGTCCTGATAGGCATATGTCTGCACCCTGTTATTGTATTTGGCAGTTGTGTATTTCTCATCAGACTGTAATCAGGCCGTAATCAGAATAGAGCTGGTGAGAGAGTAATTTGTCAGGCCGACGTGCAGATTGAGGAGTGCAGTCGTTTGAGGAGGTGGAACATAATTCCACCGGAATGATTTCTAGCTTGCAATTGTTATTGTATTTTTTTTTTATTCCTGGTTATTTTTTACTTTGTGCCATGACATGCCCTTCCTGCTCTATTTTGCAAACTGTCGTTATTAAACATCTCCATCGCTACTGCAGTTCTTGAGACATGTGGAACAAAACATGTCCCACTACCTGCTATTAGACTTAAAAAATGTATTTTCACTTTGAAATTAATTATGATCACAAGAATGTTTTTTTTCCAAGCATGTATGAAAACATTTAAAAAGTCAAAGTCAGTCTTCTTCTTCGTCTTCCTTAATTTATCTGCATCACACAGGCCTTGTTCAGGGTTTTTAACAGTTTTAAATAAATATGCTTAATTTTTTAATGTCAGTTACATCAAACAAGTTTAATTCTTTGAGATTTTTTTTAGATAATTTCTCTCATTTTGAGTAGGCCATTTTAGTGGCAAGGAACACCAGAAAAAATGGATACTACATTTAATACATGTGTGATATGCCAAATATGATTTTGTCAAGACTGTATGACTTTTTGACTGACTGTGGAGACAGTTTAATAAATGGAGCTGAAAATCATTTTGTAACCATCCCAACATTTCAATTTATTCATTAATTGAAGTGAACTATTGATTTAATAAGTAACATTTGAATAATAAGTATTTGGCACATTATTAAAAAAAGGAAGGAGATGCACTTCTGAACATGTTGAACAGAGAATAATTTTTTGATAAACTTACACTGCTGTCCAAACATTTGGCCTGTGTAAGATTTTTTTTAATGTTTTTGGAGGTCTCTTATATGCTCACCAAGGCAGAATTGATTTAATAAAAAATAAAGTAAAAACAATAATGCTGTGAAATATTATTACAGTTTAAAATATCTGTTTTTAAAATATATTTAAAATGTAATTTATTCCTGTGATGGCAAACTGAATTTTAAGCAGTCATTACTCCAGTCTTCAGTGTCACCTGGCCCTTCAGAAATAATTTCAGAAAAAGGCCATAATTATGATCAGAATATTTGACTTTGAAATGCTTTGCCTAATAATTTGTGTTAAATACTCAATGTAAATATGAAGTGGTCCCTTCTGAATCATTTAATGTATGACACCAGATCAGTCCCATTTGACTGTGCATTTTCTTTTCAAAGCATTTAAAAGATTTTTCTTAAGTGCTGCTAAAAATTTCCTGAGATAAATTTCCAGCATTTCCTGTTTGACAAGAGGTTATTAGTCTTATTGGTAAGTTGATGACTTTATGATCCAGATAGTTCATATTTTATGGTTGTCAGTCAATGATTGTCGTCTTTTGCATGAAACCCATTTATTGTATGGTACAGTTCAGCGAGGCGATATCATACCTGTCCAGGTCCTCATGGGTTTCCTAGTTTTCTTTGATGCCTTTTCCTTTATTGATAGACCACCCATATATTGTTGTAGACAGCCATCAGAACGCAGCAGCATACGCCATATGTTTTATCCTAATAAGCCATGGCTGCAGCTTAAAAACCTGGTGTGAGGTATTTTATTTTGTTGGGAATGTGTTGGGAATTCAGGACCACAAACCAAAGTCATATAACACTATCAACTCCCTGTCAGGCACTCAAGATAACTCAAACATCTCCCCGTGGAAGCTCCTGCTAGTTATCATCACATTACAGTAGTGAGAGAAATACATAATAGCCTTAAGATAATGCTCTCCACGGGGAAGAGAAAGCATTAAAAAACACATTTTAAGTAGCCGAGAGTTTATTCGCTCAGGTTTGTAGATTTAAAGTATCTCAGGGGAACACTTCAGAGACAATGAATTATTATTGCTGGTTTGGGATCAGAGCTCTGTGCCTCTCACAGTCCACATTAAATCTGTATATAATTTAAAATTGAATTGATTCACACTTGAGGGGAAACTGTGGTGTGCATGTCCTCAGTAATAGTAATGCTTCCTTTATTTTTCTCTGGCTCTCGTTCTCTGTAATGTGATGTAAGCATAGCATTGTGCTACATCAATGATTGGGAAGTTACTTTGAAATGACAGCATTTAACTAAATATTTTGCTACAGAACTGTACATGGACTTCAATTAATAATTTTTTTACATGAACCATGCAAATGAACAGATTCACTTAAATCAATCTGACATCCCAATGCTAGAGATGGAGATGCTTCCCAATGAAAGACAGAGAACATTTTAGGCAAGCATGTTTTATTATATTCTTATAATAAAACATGTTTTTTTTTCACACAACTATTGCTGGGGGCAATAAAATATGACAGAAAATATAGCAATGTAGTGTTTTATGGAGCTAGTATTAACTACTTATTTAACAGGGGTGCCCAAACTCGGTCCTGGAGGGCCGGCGTCGTGCAGAGTTTAGCTCCAACCCCAATTAAACACACCTGAACCAGCTAATCAAGCTTATAGGCATACTAGAAACTTACCAGCAGGTGTGTTGAGGCAAGTTGGAGCTAAACTCTGCAGGACACCGGCCCTCCAGCACCGAGTTTGGGCACCCCTGTTATATAACTACTATAAAAACTGAGCTGCTCTTAGTACTTTGGTTAGTTATTCCCCAACACTGCTACATTAGTGCACTTTTGAGTTTGGTGTTTTCATATTTACTTGATATAGTCACCAGATATTTTAAGTGCACCTGAATGCCTTTCTGGAACAAAAAATATGCAGCAAAGAGTGTGATGTACTGTGTGTTATTGTAGTGACACACTTGGTTTTGTGTGGCTGTCAGCGGTTGACTTCTGCTCTGTGTTCACTATAATATGTGTACTTCTCTTAACATCTAACTGTGCTGAAATGATGCATAGAGTAGACATTCATCATTGTTAAAGATTACACTTGTAGTTCCACTGCCAAATTTAAAGGTGAAGGGTGTAGTTTATGCTCCATACAGAGTTGCAAAAATAAGTATTGTTTTTAAACAGGAACACACCCATCATTTCCCATTGGCCAGACGAACTGCTAGCTCCACCTTAATGTTGTGCCATTGGTTGGGACAGTGTTGCTGTGTCAGTCTGGCCCGGATCCCAAAACAAACAGCAATGTTTTGAAGGCCCCACTGAGCTACAGTGTTTACAGGTATCTGGGAAATCAGCCTAGGAATGGAGTACGTATGTCTCTGCCTATTAAACTGGAATAGAAGAAAATATTTGGCTTCAAAGATATTGCATTTTAATAAAATCTGAAACATAAATTTGGTTAAGCCAATCCGGAGTCCAGATCTGAATTTTTCTCCATTTAAAACAGCTACATTTTCATTGTAGTGCCAGAAACTGCTGTTGTTGTTGTTGTTTTTTCGCAACCTCTTCAGTGGCTGTTAATGAGATGGCGCCAACTGAACCATTTGGAAATTATAAACAGGGAAATTATCTCAAAAGTGACAGAAGTGACAAAGCGCCTGGAATGAATTCATTTTCGAAGCGAGCTGGTGATGTGAGATGACATGAGTGACAGCGACTCTTGGCGATGTGGAAAAAGTTGAGCAGACTTTATATAAATAAGCAGTGATCAGCCTCCTGATGTGTAGTCAAGTGGGACTGCCAAGAGTAAAGTGATGTGACGACCTCTCTATAAATGCACTGTGAGAAATTATAGACTTTTATCCATTATAGGCCACATGTAAGCTATTAGACATTTATTAGGAAGCCCAATGGCAACACATTTCTACCATATAACATTAGGTTTCTGTCACACATTGGACATCTTAATTTTATTAATAATCATAATCACTTAAAGTCAACATGAATTGTCATTCACAAACCATGTTTCTTCTGTAAGGTGACATTTACAAGTCAAACAAAATGACCAAATATAATGGAACTTTATTTGAAATTTATTGGATGTTAAAAAAGTAACTGTTACCGTAAATACCAGAATGGCACTCGACTGAATGTGATTTCACTAAAATAGTACTCAAAGGAATAGTTCACCCAAAAATTTGAATTTGCTGAAAATGTATTCAACCTCAGTTTCTTCACTGTAACAGATTTGCAGAAATTTAGCATTGCATCACATTCATTAATGATCAGTTTTTGTTTCAAGAAAAAGAAATCATTTTTCTTTGGCTGAAACGGTATGTTCATGTTCATGTTTAAGTAATCTATATATTATGCTGACCTTGCTTATGACACCCCACCAAGCCACTAAGCACCTACCAGTAATACACCAGCACAACCAGGGACAGACTGGGAGTAAAAAACAGCCTTGGAGTTTCTCCCAAATAGGCCCACCACAACTACAAACAGTCGCTACTATCTCACCGTATTACAGACATCCTATCGCATTTATGGCAAATACCATTACAAAACCCATGCTGACCCTGCTGACAAAAACAATAGAAACCATCACAGAAATTCGAATGATTTCCACTACAGATACCATTACAAACATTACAAACCATCAACTTTTAACCATTAAAACCATTAAATAATGGTTTCCTGTATTGTGTTTTGGGACATATTACATTAGGATTTAGTGACTTTAACAAAAGCCATCAATAGAAGGTGACCAATTACCAGTAGAGACCAACAGGTGCCATTACAGTTTTCATTCAAACCAATACAATTTTCATTATAACCATTAAAACCATTACAAATTGTGATGCTTTCTATTTTTTTTTCAACAGAGGATTAAAATAAATGTATTATTGTATGAATTAAAATACTTAAAATCTACATAAAAAGAACAGAATGCAAAATGTAAATGACAATGATAAACATAAACCTAGAATCCTGAAACAACAGAATTCTTCAATTTGAGTATTCATATCTCTCAGTGTGTGTGTGTGTGTGTGTGTCATGTTAATCAGACTAATCACCTTCTTTTACTCTATTTTCGAACCCAATAGCTCTCAAATGTAACCCGTTGTAGAATCGCTGTTGTCTCGTTATGAACGAATGGAATATTCATGCCAGACAATGCAGAGTGATAAATAGCAGTGGACGCTCGGATATAGTGCTAAAGTGCTATAGGCTACATGCTGTGTATAGTGAGAGAGGCAGGCAAAGGTAACCTGATGTAACTGTTCACTTTTTTTCCTTTTAGCTTCTCCCAACCGCCTTTATCTTCACGTCTTTTGCTTGCCATCACGAGCCCACTCTCCTTCGCGGCAGTTTCGTTTTCTTATAAGCAAAAATAGATTGCATTAGCGCCCCCTTTTGTCGGCCGTCAACGTCACTTAATCTGACACTTTTTCTTTGATGATGAATCAGCCACAGGCCGACGGCTGTCGGATGGATGGCCGTTCTGGACTTCTCCAGATGGCCAGTCCGCCCCTGAGCACAACTAATCTATCGCCACGCTTGCCTCCTCTAGCATCCACACTTACAGGAAATTCTACACATTCTACTGGTAGGCAGCTTTGCAGGACGATATTAATTATCAGTAGTGTGTACATACTGCCTTTTTATTCATTCTCTTTTCATTTTTGCCGAGACATTCATGTGTGCAGCTGTGAGTAATGAAACAGCCAGGTATGGATCTGTCCCTGATAAGACCCCTCATCTGACTGAAGTACTCAAGAATAGAACTATTCACTTTGTTGTTTCTAAATTTAAAAAGCTTTTAAATATTTATGGCCGCCTCAGGCATCTCATTTGCCAATATACTGTACACTCTCTGCAGTGTACACATCACTTGTTGATACATTTTGTAGATAAAACTTTTTCCCAGATTATGTTTTTCGAGCATACTAAATTCTAGGCATGTCCTCCTGGTGTCATTGTAATGAATACAGAATGCATTTCTCCCAGGATCTGTTCCAGCATGACCAGAAATCAGAGTTTATGTGTGTGTGTGTGTTTTTTTTTATTAGTTATTTATTGGCATACAGTGCAGCCAAGCAATTACAAGGGACAGCCCTCCGAAGGTGAAGATATAAAAGGAATATTTAATGCAATTTTGGCTGCAGGGTTATGGTCGGATGAAAGGGAAAAGGGAACATTCATTTTGCTCCAACCCAGGAGTCAATGTAATATACAGAGACATATCCAGAGGAGATGAGTTTGCTTCTGTGGAAAATAATTGCACTGAACTCACAGGGAATAAAACATCTTCGCAAGGAATCAAATGTGAGTTGGTTTCCTTTGCCCGTGCTCTCAAGTACAATGCTGTATGTGTTTACTTCATTCATCAAGTAAATGGAGTTGGATCATTACAAATGCAATGCAGAATGCGGGATTGTGTACACAGGCATATAAACCAAAACAAGCACTTGACCACATTCACCCTTAAATGGGCAGGAACATAATATCACTTAAATATTTTATTTATATTTTCATACTCATTAGGACTCAACTAATCTTTACTTATTTTTATATTCATTCATGCAATATACTATATTGCTATTCATTTTTATATTTATTTATTAATTCATTCAGTATATAATTGCGATTACATAAGTTTTACAGTTCACATTGATTATGAAAATAACATGGACATGATTTTTGAGTGTTATAGTCAGTGAAATATTTTTTAGATTTTCTTTTTTTATTGTAATCGTATATTCTTTCATATATTTTCACTCAAAAAATTTAAATTGTGCTGAAAATGTACCCTTATGCCATTCAATATGTAGATGAGTTTGTTTCTTCAGCTGAATAGATTTGGAGAAATGTAGCATTACATCACTTGCTTACCAATGGATCCTCTGCAGTGAATGGGTGCCGTCAAAATGAGTCCAAGCAGCTGATAAAACGTCACAATAATCCACAAGTAATCCACACAACTCCAGTCCATCAAATAATGTCTGGTGAAGCAAAACGTTTGTAATAAATCCACCATGTTTGTAATAAATCCATCAAGAAAACAGTCAAAAGCTGTCTAAAAATAATTATAGTTTTTTTAATATTCTTATATTATAATATTTTAAAAGAAAATAACACATTTTGGACAAAACACCAACATTTGGAAAAACGCGTATATGAACTAAAATAAGTGAGAATTCCACTTCAACATAAAATTCATTTATTTGTGCTTAGATACTGTACAGTATATGAGAAATTGTGCACTTTTTTGTGCTTTATCAACTCAGTAACACACTGATGCAAAAAGTGATGTACTGTAATGTAGTTATGAGTACAGAGGGAGCCTCAAAATCTGATTGCAAGTGGTCACAGGAGACACGTTTGAGATGCATGTTATTACCAGGTGTAAACCGCAATGCGTTTAGGCTGACCACTTGTGATTGCCCAAGATGGATGTTAATACCTGGTGTAAACAGGACCACAATCATCCTTCCAGATCAATACATTTATGACCCATACACATGTCTATGTTCATCTCAGCTCTAACATGCTGTTGATTTAAGCTGCACCGATGGGCGTCCCTAAGCTGTTGTCCTGCAGTAAGCCCTCTCTTACTCCCAGCTTGAGCATTCCTCTCCCGCTGTTGTGTTTACACAGGAGACTGAGTGTGCTTCTCTTCTCAGACAGGTCTGTGCAGGAGTCCTGCCTCAGGCTGCCATGTAAGGCCTGATTATCACTGTGCAACATACAGATATGGAGAGTATTCATAGACACACATGGTGGAGGAAGTTTACAGAATGGTATGGTCAGAATGTGTTTAAGATGATGATTGTTATGACGGCAGTTTTATTTTAATGTTATGAAGAACAGATATTGTAATAGGTTAAAAAGATATATAGTTATGTTTGTATTAGGGCTGCACGATAAATCGCATGCGATATATAATGCACATCTTGTCAGAAAAGCCGGTTCTGTAATCAGCGGTAAATCTCCAACACCTGCGGGCTTTCACATTTTCTGTAAAACCGCTGATCACAGAACCGGCTTTCTGACAAGATGCGCGTTAAATATCGCATGCGATTTATCGTGCAGCCCTAGTTTGTATATTTTTAGCAGATGTCTCCTATGAGAATAAGAAAATGTATGTGTAGATAGATACTAGATAGATAGATAAGGCTGCATGCATTTATTTGATATATTAATAATAAGGTTACCAATTGTGTAATAGTGGAAATATGTGTGTTACATGTTGGTGATACAAACTGCACGAAGACGGAGATCAACTTGACATAGATGGAGAACGGATGAAGACTAATGCAGAGTTCACACTGCATGATTTTCAAAGACGTCGCATCACTGTTGGTTTCACACCAAACGACTATCTGGGGTAGCATTCAGTTGTTGCTGTGTTCACACTGCACGATGGAACGACGACAGGAGGTTACACACTGCATGACTTTACAATAGGAAGAATCGCCGACAGCTCTGTCTGGTGCAGGGTTGCCAGGTTTTCGCTACAAAACCCGCCCAATTACTACTCAAAACTACGTTTCATATAACTCCTCCCCGAATTTCCCGCTTCCCTGTACCTTGTTCTCTCATTGGTTGTAGGTCATCGCCGATGTGTTTTTCAGTCAGAACTCATATCACACGGCGTGATTGTGAATCGCAGACAGCTCCAGATATTTAGCATGCCAAATATTTCACGGGTGTCGGCGACGCGTCGGCGATTCCCTCAGATCGCGTCTTTGATAATTCGCACTGTGTGATTGTGACTCGTGTGAACGAGCACCGATTTGCCTCCGATTTCGGGCATTTGTCGGCGATTTTGCAAAACCTGTCGGCGATTGAAAAATCGGGCTAAAATCGTGCAGTGTGAACTCGGCATAAGGGAGAACTGAGGACTTATAAGCATGAACCAAACAAAGGGAACTAATGAGATGATTAACAGACAACATGTGAACTGAATGACATAATCAGGCAACTCAGGAAAACTAGGGCCCTGTCCACACGAACGCGGGTATTTTCAAAACCGCAGCTTTTTCTATGCGGTTTGGCCGTTCGTCCACACACAAACACAGCACCAGGTCACTGAAACCGAACATTTTTGAAAACTCCTGCCAGGGTGAAGATTTTCCAAAACTCTGGTTGCAGTGTTGTCGTGTAGACAGCGAAACCGGAGATTTTGGCTTGTGACATCGGAGCCTGTGCTGTTATCTCCACCTTCGGGAAACTTTTTCAGGCTTCTGATTGGCCAACATGGCTTTACGGTTGAGATTATTTCGTCACCTGTTTGACTTGGCATGCTCTTGACAGTGCTTCATAGCATGCTTTTGCGTTTTCATGTGGATGGAGATTTTTTTTTAAACGGAAGAAGGAAAAACTCTGTTTATAAAAATACCCGTGTACGTGTGGACATGGCCTAGGTCACAACAGAGAGAACCGAAAACAAGGTATACATGTAACAAATAGAGCACCAAATTAGCATATTAGAATGAGTTCCGAAGGATCAATATTACTGTTTTACTGTATTTTTGATCAAATAAATCCAGCCTTGGAGACTTCTTTCAAAAATATCTTTTGAAAAATCATAATTATTCCGATCTTTTGAATGGTAGTTGATGTAATGCGGTGCTGTGAGTATTTAAAGTGATGGTCATTCTTTTAGTGCAAACAAGGGTCCTTTTTATGACAGTATGACATGTAGATTGCTCTTTTTCACATGTGAAAAGCAGGTACACATATTTTCATTTCTAAGTGAAGTTTATATACTTTTTCTAATGGTCTTGGCAGCAATAATTCATCAGATGACTGAGCTGAGCATTATAACTAGGCATATTTCCAAATACATATGCAGACGAGCCCACTTTCAGCACTTTAAAGTGCTAATTGTGACTAGGAGGAGATTCGGTTTTTCGGCAGTGCTGGCAATGAATGCAGTTGCATGGTGGGCTGTGTTTTATACCCCACCTAAATTCTCTTCACAGGAATCAAAGAAATCCCTTGAGCCTTTGAAATTTAAAGCATGCACATGCACACTATTTGCACTCAAGCATGTTCTCAAACATGCACGCCTATGTCCATGTTCTCAATTTTTTCCATTTAAAAATTGTTTAAAGGGTGACATGTTTCCACAGCTTACCATTATTAAAGACTGGTTTTG
This sequence comes from Sinocyclocheilus grahami, assembly GCF_001515645.1. NCBI lineage: Eukaryota > Metazoa > Chordata > Actinopteri > Cypriniformes > Cyprinidae > Sinocyclocheilus > Sinocyclocheilus grahami. The sequence continues at coordinate 376,458 of NW_015505197.1, read as the reverse complement.
CAGTGGCTTTTTTATGACAAACAAATGATATGCATAAGCTAACAGTAATATAAGCTAGTATAACAGAATTCCTCCCAGATTAATTATTGTAGCCACATAGCAGCAGAGTTAGTAAAAACAGTATATGCACAGTAAGATATTGGTTTTGAATGTCTGTGCTTCAGTGGCCATGATTATCTCTATATCTGCTAGTGTAAGCATTCCTCTGGGTGCTCCCGGAGGCTGGGTAATACTCAGAAGAACAGCCCTAGTGCTTCAATAAAAGGCTGTTGAACTGCATGTGGTCTGTCCTTGAAGGAGAAGAGACGAGAGGTTAAAAAGACCTGTTGCGCCTGCTATTTACAGGGTCTCTAGCAGCAGATCTTTTTTTATAGATACGAGCATGTGGTTTTTCTCTTAGAATGATATCTAGAGTCTGGGAATTAGTGTTGGGTGTAACTAACAGTAAGTTATGATGCTACTAGTTTTTATCAGTAACATAAGAGTACTTCAGATGTTTCTTTTTTCCAACACACATTGGTTGAAAAAAGGCTTTTGTATTGCACTGCACACACAGCTATTTCAAGTGAGTGAACTGACGTAGTAATAATTGTAAATGTGTTCTCCTAAAATGTCCTCTCTTTCACATATGCTCTGGAAAGTCTGATTCATTCTAGTGAATCAGTTTGTTTGTTTTTATAATGTCATTTATTATTATTTTTTTAATATAAATTATTGTAAAATTACTTTTAGTTGTATTTAGCTTAATTTTATGTTCAAGTTTAATGTTGTCATTCTAATTTTGATTTGAAATTGTAAAATGTTTTGATTTGGTGTTTGAATTATTTCATTCTGTCATAAACCTTTATTGTTTTGTGGCAGAGAATATCTGTCTAATTAAATTGTAAATTTAATGATTGGATAGTTATTTTAAAATAAATAAACAAATATTGTCCCCTTTAAAAAAAATAATTAAAGTATCGTTTAAATATTTTATATACATTTAATTGTATGTATGTACTGATTATATCATATTATATTATATTCCAGAAAGTGCTGTATTAAAAAAAAAAATATATATATATAAAATAACGATTTCTGTAGCTATTTTGACAAGTAATTAAAAATCTCTGGATAATGGTAATGCAAAACCCCTTCCCTAATAAACTACACTTATCATTGCCTTAGACAGTGTTTGGGAATGAAACACATTTCTATGATGACGTGAAGATATTTCAAAAACGTGCAATTCCAAATCGTTCTGTAGTGGAGCAGTTCCTGCTTTTCAAAGCAGACAAATTTAACACTGGCCAGTCGCACAGAGAGAGGATATGCTGCTGCTCCGGGGATGTGGATCGTGTCAGAGTCTGTGATAGATTCTTTGGCCTGCCTGAGATTAATGTATTACTTACAGCGGGGTGGATCGATACAGATGCACTGTTGATGACTGGATAAAGGAACACGTTTTCTGTTCTACCAGTCTTATGTGATCACTTTTCATGCAGTCGCAGCCTCGGTGTGTAGCACGCAGAGTACCTCACCCTCATTTTATCAGCCACTCAAGTTTGTGTTGTCAGGTTGTTGTTCATGCAGAGGTAAAGGGTGTAAATTAGCCCATCATACTGATGAAACAATCTAACCCTACAGAGGACCCCATGTCTAATATCGAGTGCTGATGTAACAGATTTCATTCTGACTGGCATTTTCATCTAGACAGTAATAAGGTCACCAAATTGCTTTGGCTTCACAGAAAACCTGTTTACCTCTAACGTTGTATACAAATATCTCTCAGGTGATCCAGCTTGGAGGCATGATTGAGGTGTTTCAACTGAGAACAGACGGAGTAGAGAATTACAGCTTCACAATAAGCAAACAACCAGAACGTTTGACCAAACATAGTTAGTAAACACTACTAGAAATGTCAGGAACAGGTAATAAACACTATAGAAGAGCAGATAAAGAGGAAATCAAAAAGCAGATAGACGAGATGAAGAACCATCAAGTCGTGTCAGTCTTGTTATAGTGAATACATTTAGTAAATTAGCAAAGTTTACACTGAATGAATTACCATTATAAACAAATGTACAGTGGGGTCCACTAGTGAAAAAGCTTCTATTTTGCTTTTTTTTCACTTTATAAACTATATTATCAGTATAACAATGAATGCATTAATACCAGAATGTCTTAGTATTTGGTTTTTCTCTCTTTTGCTTTAATAACAGCAACCTTCAAGCTGCATGAACTCCAATCCTAATTCGCTAGAGCCTTAGTGGAAACAAGAGCATCTGACCATCTGTACAATATCACAAGTCTACTTCTTTGATGAATGATCTAGAAATAGTGCAGAATCTTATTCATTTTACATTTTCATGTAAAACAAGTGAATAATTATATAAAATTCTTACTCATTTTTATTCATATTTATTTAATTTATTTAATAGTCTTTTGTATTTCATTGTTTTTAGTGGCATTTGGTGATATTTCACACTTCGCCTTCAACTGAACTGAAAAGGACTAAAACAATATATTGGCAGAATGTCAGAGGATGATATGCAGAGGTAAAATAAGGAGAAGGAGGCTGCTCTGAATACCAGAATGTCTTAGTATTTGGTTTTTCTCTCTTTTGCTTTAATAACAGCAACCTTCAAGCTGCATGAACTCCAATCCTAATTCGCTAGAGCCTTAGTGGAAACAAGAGCATCTGACCATCTGTACAATATCACAAGTCTACTTCTTTGATGAATGATCTAGAAATAGTGCAGAATCTTATTCATTTTACATTTTCATGTAAAACAAGTGAATAATTATATAAAATTCTTACTCATTTTTATTCATATTTATTTAATTTATTTAATAGTCTTTTGTATTTCATTGTTTTTAGTGGCATTTGGTGATATTTCACACTTCGCCTTCAACTGAACTGAAGAGGACTAAAACAATATATTGGCAGAATGTCAGAGGATGATATGCAGAGGTAAAATAAGGAGAAGGAGGCTGCTCTGGGACGAATCCCTCGCCATCACTTTTAATCATAAGAGATCAGTAAATAATCTGTTAGAGAGCAGTATCTCATGCTTCACTGATCTCCTTTGACTGTCGCATTGAGATATTGAGAGATAATTATGGCTTCTCGTCTATAATTGTACCTGTGCCAGTGATTAATTCCAATTCTAATTATGCATATTGATCAAGGTTCTGCATGCGTTCACCACTGACATTTCTGTCGGTCAAAATGCCATGTGAGGTGATCACGGATCTCCCTCAAACTCTGGAAAAGAACGTGTTGACATTTAACCATCATTCTTTTGAAATCCTCATTTACAGCACATGCCTTACATCGAAATATCCAACACACACACAGAGAGAGAGAGAGAGAGAGCTCTTACAACACACTCTCTTCACACTTAACTACCAGACCAGGGGGGACGGTACCAAAACATGCCGGTCTGTTTTACTGATAAGTGTGTTTTCCCACAGAAGACCATGAAAACAAAAGCAGCCACTGAAGTTTTTAGTCTGTTATCTCCACAGACGTATTTCCCTTTTGAATATGCGTGTTTATGGCATCATCAGACTTGCAAATGAATCTTTAAATATGAAGAGGAGTGGTTTTACACACAAAAACTATGTTTGATGTACAGTATGTTTGAAGTCATGCATGTAAACTCCAGATATTCATTTGATTCTAGTTCAGTCATCAAAGGCTTCATCAAACCGCATTTGCTGTCGTGTGCCCCTCACGCTTCCCTCCACATCCTCCCTGGTCACCATGACAACAGGCCGTTCGTCGGCTGCTGTTTGCGGATCAGCCAAAATTAAGACAATTCCCAAATTCCACAACTTAATGGAATTACGACTATGCGTGTCACTAGTTTTGTACAAAATGTGTTTGCTCTCCTTCATCTGAGCTTGTGTTTGTGTTTCAGGTCATAGCACAACCCTAATAGGATAAAAGCACAGAGCTGAACACAGGAGTGCAGAGGCCCAAATTGGAGCCCAATGTTAATTAGTCTTATTAGTCCCAATGTTAACTTCTCTTTGACTTTATCTTGTGTTGCTTGATTCCCCCTCCGCTATTGATATCTTACTCTGATGAATGAACAAGAAGCTTGTATTTAACATCAAACTCTCTTTGAGGTTTTAGTTGTTGCATTGAATGCTGACTTGTTTTTCAGTCTTTACTTTCAAAGTCTGTGTTTAAACACTATTTACTATCTATCTATTTTTATGTACCATATCTGATATCTCCTTTAAAGATGAATCAAACTGCACCACCTAAAGCTATAAGCAGTCAAGCTTTACTGATTTACACAGAATTTGAATTGTATTTTATCCACTTTTTTTTTTTTTTAACCAACCCCAAACTTCTGAACGGAAGTCCTTTTTAGTTGCTACACCTTTGCCATGTTGCATTCTGATAAATGGTGTTTCTTAGGCATGACATAATAACAATAACACAATTCTTCTGACAGTTATTTCACTTAAATGTAGATGATATTATCCTTGGCATTTTAATATGGAAGTGATGTGCAGGTGTGTGAAGAACAGCTTTGAATGTGGCTTATCTCAGTCAATACTGTTTTTTTAATTAGTTAAACACAGATATCTCTTTTTGCTGTGCTAGTTTTAAACACTCAGATGTTTCTCTGTTTATTTGCAGAACATGTATTCAACATTGGTATATAGAGGTTATTTAAGCAATATTACACAAACAGAAACACTGTTGTACAAAATTGTGTACTGAATTAAGCAGTTGGTATCGAATAACTTATATTTAAGCAACATTTGGCCAGTTTGTATTTATTTTCTTTTAAAGTTATCCTAAATACACTACTGGTCAAAAATTTTGAATAAATTATTATTATTTTTTTCCTGTTCATTATTGATAATAATAAGAAGAAATGTTTCTTGAGCACCAAATCAGCATAATAGACTGATTGCAGAAGGTTAATGTGACACTGAAGACTAGAGTAAAGTTTGCTGAAAATTTGAAAATGTAACTTTGCCATCACATGAATACATTTTAAAATATATTAAATTACAAAGCAGTTCTTTTAAATTGTTGTATTTCACAATTGTATTTTTGATCAAATAAATGCAGCCTTGGTGACCATAGAGACTTCTTTCAAAAATATTTGAAAAACAGAAATCTTAATTATTCCAGACTTTTAGTTTAGTGTATAATTTGTTTTAAACAAACCAGGTTCTCTATGACAGCTTTGTTCCCTCCGTTTTAAACACAGTGTCTATATATGTATTCTTGGTCTGCCTATTATAAAGTAATTATCCCTTTGTTTCCACTGTAGGAGAACTGAGATTGAATCCAATAGCTAATTACCTCTGACTCTTTGGTTGGTGTATGTGTGTGTGTGTGTGTCCAACAGTGGTCATATCCGTTTGTTCTTTTCTATGTTTTAAATATGCAAACCCATATATGGTATCTTAGCGACAATATGATTATACCGTGTGATTATGTGATCAGGTTGTCGTTCCCTAATCTTGCATCTCACCTACTTCTCACTCTCATCTTTGTCTTCCCCTCGCATCCCTCTGCCTTATCAAGATGAAAAAGAGCTTCTGAAAGAGAGACAGATGCTCTCGGTTCAAAATCAGCTCTTTCCCTTTAAAGTTTATGACTATATTTAGTAATGTAGGCTTGTTCTGCTGAATGATGCTTTATGATTGTCAGACCTCCTTTTTTAGAGCAGCAGTCAGCAACCTTTTTGACTTATTTCTGAAGTTAGATTGCCACTTTGTAAGGTAAAGTAAAGGAACACCTCTCCCATCTTTCATCTTTCTCGATGTTAACATTTTCTCCTGCTGTTTGTGTGTCTGCTAGCTCAGAGTCTCTCTCAGACGGATCTGCTTTTAACTGGAGTGTAATAGCTATTTTGAAAATGTTTGATCTGCTAGTTGAAAGTACAGGCAGAGCTTGTGCTTTTGCATATGAACTGGTTTTAGCATACTTTGTATTCAGATTTAATGATAAAGAGACTGAGGTTAATATTTATGTATACAGTACGGTCGTTTTGATAAGTATCTTAATATCTATTTTAAATGTAGTGTTATGTTCATTTGCTCAGAATGTTGCTCTAGACTAGTGTTTCCCAACCTTTTTTGTTTTGTGTTCTCCCCGTAAGTAAGCCTCAGATGCTCTTTCATCAAAATATTTAAAAAATCTGAGATGTATTCCTTTTGACTTAGACACAATATAATTTAGCATTATCATTAAGATTTTTTAAATGGTTCTTATTACAATGATTCATGCTTGAACTAAAAATGCACCAAGTAGCTTTTTCTCCCATTAATGAGATACCGGAGCTTGTTTGTGTTTCAAAAGTTTTGACAGTTCTGGGGAAACTTTCTACAAGAAAGGCTGGATTTATTTACAAGTCCAATCCACGTGGGACAAGAGTTATTTTCACTTTTGTACAATGAAATTTAAGTTCCATAGAAGAAGTATGAATTATCATCTATGAGTGAATACAGAGTATGAAATACCACCTACAAGTCTTTTATAAAGATGTAATGAAAATTTGAGAATTGCAATAGGCAATCAAGACTAAATGTTTAAGAATGCAAAATTAAAATCTTTCCCAGGTTTTTTTTTTAATGAAATGTATATTTGCAAACATTTTCAGTGTAACAATAATGAGCATTACCAAAAGTTCCTTACAACATTATACATGAGGAAAACAACAACAACAACGGCTGGGAATTTGAGAACTTTTATGTATAACAAATGTGAATTTCTTAATTTTATATGATACAACATATTCAATCATTTACAGATGTGTTCCTATATTAATATAATCTTTCTTTAAGATTAAAGGAAAAAGCTAATTTGAAAAAAATAATTAATATATATTTTTCTTTCCCACAAAAGGATGTAGTGCATTCAACATATTTGGATGCAACATTATTCACAGGATATATTGTATGCTGTATTTGAAAAGGGACTCACTCGAATCTTTACAAGCTTTACAAAAAGAAACTGAGGTTTACTACTTATCTGATTTAATAGATCAACATTGCCCTCTAGTGTAGATATAAAGCAACAGCAATCTTTCATTTATTTAGGAAGCACTACTACATTATATAGAGCAGTGGTTCTTAATCCTGGGGCCAGTTGCATAAACTTAGCCACTATTTTAAGACAGTGTCTTAAGAACTAGTCTGACCAACTAGCAGTTAGCCAGGGGGTAATCAGTCTGATTTTTTGGGATTCAACCTAGACTAATCTAAGTTTTTATGTAACCAAATTAGAACAATTTTGACCGGTCTTAAAGAAAAAAATTAGATGACTAACTTTTAAGAGTAGTTTAAACCTTTTATGCAACCGGCCCCTGGTCCTGGGGGCCCCCAGGATTCAACCTAGACTAATCTAAGTTTTTATGTAACCAAATTAGAACAATTTTGACCGGTCTTAAAGAAAAAATTAGATGACTAACTTTTAAGAGTAGTTTAAACCTTTTATGCAACCGGCCCCTGGTCCTGGGGGCCCCCATTTTTTTCCCCCCCAAGATGGCGCCGATGTACGTGGCATGCCGTCTGCCTCTGTTACACATTCTGTTTTGTATCACGTCGTTTGTCTTATTTGTGACTTGGTTAATAAGCGACTCTACATCTGCACTGATCTATGATTGTTGTACACTTTTAAACATTAGAAGCTCCTTTGAGAAGTACGTTACAGAAGAACAAGGAGATCTCGAATTCTCTGAGACCACATCGCACCTTAATATTCCTACGTAGTTGCAATGAGTCTACGAGTCTTGGTCCCCCTTGCTGAAGAAACGGCGTCACCGCGGAAAGCGAGGTGGTAAACTAGTGAAATTAAAGGCTTACCTACTATCACTCCCGAGTTTGCCGCAATCGCAAGAGCCGATAAGCTGGGGATGGAGAAGTGGCCGTGTTCTGTGTGGGCATTGGGTGAGCTCGGTGCTGCGGTGGATTCTACTCGTTGAGCCAGCAGGGCCTGTGATGTCGAGTCTTTGTCGAGCTCTACACTTGAACTGCAATGGAGTTAACCAGCAGAATCTTCGCCCTGTTTCGATTGGTTCGCAGTGGTGCCAGGACGCATCGTCGGAGCATAAACTGGAAGTCAGGTTGGCCTTGTTGAACGTTCGTTCTTTAAAAAATAAGACCTTTATTCTGAACGAGTTTATCAGATTTTTTTAATTAGGTGAGGTGTATCAAAGTATTTACAGTGAAGATATTTCTTTTTGTAAGTGAAATTTGCTGATTTCTGTGAAAGCGTGCCACACAGAGGTTCAGTATCTTTGCTGTCTCTGTAAGTGTAAGTGTTCTTCTGCAACATGTGAGCCACAGTTGAACAGTTTATAGGTTTTTCTCTCCTGTTGAGATTTTTGGTTATTCATAAACAGCACTTCCGTAAGCTGCTCTTATATAAAGCGTGGTTGTTTACATTTGTTTTGTTACAAGTTAGTGCTGGGCGGTATACCGGTTCATACCGAATACCAGTGTTTATTTTTGTTATGATATGAATTTTTTAAATACCGCAATACCGGTGTATATCGCTTAAATAACGTTCGGAACGCGACACTGTTTGAAAGGGGTCCCTTTTCACTGTTGCTCTGTGGTGAGGGAACAGCTGTATGTGTTACTAAGAGTGAAAGTTCCGAAACTGAAGCTGTAGAACTAATAGAAGGTGATGACGCAGAAGAACTCATCCACAATATCCACATTGACCGCCACCTGCCATCAGCTCACACACAAACAAGTGCGACTTTAGCACTAGATTTAGCAACATTCAGACCCTTTTAGCGGCTTTTTTCCATAGAATATTCATACTGACAAACTTTGCGACTTTTTTGGATAAACCTTAGCTATGGTTCTGTTGGAAGATTTCGCCAGTGCTGTCCCGCGAACGCGAGGTCTGACCTTCCCACAGAAGTGTCGCCTCTCTCGCCGTCTGTTCTGTGCAGTGAGTGGTAGAGAAGCAGCGCATTCAGTTGGCCGCACCGCAGCCGACACGTCAATAAATGAGTACAAAACAGCGTTTCCTAGCACCTGCCGCTTACTGATTGTTTGGAATTATAAATATGAGCATAGTTCATATCACATGCACTTTTTTGTTTGTTGTTTTTTTTAGTTTGTTACTCAGACGCAGGCAGTGCGCTGCATGAGACAAAAAAGTAATATAGCCAAAACAACCACATAGCCTCTTTAGTGTAGATGCATGTTGATTTTATCAGACGATGCCGTGATTATAAATGAGAGTGACTCCTGGTTTTAACATGTATTAAAAGGGGTCGTGTTTAGTCACTATTTAGTGTGGTATTTTTTGACAATATTCACTCATCATGACAGTAAAATAGGGCATTCTAAGTCAATATACTGCAGTATTTCCTCTCTCAATCAGTAGAAAATATGGTTAACACCCGGTCATGCATGGAAAAAAAAAATACCGTCATGTACCGTGAAACCGGTATAATTTTGAAAAATACCGTGATATAAATTTTTGGTCATACCGCCCAGCACTAAGTATTTTAATAGCTGTTATGTAGGTTTTCAGTGCACATTGAACATGATTGTATATGTTTGGAATGCCTTATGTTTGGACTTTGAGATTGTGCACTGAATAAACTGGGCTAGCTGTGAAATCATTTATGAAACCTAAAGAATGTTTTTAACTGTTTAATGGACTTTCAGATTTTGACATTAGTGTGTTGGAATGTAATTTCATTTGCAACCAAACTGTTTGCTCTGTCACCAACACATTTGGGAATGACAGTTTTTAACATAAGCCAAATTAGTTGCCTAAAGTAGCTCTAGATTTGCTTGATAAGGAGCACACAAAATACAGACCTATCAATCAAACGTGTGTTTCTTCAACTGTGGGCTCCTTTGGCACTGTGGAGAAAATAAAATCTCTTAAAACACACTTTTTACACTCAGTTTATTCAATTTGCCCACTAACTATATCTAGCAGTGGACTTACAATACATGCATTGTCATATTACTGAAATGTCATGTAAACAGTGTAATTTCCATCACATCTCAAATTATGTTTTTAATAACATTAATAAAGTTTAATAACATTCTGTAATGGAAATTACATTTTAAACATTTATGGAATCCAATCTATGGAATCCTTTTTCATGCTAATTTCATAGCATTTTATGTATCCTAAAAACACTATTAAATAACATTCTTTACAAAAATGAAAGCTTGATTGGAAATTAAACAAATTTTACACTTGCCATTCAGTTCCAACCCTAGTGTTTTGAGGAAATAATAATTGCCTGATTTGTAACTTACCCACCATTTGTATTAGAGTAAAGAAACAGTCATTTTTTAAATATGTTTTACATTGCAAAAAAGGCTGTATGTTTTGTAAGGCCTTGTAAGATCAAAGTTAAAATTGAGCTTCTGTGCGGTGTGTTGTTTGTGGCTGTGCTCTCGTTTTGTTCCAGGTTGGCTGTGTACAAGTCAAAGTTTAATGATAGAGTTTGTCAGATTTGTGATAACTGTTTGAATGTTACAAAAAATACAGCCCAGTGCAAAATGCATTTTTAATCCTCAGATTGTTTCTCAAAATAAAAGTAATTTTTAAATACACGTTTGTGGAAACTAGTTTGTTGGTTTGTTTTAAAGGTCCCATATTTTACACCTTTCTGGAGTTTTATTTTAGGTTTTGATGTCCTTAAGAATATATATTTGCGGTATAAGTACCAAAAACCATCTCAATATATTTTTACAGCTCCTTTCTTGGGAGCTCTGCTGAGAACAGGTCGATTTTGGCCTGTCTAATTAATATTCATGAGCCTCTTTTCTGATTGGCCTGTTGTTTTCTGAGTGACACATGGCCAGGCCAACCACAGGTAAGCCGACTTCACAGGGCTAGCTGGATGCAGCAAAACAAAGGGGAAACTGGAGGCGGCCCATTCAAACCAGCGCAGATTCAGCTACATAAGGAGCTTTAAATATCATCTTGTTGTGATGTTGGGTGCCAGAATCATCGTAATACAGCCTCAAATTAGAAATTTGATTGCATATCTGCTGCCACTGCCAGACAAAAAACCGACGACAGCTGTGGTTAAACGCAATAAAACAAGCAGACTGGACAGAAACAATCGTCAAAAATGCTTGCGTTTGCAGCGCACACTTCTTATAAGAAAATGTTAAATAAAGTATTGTCTTTTGTTGTTATGGGAGCGTCTACAGATTTCTTGCCATATGTCTGTTTCTTGCACCTCACGATTATGTCGTGTATGAAATAATGTCTGTGTGCATGTGTGTAAAACAACAAACTGACAATTTATATATAATCATTTGTAATTGTATATACATTGTTGTGATTAATTGTGGCTGGAACAATAATGTAGCTGTAAAAATAGTTGCCTGCTGAAATTAAAATATATATACATCGTCATCATGACTAGATAGACACGGTGAGTTTGTCTTTACTATACATGTTAGATGTGATCCACCTCATAGTAACAATCCTGTCAGATCGTCCATCCTTTGAGTGAGAGTGTAACGTTACAGGTGGGCCGATCTGGTTTCGTGGTTAAAGTTAATCTTTTCGACATGTTTCCCTGTTGTCGTTGCTCAGCAATAGCATGGACGTGATGTTGTCTGGGGATTTGGCAAAAGGAGAGTGGGACTGTAGGCGGTGCTCGGGGTGGTGACTGAAGGCGGTGACTGTGTAGTTATGACGTCAACTTTTTACGGAAGTCACAACGGTTCATGAAAAATTACATACTTTAAGCAGGCTGTGTGAATTTTACTGTGGACTGACTGTTTTGAAACGTATATGGTAGTTGCATAGCACCTAGACCTCAGTTATCATGAAAAAAGCCAGGAAATTTCAGTTTTGACAATATGGGACCTTTAAGTCATAAAGCCCTAACACTGTGTTCATGAAAGTAGATGCATCAATTGCTACTGGCGGCATGTAACAGGAAGAGGAGCCATATGATGAGAGTATTCATGTGATCGAGGAAGAGGAGCAGCCCAGCAAATGTCACAAACACTTACTTGTTCCCTCAGTTTACTAGAGACTTCATCCAGGCAAGTATGTGTTTTCTTTTCGTACTTCTCTCTGTATGCATTTCTGTCTTGTTAGACAGGTCTCCTGGTCATTCTTGATCCAGGTCCGATCAATTCGGATTAGCAGTGACCTTCTAGACTAGATTAATCATATAGCAGTAAATGATGTGAGGAATAGAGAGATGTATCAGTATGTGACAAGACAGCAACAGTTTCATGCCTTGAGCAAAACATTTCATTTGTAGTGAAGATCATGCTGAAGTTTTTACTAAATTAATGCAGCAATATTTTCTAGTTATTTTGAATTTTTCTGCTCTTCCATGGACTTAACTCTATGATTTCTGTAATTTTGTTTAGTATTAATATTTTATTGATATAAAAAGTCACATTTCTGTAGGCATGCATAGATGTCTTTGTACTGGATTAAAACTAATATTGTATAAATCTGTTGAAAGCTCACGGGGATGTGTCTGATGCCACAAGGCTGGAGGATAACTCTGATTTCAGGCCTGCTGGCCACAGTTTTTGAGATCAGTCTGTAAGCTCACATGATGCTGCGTTGGCACACTGTGTCCATCACACACACACACACACACACACACACACAGGTTTACATTTGTGAAAAGTGGGGACATCCCATAGGCGTAATGGTTTTTATACTGTACAGACTGTATATTCTATTGCCCTTTACCAACCCTACCCCTAAACCTACCCCTTACAGGAGACTTTGTGCTATTTCAGATTTTCAATACACTCCATTCTGTGTGATTTATAAGCGTTTTGAAAAGTGGGGACATGGGGTAATGTCCTGAAAAGTCACCTTCTCCTTGTAATACCTATGTCATACCTTTGTCATTATACAAATTGATGTCCTCATTTGTCACAAAAACGCGTATACACACACACACACACACACACACACACACACACACACACTCTCTCTCTCTTGTGAAATTCCTGTGTTATTTTCAGATAGTCCATGTGCACAATTTCATTGATTGGATAGAAAAGGGATACAAAATAATCTTATTTTTTATCATATAAAATAAATGCTAAATGTATGAGGTTTTGAAATTAAATGATTCAATCACATCTAAGTTTACATTACTTTCATTTCCACAGTTATGTTCATTTTGTTCATGTAAAGCAAGGATTGACCAGTGTTCTGAGTGGTGATTTATAACCAGTACTTAATGTTCTGTTTGGAAGTAGCAAGTAATAACTTACTTAATTTACTTTCCTAATGCAAACCAAACAGAACAGGTAAATAACTTCTTGATGTCCATAAAAACGAGTGTTGTTGCAACCATGTATTTGTCATGATTTACATTTGTTTATTATTTTTTTTTTTATTATGTGTACATTTATGTTTGTATTTATGATTTTTTTTTTTGGGATGTTGTCCACCTGTCGGGTTTTAGTTATGTATGCATCACCATATAAACACATTAATATATGGAAGCAAGCTTTTTGTATCTATGCAGGATGTTAAAACAGTACAAAATTAAAAAAAATAGCAAAAAAAATACCCCCCCCCCCT
>NW_015505197.1:326797-362275 GCF_001515645.1 Sinocyclocheilus grahami | reverse complement strand
CACACACACACACACACACACACACACAGGTTTACATTTGTGAAAAGTGGGGACATCCCATAGGCGTAATGGTTTTTATACTGTACAGACCGTATATTCTATTGCCCTTTACCAACCCTACCCCTAAACCTACCCCTTACAGGAGACTTTGTGCTATTTCAGATTTTCAATACACTCCATTCTGTGTGATTTATAAGCGTTTTGAAAAGTGGGGACATGGGGTAATGTCCTGAAAAGTCACCTTCTCCTTGTAATACCTATGTCATACCTTTGTCATTATACAAATTGATGTCCTCATTTGTCACAAAAACGCGTATACACACACACACACACACACACACACACACACACACACACACACACTCTCTCTTGTGAAATTCCTGTGTTATTTTCAGATAGTCCATGTGCACAATTTCATTGATTGGATAGAAAAGGGATACAAAATAATCTTATTTTTTATCATATAAAATAAATGCTAAATGTATGAGGTTTTGAAATTAAATGATTCAATCACATCTAAGTTTACATTACTTTCATTTCCACAGTTATGTTCATTTTGTTCATGTAAAGCAAGGATTGACCAGTGTTCTGAGTGGTGATTTATAACCAGTACTTAATGTTCTGTTTGGAAGTAGCAAGTAATAACTTACTTAATTTACTTTCCTAATGCAAAACAAACAGAACAGGTAAATAACTTCTTGATGTCCATAAAAACGAGTGTTGTTGCAACCATGTATTTGTCATGATTTACATTTGTTTATTATTTTTTTTTTTATTATGTGTACATTTATGTTTGTATTTATGATTTTTTTTTTTGGGATGTTGTCCACCTGTCGGGTTTTAGTTATGTATGCATCACCATATAAACACATTAATATATGGAAGCAAGCTTTTTGTATCTATGCAGGATGTTAAAACAGTACAAAATTAAAAAAAATAGCAAAAAAAATACCCCCCAAAAAACCCCCCCCCCCCCCCTGCATAAACCACTTAAAAACAGTGTGTGTACTTTTATACGAGTGTGTGTTTGAGTGACTTCCTGTGGCACTCTGACTCAATGAGGCAGAAGCCAGAGCTTTATAACCAGTAGCTAATGTGCATCTGTGTGTTTCTTTGCGTGTATGTGTGTAGTATGCATAACTGAGAGCCAGATTTTAAGTTGTTTGACTGCTCACTGAAAGTAAACCAAAAGATTGTAATGTTTTTATTATTTATTAGCTCTAAAAAGGGGAATATTTATGATGAATTATAATTATAGTATGTGTACAGTGCAACAGCAAAGAGCTTTTTTACATTTTAGAGAAGCTAAGTTGCGATACCGAACAGGACCACATGGAGATGCCAAAAACAAAAACTAAACCAGCTGCCTGCTGACTGCATATATCTACTACAGTACATGGATCCATTCCGTATAACTAAACACAGCAACATAAACATGACAAATCAAAACATTATCGTGAATGTGTGTGGAAACAACGTGAATGTACGGAAATGTCTGTGCCTGTGCATAAATACAATGTGCGATCAGTGCGTCAAGAGCACTCATACACGCATTATTATAACGGACTCATGCGTGCTTACTGTACTGTACGACTCCTGTACACCACCGCAATCGTCTTTACCTTGATTGCAGTCTTCATCCATCAAAACCTTACTAGCGAGACTGGTTATCCAGTCGCGTCTCATCTGGCCATACAGCGGTGGGATGTGTTGACAATCCGTTCAGTCTGTACTTCACACAGCGCAACGTGTGAGGGCTCGCGCTCTTCAGAGACAATCACGGAATATGACCGAGCTCGTGTTTTAAAGCGAAACACTGGAATTAAAAATTAACTTAAAACGCAACGCGAGTCTCTGTTCTCGCTGCAATCTTTGATGTAATCAGCCTGGTTTCCTTTGTATTAGCACTGTTTTGGATGGATTGTTTGAATGCATTCGCTTCCTGGATCATTGGACTGAAAACTTTCCCGGAGTTTAGCAGCTTAAAATGATCTAATCGCAAGCAGAGTAGCAAACTTGGGTTAAAGGGTTAGAATAGAAATTGTGCTTCAGTAATTTTGCGTTAATTGCGTTAAATTATTTTAACGCGTTAAGGATTGTAAAATTAATCGCATACGTTAACGATGACAGCCCTATAAAAAAACCCTCCTTTTTTCCAGGAAAGGGTAGCACTACCAAGCTCAACCATACCAGTATCATCAGAGATACATCTGAATCCTGAATCAACTCCGAGAAAGGGGACGAGGCAGCATCGCGTCACCCTTACCATAAAGGAATTTAGAAAGGTGCGCAAAGGCCCAGCGTGCACACCTACCATGATTATGGAATTTAAAGAAGTGCACAGAGAACTAGAGTGTGCACTTAACATAAAATTAATAGACTTGGCTCTAAGCGGAAAACTCACCCAGCTCCCGGGAGCAGGAGAGACACACAGACACTCAATTGGGAGCATGTGCTCATAAGCGATCCTCGAAAGAAGGAAGCACTGCCAGGCTCAACCATAAAAGCAGCAAAAACAGGGAGGTGAAAAGAGTCTAATCATCTTCAAAGAGTAGATTAACAGGGAGGCAGAAAGCCTAACGACCTGCTAGCTACTCAACAAAGCTCCAGGAGCTCACTCCTGACCTCCTGAGCTCACTCACTCCTGCTACTCCATAGAGCTCTGAAGAATATAGGCCTCAAACACAGCTGCTCCAGGGAACTCCAGAAGGTGGAGAACTCACTCATCAAACAAGAGGAGAACTCAGACACTACATAGGGAGCAGTATTCGGGGGGAGCATACTGGCTCAACTAAAGAAGGCAGCCCAGCAGGGAGACCAAGAGGCCTAACAACCTGAAGGCTCCGCCTAGAGCACTAGAGGGGCAGAAGGCCCAGCTCTCAATATGAGAGACTCGCAAAGTCAAAAAGGGCGGTACTAACCCAGGAGCAAGATTCTCTACTCTCCGCAGAGAGGAGAAACAAATGTTCCATTCAGGTTGGAATGACCCTCCCGCAGTGAGGGGAGCACCATTCTCAGAATGCAGATAGAGACTTAAATGCTCCAATAGGGAGAGCTGCAGGCTCCTCACCATAGAAATTATTGACCAAGAAAACCACAAAAAAGGCCTAGCTACTTGGTATGATCACCTGTTGGAATTACGAGAGCGGCGGTCCCGGCCCTCAGGCTGAGGCAAGCTCTTAGCCTCAACCCAAGCTCAGGTCTAATGAGGCCCCTCAGGGCAAGACCGAGCAGCTCAGGGAGCATAACAGGAGACAGTACCTCCAAAATGAGCTCAACCTGTGAGAACAAACCCCCAAAGGCCCGCAGGTCCTGAGGTTGCAGCGCCATACTGAGGACATGATGACCAAGGAGGCTTCTCGGGGAAGCCTAACGACTCGGAGTTGGAGTCCAGCCAGCACAGGATTGACAGGCCGTCAGGATCCTGCCAGTCAGCATAAGTGATGCATCCTCAGTGAGGCTTGCTGGAAGAGGAAAGAAATGCTTCCATCTAGGAATGAAAATAGTATAACATGCATGTTAGAAAAGGAATCTCAGCAGAGACTGAGATGTTGCAACAACACAAGACTGGAGGCGCTGCATTAAAAAGCCAGTCAGATCATTATACAACTAGCAACCGTAAAAGAAGACATGGATCATACTCACCCACCATGGCTCCCATGCCGGTCTCTTCCGGACCTTCAGTAGGTAGTTCTATGTTTTTTAGACATAGAAACTAACCGGAACATCACAGGTCCAGCCGCAGACTGTAATACCGGTGCATGGAGGTTCTTGACCCTGATTAGGGGAGGAAAGAGTTAACAGGGGAATTGGGAGAGGAAGATGAGGGTAGATGTAAATACACTAAGAGGGAGGTTTGTCCTGATCCGGACGAGAGTGTTGCGAACGCCTCGTCTGGATTACCTCCCTCAGGTCTTGCCTCTGAGCCCTCGACTCGCGCCGTCTTCTAGACCTGCCCGCAGTCGCGACACTAGCCTTCTGGACCTGTCTCTGGTCTTTAGACCAAGACGGGCCAGGACCACCTGTCTACCCCCGGACCTTCAGTAGGTAGTTCTATGAAACATAGAAACTAACCGGAACATCATTGGTTCTTGGAGGTTCTTACCATGATTAGGGCAGAAAAGGGTTAACAGGGGAATTGGGGGAGGAAGACGAGGGTAGATGTAAATACCCTAAGAGCGAGATGTTGGGAACGCCTCATCTGGATCACCTCCCTCAGGTCTTGCCTCTGACCCCTCGACTCGCGGCGCCTTCTAGACCTGCCCGCAGGCAGAGGAGGGGCACGAGTCGCGACACTAGCCTTCTTAACCTGTCTTTGGTCCTTAGACCAAGACGGGCCAGGACCCCTTTGTTCGGGCTGAGACCTGGGCCTTCGTGGAATGAAGGACTGAAAAGCAGCTGAACGTGCCTTCGCCTCCTTAAACTTCTCGACAACCGTCTCAATGCAAGTGTCGAAAAGTTCACAAGGAGAAACCAGCGCATCAAGGAGAAAGCCCCTCTCTTTCGTCCCGATGTCAGCCAGGTTCACCCACAGATGTCTCTCCGTTACCCCCATAGCCGCCATAGATCTGCCTATGGCAGTAGCGGTCTGCTTGGTGGCACGGAGAGCAAGATCTGTAGTGCGGCGCAGCTCAGCCACTTCATCGGGGGAAAGACCCTGACCTTTATCCAGGTCTTTCAGCAGGTCGGCCTGGTAGGCTTGCAAAAATGCCATGGTATGCAATGAAGCCGCAGCCTGACCTGCTGCTGCGTAAGCCTTGCCATTCAGACAAGATGTTATTTGAAGGGGTCTGGATGGCAAGGAGAGAGCCCTAAGAGAAGATGTTTCTTCCATAGCGAGATAGCGTCTTTTCAATGGGAGGCATTGTCTCGCATCTCCTGTCTCCCTCTCATATCCGCTTTCACGCATCCCTTCGATGTTGGCATAACTAGTCTGCTGAAATCTGTGGATACGCGAAGAGAACAGATTTTTCCAAGTATTCTCGATCTCCACATGAAGATCACGAAGAAATGGAAGGCTCACCTGAGCTGGAGGGTTATGATCAGAAAGATAGTGCTCATCGAGCCGGCCGCGAGACGCCGCCCTCTTAGTCCGCTTCTATGGCAAGTCAAGCCTTGCCATGGCACGTTCCATAACCTCAAGCAGCTCCTCATGCGCAGGGCAGGAGGTTTGAGAGGACTCAGTCTCAACTTCCTCATCCTCATCTAACACCTCATGCTCTTCCTGGCTGGGAGCCAGCAGAGCACTAGCTGCTGGATCAGATGACGTTAGAGAAATAGCGTCGTCCTCCAGCAGCTCACTCTCGTCCGTGACCAACAAACGAGTAAGGGAAAGCCCCTTCTTCAATTCATCGGTCAGGTCCACCTGAGAACCCCATGAGCTCAGTTTCCTCCGTGCCTCAGCAGCGGCAGGTCCTGAGCCCTGAGGAACCGATGGCTGTCCCTCTTTCCTTAAAAAGAGGGCCAAACGAGAGCGGAGCTTTCTCATGGGAAAAAGCTCACAATGAATGCATGCCACCCCCTCGAGGAAGTCATGCGCATGCTCCTCACCCAAACAAACGACGCAAAGATTGTGTGTGTCATTGGGTGTAAAATAACGTGGACACAGATCCACACACTTCTTAAACACCTTGCTAGTGCTAGTGCTCACCATATTAGTAACAAAAAGAACCGCGTTCTTACCAGTATGCACTTCAAACAAACAGTCCTTGAACGAAGAAGAGGATGACGTGTTCTCCCGGCACCCTTTTATACTGTGGTCGAGCCGGTAATGGCGTCATAGGCTGTCGCCGGCCAATATCATTGTCGTGTTTAGATGTATGCTTCAGACACTGATCTCGCCGAAGGCGTTCCCCATAGCGACCCCTAGAGGACGCAGTTCGAAGTTCCCTCGGGAAGGGAACATATATACATATATTTCTCATTAAGCATCGTTCACAAAATTTTAATGAAGTAAAAATATCATTCTGTTCAAAAAGTATTATTCAAAAGACTCTTAAATTCACAAACACACTCTTCTGGTAATTAGTTTAATCACCACTTTTTATTTTAGTATTCTTATCCTAGAGCAATTTTATTTTCTCTTGACCCTCATCTAATCAGCAGTCATCATGTTTTAATTTCTCCTGTTCCACATAATGGAACCCATTTCAATATGTTATGATTTGTTTTGTTCTGGCATGTTGTACACCTTTTCAATTACGTTATGGTGAAATACTCTCAAGACACACAATCCAAGTGGATCACAATTGAGCTCCAGCTGAAACTGCTCCATTTAGAGCTGTTTATATGAAAGTTCATGAAAAAATGAAAAATCTGTCATTATTCACATACTGTTCCAAATTCATATTACTTTATTTCTTCTGTGGAACACAAAAACTGAAGTTTTGCTAAATGTTCATGCTGCTTTCTTCAATATAATGAAAGTTGATGGTAACCGGGGCTATCAAGCTTAAAAAGGACAAACAGCACAATAAAGCCATCATTAAAATAGTCTATTTAACCTGTCCACTTTATTCCAGGTCTTTTGAAGTCATACTATATCTTTGTGTGAGGGACAGACTACAATTTAAGTTTAATTTAAATCTTGCAGTTACCACTCAGTTTCATTGAATGGCAAAGAGCAGCTTCGACATTCAGACAGGTTTCAAAATACATCATTTGTGAGTAAATGATGACAGAATCTTCAATTCTGGGTGAACTATCCCTTTAACACACACTGACTGAAATAACTTCACAATAACCCTATTGTGCTGGTAAATGGCAGAGCATGACTTAATACTGTGATTTCACTGGTGGTGATTTCAAGAGGACAGCATAATGGCAGCATTATTGCCAATATTCAACCCTGCCGACTATCTGACTGTTGTCTAGAGACAGATTTCATCATTTTGTTCAACTATTTGTCACAAACATATAGGTATGATGTAATAAATGCATGTTTATTAGCCTGTAACCATGTTTGTGTGTCAGGGCATGAGTTGGTGTTTTGAAAAGGGGCATACTGATGATTGACAGGTTGAGTCAAAAACACAGTATATGTAAATACTGTATAAACACATATACAGATAAGTTGCACTCAGACATACACACTTTTGCATATTACATGTACACACATGTACATAAATAGTCATTTTTGTTCATTTGCAATAATGTATTAACCAGGACAATGTGTATTGTATAACAGTCAAACCTGTTATATCCAGCTTGTAAGGTTTACCTTTAAATGTTGTACAGTCATGCAGTGCAACACTGCAGCACGTCTTGACCGAATGACAGGCTCACTGCGTGCTTACGCAACCCCCCACTGATGTGAATGGACGGCCTCAAGAACAGCTTTTCGATATGTATGTGTGAACATGCTGGCAGTGTCTGCAAGACAAATGCCATGTATTCTCTCTGCTATAGTCAGTGGTGTTGTAGTTCTTTCAGTCCGCCAGCAGAGGTCGACCTTCACACAGCGCTGCCACAGAATTGTACATTTTTCTTGCAGTCTAATCAGAAAAGCAGCCCCAGGAACAGAAGGCTAATTTTTAGGTTCTTGTATGTATTTAAAACATCTTTTTGTCATAATCAGCTGTTATAATGCCAGCTATCTGTTTCTTTCACACATACAGAAGGATCAGCTGTATACCTAGGCTCCGATGGGGCAGATCAGAAGTGAAGTGAAGTGAAGTGAAGTGACATGTGGCCAAGTATGGTGACCCATACTCGGAATTAGTGCTCTGCATTTACCCATCCAAAGTGCACACACACAGCAGTGAACACACACACACACACACCCGGAGCAGTGGGCAGCCATTTATGCTGCGGCGCCCGGGGAGCAGTTGGGGGTTCAGTGCCTTGCTCAAGGGCACCTCAGTCGTGGTATTGAAGGTGGGAGAGAGCGCTGTACATTCACCCCCCCCCCCTACAATCCCTGCCGGTACGAGACTCGGGAATGAGTCCGACTCTCTAACCATTAGGCCACGACTTCCCTAAGAATGGGCGACTCCAAACAATGTGGCCTCCGAGTCTGTCACCCACCGATGCACAGGTGCGAGAATGTGAACAAATATGGTTTTATATGCCCAGAGAAAGAATTGTGCTGCCATTATTGCCATTATTATGATATTTGTTATATACCATGATACTGAATGATTGCCATGTGGTAATTCAAAGAAAACCATGGATTTGCTATGTTACATTTAGAAAAACATGGTGTTATCATGGTACTATGTCGAAAGTTAGTATCATCCTACTTACTAAACATCTTGGTACTATCATGAAGTACTATGTAAATACCATGGTACATCAATTTCAGCATGGTTGATTTCAAAGTACCCTAGTATTACTATCTAATACTGTATCATCACTGTACCATGGCAACACCCTAGTACCTTTTATATGGGTAACAATAAGTTCCAAAACTTCCCATGCTAGTACCATGATTTAGACATTTCGATGTTATTATATTTTTGAACATGGTAGCATGTTACTATTTTGTTTTTGGAAGTGTAATATGATAAAATCACGGTATTTATTTAAAGTATCTTGGAGTACCATGTTAAAAATATAGTGTATGAATATGGTATATACCAAAATACCTTGGTATTACAATCTGATCCAATAGCATAAATGTGCCATGTTACCACCTCTGTACTTTTTATAAGGGTAACCAAAAATGTGAATAAATGTTATAAAAAAAAACATACAAAATTACCATGGTAATACAATGTTTTTGGACATTTATAAGGTATTAGGATGTTTGTTGGACATGGTGGCATGGTAATACCATGTTTTTTGAACATGTAATATGATAAAAGCATGTTATTATTTGAAGTACCATGGAGTACAATGTGAAAACCTTGGTGTATGAATATTGTAATGATTCACTACCATGTTAAGTACCATGGTACTACCATATCATTTCATTGCTGTACCTACCAGAGTACATTTTTGTAAGACCTGTGTGTAATCAAACATGCATTTGCTTTTCTCTATCGTCCATGAATGTGTATGTTAGTGAGTGTAAACACTTAGCTAGTTTTAAATCATTCTCCATCAGGTTCAACACCCTTACATTGCTAAGAAAGTATTTTACCACCTCACAAGCCATACGTCTCTTTAGCGTTGCTATGAGACCCTCTGTAAACAGCATCCTAACAGCATCTTATCCTGATTTAAACATCTGTCCAGCAGACGCTGTGCCTGCCATTGCATTTTAAGATCCACCATGTTTGAATTCTGAGATGATAAATGACCGCTTGTATTTCAATGTTCAAAGCACACACGCAACACCTTATAGTACAGCTTATTCCTCATGTTTTTAGTAGGAATGTTCTTTAATATGATTAATAATGCAGATTCCTTCGCAAATGGAACTGGCTTTACTACCCAGTAGATTTTTATTTTTTGCAGAATATGTCTTTTTTTACAGTCATATTTGTAATACTTAACATATATTATGCCCTGGTACACATGTGACCATATCAAATCGCATGAAGGAACTTCTCTGGCTACTAATGACTCTAGAATTCCTGAGGCCTGGAGGTCTGGAGCCAAAATGTTCCAAACCTCACTGGCTGTGGAAGAGGGTTTTGTGAATGAAAGCATCCCCCCCAAACCCATGTCAGTCTGACAGGGCCCTTTTCTACACTCCCACTGATTAAAAACACTGGGCCCAGGACATTTTTTGGGTAGTACCCCTTTTCATGGACCCAACAAGTAGGCCATACCATAGTGGAACTTAGTAGGCCCCCCTTGTCTCAGCTCCCAGGACAAAATTCTCAGTTGTCTTCCCTTGAAGATAGCTCTGCCCAGGCTCCCACCTCACCACACACAAAACCATTAACACTAATTTCACACGCACAGCTTGTGAATCAGAGCCTTACAGACATTCAGTAAATGTTATAAGCTTTATTTAATGTTCCCTTAACCAAAGTGTGACTATGAGACTCTTTGATAAGACCGTTTACCATCAGAAACAACCCAGACATCTACCACATCTGAAGCTAATCTCGCTGTCTCTCTTCCTCTCTGGTAGTGGTGTGAAAATTAGTCACTGGTGAGAGTTTTGTGGTTCCTTCGTCTGAAGTCAAACAGATTTCTGATACCAACCCACAGCTACACAACAAGCAGATTACAAACTGCATCACACAAATGTAATTGTCCTGCAGCTGTGTTCTTCAACTATGACTTATGTAAAGATATGTTATGTGGTAAAAGATCATTTCCATGAAGGATGTGCTTATTACAAAAAAAAAAAAATATAAATATATATATATATATATATATATACAGTATATATACAGTATATAGTATATATATATATATAGTTTATAGTTTAATATAAGTTTGAAATTTGTAATTTCTTTTTAAAGAATTTGAAACTTTAGTTCAGGAAGGATGCATTAAATTTACCAAAAGTTAAATTAAAAATATTGATGTTCAAATAAATGCTGTTCTTTTAAACCTTATATTCATCAAATAATTCTGAAAAAAGTATCACCGTTTCCACAGAAATATTTAGCAGCATAACAGTTTTTAACATTAATAATAATAATAATAAATATTTATTGAGCAACAAATTAGCATATTAGAATAATTTCTGAAGGATCACATGACACTGAAAACTGGAGTAATGGCTGCTAAAATTTCACAGGAATAAATTAATTAAAACATTTACAGATAAAAAAAAAAAAGTTATTTTAAATTGTAAACATAAGAGACTTAAAAATATTATAGACTCCAGACTTTGAACAGTATTATATGTACAGTAAAAATATGTATGTCTACCATCATAATACCATGTTTATTTTTCTCCAGATATTTACCATGGTAATACCATGTTTTTTTCCAGACATGTACCATGGCAATACCAACCTCTGGAGGAAAAAAAAGTTTTAATATGAACACGTTTTGAAAATACACAGTGGTATTGTCTACAAATAGGATAAATAACAAGCTGGATGTTTTACCATGTAAATATTGAGAAATTCTAAGACTTTTGAAAGATTTCTGTTTGCTCCCTCTCTCTTTCTCTCTCTGTATTGAGTTAAAACCCACAACCCTCAAACCACCAGCCAACCCAGCGACTCCAGTCAGCCTAGTGTGGTCGTGCCACACTTTATGTGTGCGTGTGTGTGTAAGAGAAAGAGAGAGTGGGTGGGTGTGTGTGCATTAGATAATCTATTCAGCATTATTCACAGAATAGTTGCTTTAGGCTTACAGTTTGCACATATCAGTCAGAATTAAAGTGCTAATGTAATCAAATGCCCTTATAATTCACGTGAAATAGATGTATAAATTAAAAACAACTGCCTGAAGCTCCATTTGAACCCACATAATCATGTTAATTTTATGAATCATGTTCATTTTACGGCCTATTGCTTTGGCAGTAGTTATCTGGTCCTTTAGCTGGTAGTTACTGTACAACCGCCGAACCGCCATCCTCCCTCATACAGCGACATCCACGCTTCCCACTGAAACGGTGCTAGAGTATGGAATCAATTCTCATTGGTCGG
The DNA here is from genome assembly GCF_001515645.1 of Sinocyclocheilus grahami. Classification (NCBI taxonomy): domain Eukaryota; kingdom Metazoa; phylum Chordata; class Actinopteri; order Cypriniformes; family Cyprinidae; genus Sinocyclocheilus; species Sinocyclocheilus grahami. The sequence goes on along the minus strand of NW_015505197.1, from coordinate 350,771 downwards.
TAAGCGTCTGGTTTGAGATCCAGCTCATCACAGGCATGAGTGTGTTTCCCACATCATTAACGTAGCACAGCACTCTGCAGTCGCGCTGTATTTAGTGGTCGTGAGCCCCGTGGAGATAATGAGATCCAGCGGCTTTTTGATGATCACACTATAGGCCGCCATCTCACGCTTTCAAGTGTGGCCTGTCTTAGGTTTTCATGGCTCCAAATTCTTTCCAACAATCAAAATTAGAGTGTTGTTAACAGGCGGTCATGAAAGACGATATGTTTGTGATGGCACTCAATGTGTATGTGATAATGGACAGACTTAATATCTTGTATTTTGATTTAAAATAAAAAAATAAAAAATGTATTAAAAAAGGAAAAAATAAAGAAGTTTTTTTTTATTTTTGCAGTATGAAAAGACAGATTATGTGAGGTATCCCATGCATCCACACACATCTCAGACTTATTTGAAAATGCCTGATTTGAAGGGGCCGTCGGAAAGTGTCCAAATCTAACTCGGTTTAATTTGACTAGACAGGTCTGTCATCTTTATATTACTGTGGTGCTCTTTGGCAGAGCCAGAAACTGGAGAAAGTAAAGTTATTTTGATATATGTGGATGCTATGCATGAAAGAATGAGAGATGAAGACCTCTCCATAATACCATATGAGGAAACAGTCATAAATACTCATACTTTGGCTTTGTTTTTGGCTTCCTTATTAGGCCAAAGTACCTCTGCATGCTATTAAATTTATGAGGGCAGCCAGATGAAATACTGTGTTTATGCATTTTTGTCACCAGCAATAATATTCAGGGTAAACTTTTGTGTTTAAATAATTGTGGAATTTTTTTTATAGTATAAAGTGGCTGCTGTTTTATAACAGTAACAAAATATGGCTTCTCTCTCTCTCTCTCTCTCTCTCTCTCTCTCTCTCAGGTTGTCAAGCTGCTGAGTAACAAACGTTCTCAGGCGGTGGGGATTCTGATGTCCAGTCTTCATTTAGATATGAAAGATATTCAGAATGGTGAGGTTTTTATCGAATTATTATTATTATTATGATTATTATTATTATGCACTGGAGTCTTGATAGTGTGTGTTCATGGCTATACTTATGAGATTCTGAGATTCTGCTCAGCCTCCTTTCAGCATGTAACCCCTCTAAAGGGGGAAATATGATGTCACAGCCAATTAAGACTCATTATTCGGTGCTGTTTATACAGTTACTGATTGTGTTTAAAAGCCGGAGGGAGAGGGGTTGGTTGCGTTTCAGGGTTCAAGAGTAGGTTGATACTGTAGATCTTAATGGACGTAATGATTAGAGCCTTATCATCTTTCTCGTTGTGTTCTATTCTTATACTATAGTTACGGTTTTAATCTGTTTTTGCAAAAAACACTCAATGTCTTGTTTCTCTGCGGAAGATATTTCCTCATTTGTCTGAGGCCTTATCTGAGGCCTTTTTCTATCTAATTTGTCTCTCTCTATCCCTGTTATTGTTGTCATCACTTTATCTGCTCGTCCATCCCCTTAAAACGAGTATAAAGGAAATAATGCCATTTCTTTTCATCACAAGTTTGGGAATGTTAGACCTGTCTCTCAACTCCCAGAGCTATCCAGAACTCTTGATTGTGGATTTTGTGATTTAGCGAAGGAGTCACTGTAATAGAATACATAGGGGAAAGTAGAAACACTGCGACACCTAATTGGTAAAAGTAGAAAAATGTTTCAGAAGGGTTGATTGTTTCACACACATATCTTCAAATTGGCTACACATAACTTTAAATTAAATATCTTTAAATTCAGTTAAATAATTAAATAAACGTACCTGTGAAAGGCAGATAGTAGAGGATGAGAAATATGAATTATATTATATTATATTATATTGTATTATATTATATTATAATTGTACAGGTAACATTCATGAACCTGTAGGTGGCAACAAATTACAGATTAGATGAGTGATTCACTTTATCAGTGAGTCATTCGAATCCTTTACTCAAACAGTTTATTATGATTCATTTTGTTGTGGAACACTACCTTGTTGTTTTATTCCATTTGATTTCTGAGGAGAAAAAAAGGGTTTTGTGTGTGATTTAAAAAAAAAACTATTTTACTATCAGGATGGATAAAATGTGTATTCTTCAGCAGTGTGTTTTTAGCATTGCGTATTTTTTAGTCATTCAATGGTTAACAGGCGTCAGACAAGCTGTATTCTGCTTTCTTTCAGTAACATTTTTTTATGCATAATTTCCCTCCAGTCTAATCCACTGTAACAACAATCCTTTGTTAAATTCTATTTTTCTTTCTTCGTTTTAATGAATCAACAAGGCTGGATGCAGTTTTAAAAACCACATCACATTATTTGAACGGATGCCTAATATTATACACACACACATGCACACATATCCTCAGTTAGTCTTTAAACTGGTGGTATTTGAAGACATTTTTACTGGCTCTTTGAGAATTTATGGGCACAGTCCCCATCTATTATGCAGCTCAGTACCCACAATTCAGCACTGGTCGGGTCTCATTGGGTCTCGCTGCAATTCTGCCCATTGCAGAGGCCAGTATGTTTGGCCAGAGTAAACCACCAAATAGAAACAAACAGTTACTCAGACAGTGCTATTTACCCAGAATCAATACATTCCTCAACATCATGCTTCACCACACTATCCTGGATCAGGCCCTTAGAGGAACTAGGAAAGAATTTCGTGAGTTGGTTTAATTGCAGAGGTTAAAGGTTCATGCAAAGTTATGAGGCATTTATTACAGTCAGTAGAGAAGATGTTGCCCGTCTGTCTCTCTTTCCTTTCATTATACAATTATCAGCCATCAAACATTAAAAAAACTCTTCTTAGGATCATTAAGGATCCTAAACCTAATCTGGTGCAGCTCCTTGGTGGATTTTCACTGAATCGCTCCCTTTGTGTCAACGTTCTTGTTTCCCTCAGCTGGTTTTCATAAGATCTCATGTTTGAGCCTGAAAAACACTCCTGCATGATTGACTAGAGCACAGGCAGCTCTTGCATAAACACACTTGGTGACAAGCCTTTGATTTCTACCCATAACAGTCTCTAAGTTTCACAAGTCAGCTTGGCGTTGGCAATGATCAACGCCGACCCCCTCTGGACGAATTGTTTGTCATGTTTCTTCAGTGACTCACTCAGTTGTTCTGCAGTGTCATCTGTTTGGGTCTTCTGAACTGTCACAGGACATTGTTTTGTGGAAACATTCTGAATCATGGCAGCGATCACAAAGAAAGCAACCAGAAAACACATGTGTACAATCATGTTTTAATATAAAATGCTTCCTCCTCTTCTCTTTGTTAGCTAAACATTGAACCGTTTTATAGTTAGCAGTGTTTAGAGAGAGAAGGTGGTGTGTGTCCGTACAGCTGAAGAATTGCAAACATGGTAGCATTCGGTGTATATTTTCTTTGTCTGGTTGTGTACGTTTGGAAGATATTAATTATGGAAGCTTGGCACGAACTGAATATTGTAAACCTGCTAGGAACTATGAAACTGCTTGGAGAAAATAGTTTGGCCTATGAAATATGTAACAAGAGCTAGAGTTCAAACCTGATCCATAAGCTACCATTGGTCATTTAACCAAGACACTTATCCCAAGGTTGCTCCAGGGGGATTCCTCCTGTAATAGGTGTTATTTGGTTAAAAGCATCAGCTAAATGATGAGCTATATAACAGTAAGAGTGAGCGAATTTCAGGTTTCAGATTATAGTCATTGGGGTGTAAAACATATAATTGTGTTTATTGTTTCATAAATGTGAGAATTTCTACTCAGACACTACTACTATAATTTCCACTAAGCCTTTCTGTTTATATTTCAAATTACTATTTGAAATTACTATCAAAATTCTTTCAAATAAATGTCTGTTTTATAATATAATATATTATATATATATATATATATATACTGTATATCATATTAAATATAAAATTATTATTATTATTATTTATTAAAGTTTATTTTTATTATTGACTAACAAATGCTAAACACATTTAACTTTAGCACAATGTCAGCTACAAACATAGTCAAATAATTTAATGCAAACAACATATTAAAATATGCAATTCTTTGGTATATGATTTTTGTTTTGTAAAATATTTAGAAGCTTTCAAAATAATCTCTCCCTCAGATTAAAGCAAGCCCGCCTCACTAAACTTCTGCATCAGTGTTTTGGGGAAGCACAGACCACAACCCTGGACATCAAGAGACAAATTCTTTGTCTGGAGACTTTGTTGTAGGGGTGTGGGGATTACACTGTTGTTGTTTGTGTATATAGTGATTGGGGTGTAGATCTGGTGGGATAATATTGTCGGGTTGATGACAGGTTATATTACCCAGTCATATATTGTGCACACTTTTTTCACTCTCTTTCTTGTTCTCTCTCTTGCACTGTCATGTGTTTCCTCTCCCCGTCTCTTTTAAGGCTGCAGTTGCTCTCTTTGATATCTTTCTCCCAAAACAGGAGTAATGCTTTGCTGTCTGTCTCCATTTTCTTCGTCTGTGCTTTGGCCAGATATGGATGTTTTTGTTATTCTTTCTTGTGTGGTTTCTGGAATGTGCCAATAATCAATTTCTCAATTCCCCAAATGACTGAACACACAAACGTTATCCCATAATAGCTCTATTTAGCACAGAAAAAGTGTTCAGTCTATAGCCAGCTCAATAACAGCCCTGCTAGAGATTCAAATGTTTTTATTATGTAAAAACTCTGGAAAATAAATGTTTGGTGCTGAGTAAACATGTTTTGATTGTTAGATTATATGATCGACCATGCCCAGGGTTAAAGACAGATTTTTTTGTTTTTGATGATTTATTTTATATTGTGCTGTATGTGACTATTGAGCCATTTAAGTTTAAATAGTATTTTTTGTAAGATTTTTTTTACTGTTTATGAAAGAAGTATTTTATGCACACTGGGCTGCTTAATATTTTTGTGGAAACCATGACACATATTTTCATGACTCTTTGATGAATAGAAAACTCGAACAGGATTTATTTGAGATAGAAAATCTTTTTGTTTAAAAATGTCTCTTCACTGACATTTTTCGTAAATGTTATTCATCCTTGCTGAATAAAAGTATTAATTTATTTTACAAAATATATAATTTTTTTTTTATTAAAATAAATATTATAGTATTAAGTAAATTTAGATTTAATTTAATATATATTAAATTTAAACTTGTTTGATTTATGGACATATTGTAATATTTGATTATGAATTTATGAAAGTATGAATTACTTTTATTTTGGTATTACTGGAAAAATGTGTTTAGCCATTTTAGTTCTTTGGAGAATAAATTACTTTAAATTCCCAGACAATTGACAAGTGAAGGCAGGGACGCCTGAGAAATCATTTGAATAGATCTTGAGTCCTGATTGGTCGGTCACTGGTGGATTCTCTCATTCTTCTTCTCTCTTTCTCTCTCTGACAGCCATCATGAACATGGATTGCACTGTGGTGGATCTGGAGATGGCGCTGTATGAAAACGTAAGTTCGCAGCATGACAGAACATGACAGTCCAGATAAGCAAAGGTGATGAATCCTGACATTTCTTAAGAAGTATGAATTCCATAAGTGATCATTTATCATATCATTAAACTCTTAAACCTCTCATAAATGGACAGAATATACCCTAAGATCTTGGAGCTTTGCCTTGACGCGGTCCACTCTGAAAGGGAGCCGCAGAAATGTGTGTTAAATACCAAAACAAACATGCAGGCCACAAACACCGCTGGAATGAGTAATGTTTACCATGGAGCCAGGGTGCGTGTCACTGTCTGAGGGAGAGAGAGAGGAACATGACGACTGTATAAGACAGACATGCAGACATGGAACTGACGACAGACAGGAAGATAAATGAAGAGAATGAAGTTTTCCCCCTCAAAGAATGAAAAAAGGACAGTTCAAAAAAAGACTGAGCTTTGAGATTTGTAGCTTATGTAATTTATTGGAGGTTACAGACTACATCAGTTTGACGTGGCGACATAAATCAAACCGAAACGTAAGTTCGCAGCATGACAGAACATGACAGTCCAGATAAGCAAAGGTGATGAATCCTGACATTTCTTAAGAAGTATGAATTCCATAAGTGATCATTTATCATATCATTAAACTCTTAAACCTCTCATAAATGGACAGAATATACCCTAAGATCTTGGAGCTTTGCCTTGACGCGGTCCACTCTGAAAGGGAGCCGCAGAAATGTGTGTTAAATACCAAAACAAACATGCAGGCCACAAACACCGCTGGAATGAGTAATGTTTACCATGGAGCCAGGGTGCGTGTCACTGTCTGAGGGAGAGAGAGAGGAACATGACGACTGTATAAGACAGACATGCAGACATGGAACTGACGACAGACAGGAAGATAAATGAAGAGAATGAAGTTTTCCCCCTCAAAGAATGAAAAAAAGGACAGTTCAAAAAAAGACTGAGCTTTGAGATTTGTAGCTTATGTAATTTATTGGAGGTTACAGACTACATCAGTTTGACGTGGCGACATAAATCAAACCACTTTCTTGGAAGATCCATGACTCGCTCTTAGCTGATTGGTTGGTACCAAATACTGATTTTCTTTCATTCTTTAAAGGGGTCCTATTATGCTCTTTTACAAACTCTTGATTTTGTTTTGGGGGTGTACTAGAACAGGCTCTCATAATAGGTTGTTCGAAAAACACATGATTTTTCACATATTTTACATTATTACAACCAGTGTTCGAACTATACCGTGGTCTTTGGGGGAGCCCACTTGTTTTTTTTGTAAGCCCCAAAAGAGGGCTTACAATGACTTACAATTGATACATAACAGCTACAAGTGTATGCACTACTTGCTTTATGCAAGCACTATATAGGATAAATCACTATACAGGATTTACCCTATTATACTTTATCGACATTAATTGATAGGTGAAACAACAAACAGCCACCCACAAATAGTCTGTATACAAAGCATCAGGCTGTCTTTGAGTTCACATAAAAAATGGTTAAAGTTACTTGTCGTCAGCCTACAGAAGAATACCATAATTCCTCCGTTCAATTAGGCCTAAGACATCGAGAGTCACGTACATAAAAGCTACAAGTGTATGCACTACTTGCTTTATGCAAGCACTATATAGGATAAATCACTATACAGGATTTACCCTATTATACTTTATCGACATTAATTGATAGGTGAAACAACAAACAGCCACCCACAAATAGTCTGTATACAAAGCATCAGGCTGTCTTTGAGTTCACATAAAAAATGGTTAAAGTTACTTGTCGTCAGCCTACAGAAGAATACCATAATTCCTCCGTTCAATTAGGCCTAAGACTTCGAGAGTCACGCAGACCTATAACACCCCAGCCACAACACTTAATTGCGAATTACATGCCTTACCTTGACACAGAATCGACCACAGAATCCAGAGTTTATATTTTTTCTACGAGTCTTTGAGTTAACATGTACTAAACATGAGTGGACTACAGAAGAATACCATAATTCCTCCGTTCAATTAGGCCTAAGACATCGAGAGTCACGCAGACCTATAACAACCCAGCCACAACACTTAATTGCGAATTACATGCCTTACCTTGACACAGAATCGACCACAGAATCCAGAGTTTATATTTTTTCTACGAGCCTCTCTCCCCAGTCTGGCATGAACGGCTCGAATAGTTCCTGTATCAAATGAAAGCCCGCCTTCTGAAATATGAAATGTGCTGTGATTGGTTAGCTGGGCGAGTGTTTGTTGTGATTGGCACCACTCAGCGCCTGGTCGGGAAATGTCATGCCCCTTACCATAGCTGCTGCGAGCTTCAGTGTAAATATTGCATAAAAATCAAATCAATTTGAGCGCGATTTAAACCCAGATGATTGTAACCACTCTTCAACATAGTGATAACACTCGCTGCCTTCTCTAGTGCAGCTCAACCAGGTCTCGTCCCATTCGTCGGTATTTGTGATATCACAAATCCCGGAAAATATGCGTTGTAGTCCAAACGAGTCGTTTGTTGTAGTTTTTGAAAAGTGATCTGTTAAATAAAATATCTCCTTTTGAAGTGGACTTTGTAACTTTGCAGATATTTTTTATGCTCAAACAGCAACATTACAGACTAACTAAAGTTGAAAAAGTGAAAAAGCATAATAGGACTCTTTAAGTGTGCGTGGGTGCTGATGAGTTTGCACACCATGATCGCCATGTGCATTGCAGCAGCAGTCATAAATCTTGCTGTCAGCACTAGAGCTCCTTTACATGTTTTCTGTATACGAGTGTGTGCTGCATGTCATTATGATGAGATAAAGACAGGGCGTCTTAGCCACACATCATCTTCAGACCTACAAGATGCCAGAACGTTCCTCACACAAGTCTAATCATTATTTCAAAACAGTTCATATGTGGGCACTTTTATTGTCATTTTGCTCCTTGTGTTATTTCGGGAATACCTTTCATTCAAACGTCATTGCATTATACATACATTCATACATGTGTGTGTGTATATATATATATATATATATATATATATATATATGTGTGTGTGTGTGTGTGTATAGCATAGATCATATACCATAGATCATTCAGAACGGCAAATCTCCAGGAATCATCGGTTGTAAAAGCAAACAAACAAACAAAAAACATTATTTATTTTTCCAGCTGCTCTAATTAGATGTCTGATCCACATATATATTTGTGCAGTGCCGAATCACAACCAAAACAATGTTCTTCTGCAAAATGCATGCAGTTTTATTTTTCAACCACCAGAGGGCCAAAATACATAGTGTAGTGTTAACAAAAAATAAAGTGACATGAAGGTGTGGTGTGGTGTTGTATGTGTGTGTAAGTGTAATTTTTTGTGTGTAGAAACTTTCAGCTGAAATCTTTCCTTCCATCCCTCTGTTTTTCCTCCAACCCACCCATTCCCGCTGTAGCTTGAGGCGGTGTTGTTGAGTTTAAATGTTGAGGTTGTTTCTCTTTAGTGTGCGAGACTCCACGCTGTCTCTGACTCCTTCAACCAAAACCACGGAATACCCCCCCCACACACACACACACACACACACAGTATATCCCCTCTTTCCTCTCTCCTGCTTGTTCTCTCTATTCTCTTTTTTACTGTCTGACTCAAGAGCACAGTCTGAAGTGTGGATCATACTTTGTTTGTTGGGTGCTTATCAAAGATCATAAAGCAATGCACACACAGACACACACGCACAAACAAACAAACACACTCCAGAGAGTATTAGAGATTATATCACTATTAGATAGTTATCAAATGTTTTATAAGAAGAATATAAGTGTATTTTCCCAAAATGAAATCACATTTCTCAGTGTACTTTCATTCTGTTCTTCTGTCAACCTCACAGAGAGCTCAGAAAGACGAGATGGATCAGATTGACAAATATATCAAGTCTTCAAAAGATAAAGAAAATGCAAAACCACTGGACAAGCCAGAACAGTATATCTATCTGTCTGTCTATCTGTCTGTCTCTCTGTCTGTATCTGTTTATCAGTCTATCTATCTATCTATCTACAGTATCTTTGTTTTATTCACATTGCATCCCTCTTTTGTCCCTCTCTCTGTCAGGTTTCTGCTGCAGTTGTCAGAGGTTCCTCAGTTCTTGGAGCGGGTTTTCTGCATTCTTTTCCAGTCCACCTTCACAGAGTGTGTTACATCAGTTCAGTGCAAGCTTGAAACACTGCTGAGAGTCTGTATGGTGGAGAGAACATGAAGCACACTAGTCAGATGGCACTGACAGCTTCACCATTGTCATATTTCAAGTTAAAAGTTCAGCTAGAAATCAGTGAAGAAAAACATCTGTTTCCCTCCTTGTGCTTCCACTTCTCCCTCTTCTGTGTTTAAAGGCTTTACAATCAAGTCAAGCCACCCTGCAGGTTTTAGGTTTGATTCTAGCATTTGGGAACATTATGAACGGGGGCAACCGGAGCCGAGGACAGGCAGATGGATTTACCCTTGACATCCTGCCCAAGTTAAAAGATGTCAAGAGCAGTGTGAGTAAAAATGAGATCCCTATATCACTAGTTTAAAGGGATAGTTCACCCTGAAATTAAAATTCTGTCATAATTTACTCTTATGTCATTCCCTTATGTAATTTCAGACCTGTATGAAAATAATGTTTCTGTCTGTTTTGTCCATACAGTAAAAGTCAATGGGGTCTTAAATATTGCACTCTGTTGGCTTTCATGTTATCCACCTTATTTTGCAAAGCAGAAGTAAGCTATTTTCTGTGAATGTGCAAGACTTCTGATTCATCAGCCGCTATAGATAATCTAGAAGAAGGACAAAATGCAGTAAACTGTAAAAAATATTTGCGCCACAAACCAGTGTGTTTCTGAATATGATAATAAATTAAAATAACATGTTAAGAAATACCAGTTTGAAAAATCAAGCAGCAAAACAGGCTGTTTTTGTACAGGTAAAATACCTGTAAAATACATGAATTTACTAACATTTTCCAAAATACCCTATTTTACCTTACACAGATGAAAAGAAGGTCATACAGGTTTGGATTGACATAATGCTGAGTAAATTATGCCAAAATGTAAATTTTAAGTGAACTATCTCTTTAAGTTTGAGTTTTACTGGTCAACATAATGGCTGTGCAGACTGACCACATAGACCAGCACTAAAGTAGCAAAAATCTTAGTCTGAACCTGCATGTAAATTTGCATATAGTAGTTTGGTGGTCTCTTGACCCCACTAACTAGGTCATAAACAGACTGTTCTGGCAGCATCACTCACAATGAGCCATCAATACAGTATTATGCCAAGGCAGTAGCCTATATCCACATCCCATGTGGTCTGTGTGTCTGCACACATGTGCATTTGAGCGAGCGCCTTTGCAAGCCACCAGGTCTGGCCTCTTATTCACAATCGCTTTTAGCTAAACAAGTGTATACAATCCCAAAACATGAAAAATTATTATTCTCCTGCGTTTATTTCCATCTCTCGTCTCCTCCTCCACTCGCTCCATCAGGACAATTCTCAGAGCCTCCTGTCCTACATAGTTGCTTACTATCTGCAACACTTTGATGAGGTAGGTTTGGCCAACTGTTTATTTCATTGGCTCGACTAACAGACCCCCAGGTCCCTTAGAATCACCCTGCATGGTAGACAAAAATGTGGCTTTGTTTTTGGTTTCATCACTTTGATTTGCCTTTCTTTCGCTTCACCATATAGACAAATGGCCGCCCTGAATAACCAGAGACCTTTGATTGCTTGACGCCCTTTTTGGACTTCGATTAAAAGAACTGTATTGTAATACTGTCAGCAGTCAGTCCAGATGTTGTGATTACGAGGTTGTGCCAAATTGACAAAATATGATCCACAGGTTGTTGAAGTGCTTCTAACATTCAGGCAAATAACAAGGAGAGAGCATGTGTGTGTGCGTGTGCATGTGAGCGGCTCTGATCTCTGACAGTTATTGCGTTATTGCGATTGATTTGTTGTGTTTGATGTTTTCATTGTTTTTGGAATCATAATGATCTTTAAACACCAACCTATTTGAACAGAATTCACATTCAATTATTTTTCAAATCAAGCATTGGTACAGTTATGATCTCATAAACACAGCATCCTGTTTTTTTGTGAATGCGCTTTAGACTTTCCATTGTTTGTGTGTCAGGATGCAGGTAAAGAAACATGCGTGTACCCACTTCCAGAGCCTCAGGATCTGTTTCTGGCTTCAGAGATGAAGTTTGAGGATTTTCAACGTGACCTCCGCAAGCAACGGAAAGATCTAAATGGTGAGATGTGGACACACGCAAATACAAAGCATAGCATATACACACAGGCTTTACACACACTTCCATGCCTATAGATGAGATCACATTCATGCAAACACGTGGACATGTACACATACCTATAAACATGAACTCACATACAAGTGTGCATATACAAAAACATACAGACATGTTTAGGTTGTATACGCCAGCGCCAATGACCCGTGTTCTCCTTTAGAAGGCTGATTGAGCCCCCAGCTGGCTGCCACAATGATCAATACGAAATACAAAGCATAGCATATACACACAGGCTTTACACACACTTCCATGCCTATAGATGAGATCACATTCATGCAAACACGTGGACATGTACACATACCTATAAACATGAACTCACATACAAGTGTGCATATACAAAAACATACAGACATGTTTAGGTTGTATACGCCAGCGCCAATGACCCGTGTTCTCCTTTAGAAGGCTGATTGATTTTCAAGTGACTATTTTTATTGAGCCCCCAGCTGGCTGCCACAATGATCAACACTGCAAATGTGGTTTGTTAAAGGCCCCAGCATGTAAATAAATAAGAAAGAGGGGTCATTTCAGCACTTTTCCTAGGGGTTTAACCTGTTTTTTCAGGCCTAAAGCACTTAACTCCTGGTTTCTGTAGGTGAGCTGTCTTTATACTGTATGTATACACTACTGTTCAAAAATTTGCGTTTTTTGGGGTGGTGGGGGGAGGGGTCACAAAAATACTAACAATTTAATAGCAAGGATGCATTAAATTGATCAAAAGTGACCGATAAATCAGTACTATTCTATAAATGCTGCTCTTCTGAACTTTCTATTCATAAAATAATTTACAGAAAAAAAAAAATGTTATGCAGCACAACTGATAACTGACAACTGAAGGATCGTGTGACACTGAAGACTGAAGAAAAAGGCTGCTGAAAATTCAGCTTTTCCATGTATTTTTTTAATATATTAAAATAGAAAACAGTTATTTTAAATTGTAATAGTATTTTACAGTATTACAGTTTTAATGTATTTTTGATCAAATGTATCCTTGGATCAAATAAATGCATCAAATTCTTTCAATTTAGTTTGAACACTTGAGTTTTATATAACATTTAGACATTCTGGTAATATGAATGAAAAATGTATAATTACAGTATAAATCCATTCATATTTTCACTTGCCATTTGTGAAAAAATCTAATAAATTTATAAAGAAATTTAAATTGTAATAGTATTTTACAGTATTACAGTTTTAATGTATTTTTGATCAAATAAATGTATCCTTGGATCAAATAAATGCATCAAATTCTTTCAATTTAGTTTGAACACTTGAGTTTTATATAACATTTAGACATTCTGGTAATATGAATGAAAAATGTATAATTACAGTATAAATCCATTCATATTTTCACTTGCCATTTGTGAAAAAATCGAATAAATTTATAAAGAAATGTTATATCCTCTTTTGTACCGTTTTAGTAGGAAATGCCATATATTCTGGTGTTTTTGAAAAGAAACTAGCAGGCAGGTAAAGGGCTTAAACTGCCTCTTAAGCACTGTCTGCTTTGCTCCCTGACCAGTAAAGCAATTTATCAGGGTCTTCAGAAGGTTAGTGAGATTGGTTCAGCTTTGTACCGCAAGTCAAAGGTTGTACGACCCAGCTTAAGTGCACGACGGAGTGTGAATGAGGTGTAAGAATCCGATTACATGCTCAAAGCTGAGTTTAAATCCCTGCAAACATATTCATTGCCAACACAAAAACACACACACACACACTCACACACACAGATGTGGAAATACTCACATTCCACTGTCAGCATGTTTGGCTTTTTCAGATCCTTGAAAAAAAAAACACTTGTGGATGTTGATGTGGTCAAATTTGAACACTGCCCTACATCAAAAACACATTTACAATCAATCATCTGTCCAGAGTGAGATTGTCTACCACACACAAATAATAACGTCCAAGCCTTTTTAGTTCCACTCGAACCAGTCAAACATATCAGATGGATATGCATTTGGTTCATGGAAATTCGGATTGAAAGATGGTCGGTTTGATGCATTGCTAAACAGCCTATTAGCTTCACCCCTGCTGTTAGCCATATTTTCGTGTGCCTTCGCTCGAATCCCTAGCTGGTGATTTGCATTGTTAATCTTTCAAAAGCTTATTAGTTAGGCCCACTATACATGTGGTTGATAAATTGTAAATGTACTTGTCCATAGCTTGGATGCTTAGCTAAATCGTTTTGGCGTACACCTGCTGAACAGATCAAGCCTACGTTTGTTTAACGCAGGCAAATATTTCTTCTCTGGCAGTGTTCTGTGTTTCTCTGAATCCTCAACAGTTCACATCCCTAAAATCTCTCCGTAGCCCAATAAGCATGGCTTCTCTCTTACGCCAGGTCCATACAATAAATGGATCATCACTACATTAACAAGCTAAGTTAAGCGCTAATGCAGATGTGTGACACTAACAGCTGGAAGGGGCACAGAGTTATGTTTCCGGCGACCAGGCAGGTCCTCGCTTTCACAAAGCCCTTGATCAGCTGGCAGGGACATTAGCATGTGTGTGTTTGCAATGCGCTGATTGCCATGCGAGGCTGTGATCCATCACCGACTGTAGGGATGGAGTGTGACACGGTGAAGCCTGTCGGCCTGTTGTAAGACTCCAGGTGTACAGCAAACAGAAGCGAAGGAAAGGTTAATCAAATGGGATTCATTAGCAACTGATAGCACAGGTCACAGATGGCACATTTTTCTCTGAACTGATTCATCTATAAAGTGTTGGAAGAGGAATCACGAGGAATGTAACATGCTAACCTGCTAATAAAAGTCCATGCTAGTTGAAATGCTAGTGCTGGTCTTGACAGTTTAATCGGTGAAGACTGGTTGAGAGAAGTTTAGCCATATGGTGGGGCCATTGCAGTTCTAGTCTTTTTAAGAAATTTGGCTGATGCATCTTATAGTTTCTTTACAAGACTTGCCCAAGAATCCCTACAATGTGTCTTTTGAAGGTTATTTGTGTGGCTAGTTGTTGTAGGCTGACAAAAAATGTTTTCACTGTTTAAAACAAACTGTTATTCAGTTCCATTAATCATTTTGTTTGTTTCTTTCTTATATCTTTGTTTCAGCTCTCTAATTTATTTTAAAGCCTGTTCAGCAGAAACAGAAAAGGTGTGTAATGTCTCGTCTGAGGAGCACCTGCAGCCCTTTAAGGACAAAATGGAAGAATTTCTCACTAGTGGTAAAAACATTGCAAACATAAGCCCTGTTCAGATGGTGATTGTTTTACATGGGGATGGTATGTTAAACTCTGATTTTATTGCCACTTCGGAAGGAATTTTCCTTTTGCCATCTCATGGATTTAAACAAGAAACCAAAGTAATATTAGCCCTAAGAAATGTATTATTGGAGTGAATTCCTGAGATAGCATTTATTTTGAAAAACATAGTTTTCAAGCACAACTGATAACTGACAACTGAAGGATCGTGTGACACTGAAGACTGAAGAAAAAGGCTGCTGAAAATTCAGCTTTTCCATGTATTTTTTTAATATATTAAAATAGAAAACAGTTATTTTAAATTGTAATAGTATTTTACAGTATTACAGTTTTAATGTATTTTTGATCAAATGTATCCTTGGATCAAATAAATGCATCAAATTCTTTCAATTTAGTTTGAACACTTGAGTTTTATATAACATTTAGACATTCTGGTAATATGAATGAAAAATGTATAATTACAGTATAAATCCATTCATATTTTCACTTGCCATTTGTGAAAAAATCGAATAAATTTATAAAGAAATGTTATATCCTCTTTTGTACCGTTTTAGTAGGAAATGCCATATATTCTGGTGTTTTTGAAAAGAAACTAGCAGGCAGGTAAAGGGCTTAAACTGCCTCTTAAGCACTGTCTGCTTTGCTCCCTGACCAGTAAAGCAATTTATCAGGGTCTTCAGAAGGTTAGTGAGATTGGTTCAGCTTTGTACCGCAAGTCAAAGGTTGTACGACCCAGCTTAAGTGCACGACGGAGTGTGAATGAGGTGTAAGAATCCGATTACATGCTCAAAGCTGAGTTTAAATCCCTGCAAACATTTTCATTGCCAACACAAAAACACACACACACACACTCACACACACAGATGTGGAAATACTCACATTCCACTGTCAGCATGTTTGGCTTTTTCAGATCCTTGAAAAAAAAAACACTTGTGGATGTTGATGTGGTCAAATTTGAACACTGCCCTACATCAAAAACACATTTACAATCAATCATCTGTCCAGAGTGAGATTGTCTACCACACACAAATAATAACGTCCAAGCCTTTTTAGTTCCACTCGAACCAGTCAAACATATCAGATGGATATGCATTTGGTTCATGGAAATTCGGATTGAAAGATGGTCGGTTTGATGCATTGCTAAACAGCCTATTAGCTTCACCCCTGCTGTTAGCCATATTTTCGTGTGCCTTCGCTCGAATCCCTAGCTGGTGATTTGCATTGTTAATCTTTCAAAAGCTTATTAGTTAGGCCCACTATACATGTGGTTGATAAATTGTAAATGTACTTGTCCATAGCTTGGATGCTTAGCTAAATCGTTTTGGCGTACACCTGCTGAACAGATCAAGCCTACGTTTGTTTAACGCAGGCAAATATTTCTTCTCTGGCAGTGTTCTGTGTTTCTCTGAATCCTCAACAGTTCACATCCCTAAAATCTCTCCGTAGCCCAATAAGCATGGCTTCTCTCTTACGCCAGGTCCATACAATAAATGGATCATCACTACATTAACAAGCTAAGTTAAGCGCTAATGCAGATGTGTGACACTAACAGCTGGAAGGGGCACAGAGTTATGTTTCCGGCGACCAGGCAGGTCCTCGCTTTCACAAAGCCCTTGATCAGCTGGCAGGGACATTAGCATGTGTGTGTTTGCAATGCGCTGATTGCCATGCGAGGCTGTGATCCATCACCGACTGTAGGGATGGAGTGTGACACGGTGAAGCCTGTCGGCCTGTTGTAAGACTCCAGGTGTACAGCAAACAGAAGCGAAGGAAAGGTTAATCAAATGGGATTCATTAGCAACTGATAGCACAGGTCACAGATGGCACATTTTTCTCTGAACTGATTCATCTATAAAGTGTTGGAAGAGGAATCACGAGGAATGTAACATGCTAACCTGCTAATAAAAGTCCATGCTAGTTGAAATGCTAGTGCTGGTCTTGACAGTTTAATCGGTGAAGACTGGTTGAGAGAAGTTTAGCCATATGGTGGGGCCATTGCAGTTCTAGTCTTTTTAAGAAATTTGGCTGATGCATCTTATAGTTTCTTTACAAGACTTGCCCAAGAATCCCTACAATGTGTCTTTTGAAGGTTATTTGTGTGGCTAGTTGTTGTAGGCTGACAAAAAATGTTTTCACTGTTTAAAACAAACTGTTATTCAGTTCCATTAATCATTTTGTTTGTTTCTTTCTTATATCTTTGTTTCAGCTCTCTAATTTATTTTAAAGCCTGTTCAGCAGAAACAGAAAAGGTGTGTAATGTCTCGTCTGAGGAGCACCTGCAGCCCTTTAAGGACAAAATGGAAGAATTTCTCACTAGAGGTAAAAACATTGCAAACATAAGCCCTGTTCAGATGGTGATTGTTTTACATGGGGACGGTATGTTAAACTCTGATTTTATTGCCACTTCGGAAGGAATTTTCCTTTTGCCATCTCATGGATTTAAACAAGAAACCAAAGTAATATTAGCCCTAAGAAATGTATTATTGGAGTGAATTCCTGAGATAGCATTTATTTTGAAAAACATAGTTTTCAGGAATGCATTCCAAAGGCTGTATCCAAATGATACAGTTTTTTGGCATCGCAGAGTATTTTTACTGTGAATCAACCATGCTCTCAGATGCTAAAAGCTGCGTGCAGTAAATTAAACTGACAACTGTCATATTCAGTATATATATATATATATTCAGTATTTTATTATTATTATTATTTATTTTTTTTGCCGGCAACAAATTAATAAATTAAGAAGTTTTTTTTTTACAGTTGTACAATATGAATACATATTTTTATTGTTTTTAAATACTAATTTTTTATTTTACATGCAGTGGCATTATTACAATACATTGGTTAATATTCATTAACATAAAATAAATAATATTTAATAATAATCACAATTAAAATCACATTGTTATTTTATAGTCAGTTATTAAAAACAGTGGGACTGTAACCTGTCAAAACTCAAGTGGATTGTGAATTTCTTAAAAAACAGTTCACTTTATGGTAACTGAAAGAGGTTTGAGTTGGTTCTTGTACCAAGTAAACCCAAATACGAACACTCAAATTTGTCAAGGTTTTCCAAAATTGTTCATCCCTAAAAGCAAGTCATCAAAATAAAAATAAATCTTTCAGCTTTTTTAATGTATTTTTATTTTTTTTATGCAAATGCACTTTCCGACAAAATCATTCACAAAATCATTCTAAAATTATTCACTTTTTTCAAATATAGCTTTTCAAGTCATCTAATGAAAATGCCTGTACTTTTTAATATCACAATATATATTGCAGATAGTACAGTGGGGCAAAAAAGTATTTAGTCAGCCACCAATTGTGCAAGTTCTCCCACTTAAAAAGATGAGAGAGGCCTGTAATTTTCATCATAGGTATACCTCAACTATGAGAGACAAAATGAGAAAAAAAAATCCAGAAAATCACATTGTAGGATTTTCTTCCCAGCCTGGTGCAGGTCTACAATTTTGTTTCTGGTGTCCTTTGCCAGCTCTTTGGTCTTGGCCATGGTGGAGTTTGGAGTGTGACTGTTTGAGGTTGTGGACAGGTGTCTTTTATACTGATAACGAGTTCAAACAGATGCCATTAATACAGGTAATGAGTGGAGGACAGAGGAGCCTCTTAAAGAAGTTGTTACAGGTCTGTGAGAGCCAGAAATCTTGCTTGTTTGTAGGTGACCAAATACTTATTTTACCGAGGAATTTACCAATTAATTCTTTAAAAATCCTACAATGTGATTTTCTGGATTGTTTTTTCTCATTTTGTCTCTCATAGTTGAGGTATACCTATGATGAAAATTGCAGGCCTCTCTCATCTTTTTAAGTGGGAGAACTTGCACAATTGGTGGCTGACTAAATACTTTTTTGCCCCACTGTATGTCCTAGTATGCATCATTACTTATATAAATAAAATGACATCACTCCCTCGTCCAAATAAGTATTACAGAGGAGCCATGCAAATTTTCTTTTACGTACATCACCTTGGGAAACAATTAAAGTCTGAATAATGCTGGGATGGATGTACAGTGGCCCTGTGCGAAAGGAGAAATGAGGTGCTGAGTAATAAATGTTCTGTGAGGCTCTGTGACGGCCTCTGGGAGCCAACAAGAATTCTGGGAAATACATCTGACCTGACCTAGACTCGATCGCTCTAACATTATTTGTGTAAAGCTAGTGACATGAAAAGTGAGAGTCCTTAATTTCATTATTCTCACTAATTTCATCCACATTTCACCTCGGCACGTTAATCGCTAATTCAACCCTTCCAGTATTTTGTTTCTCTGATGAAGGCGAGCCGAACTATCTGGCGATTGTGTTTTATTATAGCTCTCCATCTTGTTTATTTGCCTTTCTATAGCATTCTCCATCTCTGCTTCGATCCATCTCTGTTTGATATGGTTTCTGTTCTCTTGTTTATTTCCTCTAAGTGTGTCTGAGTCAACCTCCCTGATCTGTCTGTATCACTGAAGAACGTTTCTGTCGGCACTTTATTCTCGTCAACAATTCATTGGCCTCTTTTCATCTTTCGCACTCCAGTCATCTTCAGTTGCCATGGCGTAACCTCTTTTTCCATCCCTCAACTTGGAGTTAGCTGGAACGTCTTTCTATTTTTCATTCTCTGCTTCACTACAGGCTTTAGTAAATGCTAAATGTATTGCCGTCTTTCTTTGTATTCAAATTGGTCTTCGTAACAAAACCCACATGTGCTCTGGCGGCAGGGGCAGCGGAGTGGGGTCCTCGCTGAACATCCCCCTTCTCATCGCTACCCCTTTGATCTGGAGACTCATGGGTCTCCTTCACTGAGCTCTCAGATGGGTGACATGACCACGGAAAGACCACCTTCAACCCTCCACACTGCCTCCAGTTAGAGAAACAGACAGAACGAGGATCGGAAAAAAAGGACTGGTCTTATTTTTTGTTATTTGTATGATTTTGAAACTCCAGGAGAGGAACAGTCTGTGGCTCCAGCACTTCAACCACTACTGTTTATTTTTCAGAGCATGAAATTAACTACAGAAAGGAAGAGAGGGAAAAAAACTGAGTGAGACAGTCGTGTGTACGTGTGTAAGCGATAGAGACCGTCTCTGTGCTGTTTGGTCTACGCTCTGTCTACTCATACCATTTTTTTAATGCTGTACTATTTCCGCTGCCCTGAGCACTGAGAAGCAATGGGATAATCCATTTACCATGGTAACAGGTACAATATATAGACAAAATTACAGAATAGCTAGCAGATGAGCCATTTTAGTACAAAAAAGTACTGTACCATGGTACAGGTTAGGTGCTTTGTGCTTGCTAGGGTGTTCTGGGTGGTTGCTAGGGGGTTACCAAGTGGATGATAGGGATTTCTGCATGGTTGCCAGGGTGTTGCTATGTAGTTTCTAGACATTTCTGGGGTAGTTGCTAGATGGTTGGGTTCTAGGTGGTTTGGGAGGTTGTTTTGGGTGATAGGGTGCCAAGTGGTTCATTGGGATTTCTGCAGGGTTGCCAGGGTGTTGCTATGTAGTTGCTAGGCATTTCTGGGGTGGTTGCTAGATGGTTGTTAAGGCTTCTAGGTGGTTTGGGTGGTTGCTAAGTTGTTCTGGGTGATAGGGTGCCAAGTGGTTGATGGGGATATCTGCAGGGTTGCCAGGGTGTTTCTATATAGTTGCTAGACATTTCTGAGGTCGCTGCTAGGTGGTTGTTAGGGCTTTCTATGTGGTTTAGGCAGTTGCCAGGGTGTTGCTATGTGGTTGCTAGGCTGTTCTGGGTGATAGGGTGCTAAGTGGTTGATAGGATTTTCTGCATGGCTGCCAGGGTGTTTCTGTGTGGTTGCTAAATGGTTGTGAAATGGTTGATAGGTAGTTGTTAGTGCTTTCTAGGTGATGTGGTTGGTTTCCAGGGAGTTACTACTGCATGTGATTGCTAGGGTATTCTGGTTAATTGCTTTCTGCCCCAAGTCTCTGTGAAATTCTGATCCTTAGATATGGCTCATGTCCTTCCTTTAATGTAGGTCTAAAAGATTGTTTGCTTGTTTTCTTCCAATCAAAAATCACAAGTTCAATCACTTATACAGAAAATAATTGTCATGTCTTTCCTCAAGTTAATTTCAGTCTATCTTTAATGTTCATTAAAAAAAAATTCGAACCCTACGTATGAGCAGTAGTATTAGTTATGATTGCCTCAGCAATCACCACTACCTATTAAATATTTTAATGCTTTTTTTAAAGCACAAATACATTGAATAACATTATAAATCAGTGTAATGAGTTGTAGATCTCATGTTGAGGCCATGCGGTGTGAACTGATGTGATCTGTGTTTTGGGGCTTCTCTGGTTGCACAGAATTGTAGTGGTGAGTGGTATGAAAATATGTACGAACACTGGCCTCGTCATTTAATTTATTTGTGTATCACAGGAGATTCTCCATGCAGGAGTAAATGAAGTGATATTGACATTACTGTGGTAATTACTTCAGAGACCTACTTCTCCGTCTGCAGTCAAACTGTGCCTCATCAAATGTTCATGCCGAGACTATTTGCAAATATGATTTTACAATGATTTGCTCCTTAATATTTTATGTCAGCGAATTACAACTGGCTTATGTGTAATTAGATTTTCGTGGGTTTATGTTTGTCATGATGACCATAACCTGCAAAGACTTATATAGATATGCGCAATTTAACACCTCTCACTTTGACTGAAATGGGAGTCTGTTTGTTTAAAACTGGATCAAATCTCTGATAACCTTTTCATGATAACTCGTGTCATTCAGTGACAAGCAAAACAAAAACCTATTTTAAAAGCATAAAAGTCTGTGTCACATTTACAATGTCCTATTTTTATTCCCACAGCCAAAGCAGAGCTGGAGCTCCAGGAAAAACAGCTCGCTGACATGCAGAGCATGTAAGTTGTCTTACTGTGTTAATCGTGCCAAGTCTCTTGTTCACTTATAACTGTGTCATATTGGTTATGTCTCCTCTGAGTGTGTGTCTATGTTTGTGCATTAGCATCAGCCTCTCTATCTCTCTCTTTCTTTACCTCTGCTTTTCCCTAACTTGTGGTACTAATAGTCCAATTCACTGAGATTGATTGACAGTTAGTAGATTGTCTCCTTTAAAAGGGGCTAGTATTCAAAACCTTGGCTCTTGGAGTGGAAAAAATAACAAATATGACACATCAATTAATTTTAAAGGTCTTTGTGCTTATTGTCTGAATGTTGCAGTTTCTTCCAAGTACTAGTTTTAAGCATACTAAAAGATTGCTGTGGGCAAAAACAAATTACGCTTGTCATTCTTTATGTAAGAGCATTATTTTTATAAGCTAAAATTTCCACATTTCACATGCTTGAAGTAAGCTGATCAATTTCACAATTCCTCAGAGTAAACTTTCTAATCTTATTTTGTAATATTTTGTTCATAGTGTCATGCTTTTCTTTGAATGCTTTCCAGTTTTCTGGAGCTGAGCATGTTTTTCTCGGTCAAGCCTAAGGCGGGAGAGAAGGAGGTTTCACCAAACACATTCTTCACAGTGTGGCATGAGTTTTCGTCAAATTTTAAGGAGCTGTGGAAGAGAGAGAATAGATGCCTACTGCAGGAGCGGTGAGGAATAAAATGCCTTTGTTGCTGCTTTGCTTGTCTGATTGTCTTCACTGCAAGTCAAGTCACCTTTATTTCTATAAAGTTGTAAAGCAGCTCTAAAATATCTTGACTTGAGCATTATCTAACTCAAGTCAGTCACTGCAATTCATTGAATTTAATTTAAATTTTTTTTGGTTGAAAGCTGCAGAAGAGACTTTCAGACAAGCTCGAGAGAAGGCTACCTACAGCGTAAAACCAAAACATGCATCAGGGATAGTAAGTATTTAAAAATCCCTCTATTCACAATCAAAAGCAATGAATAACGGTCTCTAACAGTGTAGTTTTTCTGTTTCTTCTCTCACTCAGAAAGCCAAGCTGGGACAGAAGACGTGAATTTCTGCTGTACCGAATCTAACAAAACTCCTTGTTTCTTTCTTCTTCTACTTAACAGTTACTTCAATATAATAAAAATAGCCATGAGGAAGTTTGCATTATGAATGTGAACGAGGTCAGAATTTTGTCATTTCTGTAGTTTCATATGAAGACAATCAAAGCTTAAAGTGCTCATGTTATGATCATTTACAAGTTCATAATTTTATTTTTGGGGTCTGCTAGAACACATTTTGATTAAAAAACAATTCTGACTTATGTTTCTCATTCTGTACATTGCTGCAGGACCACTATTTTCACTCTCTGCCTAAAACACTCTCTTTTACTTCCTATCTCTTTAAACCCCACCGTTCCAAAAAGCCCTGTCTGATCTGATTGGTCTGCTGGTCAACCGTTTACAGCATGTCAGAAATGTACAGTTTTCTTCAACTATGGCATCGGTATTGGAAGTGCATACAATAATTTTTTTGTTTTGTTTTGTTTTTTTTGCCCTTGCAGTGAAAAAAACAGCGTCTCCTTGACTTAATGAAATCACTTACCTTACTAATTGTTCTTTGAGGGTGGGCCAAAGCAAGCCAGTATATGCAAATGTAGCATTAGCATTATACAAATGTATATCATGGTGACATAGTAGCTAAGTCATGGAAATAATGGCAGGAAAACAAATGAGGCGTTCCAGGCAATTTTTTTTAGTTTTTTTGTTATAGAGATTAAAGGGGTCCTATTATGCTTTTTCTCTTTTTCAACTTTAGTTAGTCTGTAATGTTGCTGTTTGAGCATAAAAAAGATCTGCAAAGTTACAAAGCTCAAAGTCCAATTCAAAAGGAGATATTTTATTTATTTATCACTTTTCAAAAACTGCAACGAACAACTCGTTTGGACTACAACGCATATTTTCCGGGATTTGTGATATCACAAATACCGACGAATGGGACGAGACCTGGTTGAGCTGCACTAGAGAAGGCAACGAGCGCTATCCATAGACTGTATAGGGTGTTAT
>NW_015505197.1:296002-325537 GCF_001515645.1 Sinocyclocheilus grahami | reverse complement strand
GGTTGCCAGGGTGTTGCTATGTAGTTGCTAGGCATTTCTGGGGTGGTTGCTAGATGGTTGTTAAGGCTTCTAGGTGGTTTGGGTGGTTGCTAAGTTGTTCTGGGTGATAGGGTGCCAAGTGGTTGATGGGGATATCTGCAGGGTTGCCAGGGTGTTTCTATATAGTTGCTAGACATTTCTGAGGTCGCTGCTAGGTGGTTGTTAGGGCTTTCTATGTGGTTTAGGCAGTTGCCAGGGTGTTGCTATGTGGTTGCTAGGCTGTTCTGGGTGATAGGGTGCTAAGTGGTTGATAGGATTTTCTGCATGGCTGCCAGGGTGTTTCTGTGTGGTTGCTAAATGGTTGTGAAATGGTTGATAGGTAGTTGTTAGTGCTTTCTAGGTGATGTGGTTGGTTTCCAGGGAGTTACTACTGCATGTGATTGCTAGGGTATTCTGGTTAATTGCTTTCTGCCCCAAGTCTCTGTGAAATTCTGATCCTTAGATATGGCTCATGTCCTTCCTTTAATGTAGGTCTAAAAGATTGTTTGCTTGTTTTCTTCCAATCAAAAATCACAAGTTCAATCACTTATACAGAAAATAATTGTCATGTCTTTCCTCAAGTTAATTTCAGTCTATCTTTAATGTTCATTAAAAAAAAATTCGAACCCTACGTATGAGCAGTAGTATTAGTTATGATTGCCTCAGCAATCACCACTACCTATTAAATATTTTAATGCTTTTTTTAAAGCACAAATACATTGAATAACATTATAAATCAGTGTAATGAGTTGTAGATCTCATGTTGAGGCCATGCGGTGTGAACTGATGTGATCTGTGTTTTGGGGCTTCTCTGGTTGCACAGAATTGTAGTGGTGAGTGGTATGAAAATATGTACGAACACTGGCCTCGTCATTTAATTTATTTGTGTATCACAGGAGATTCTCCATGCAGGAGTAAATGAAGTGATATTGACATTACTGTGGTAATTACTTCAGAGACCTACTTCTCCGTCTGCAGTCAAACTGTGCCTCATCAAATGTTCATGCCGAGACTATTTGCAAATATGATTTTACAATGATTTGCTCCTTAATATTTTATGTCAGCGAATTACAACTGGCTTATGTGTAATTAGATTTTCGTGGGTTTATGTTTGTCATGATGACCATAACCTGCAAAGACTTATATAGATATGCGCAATTTAACACCTCTCACTTTGACTGAAATGGGAGTCTGTTTGTTTAAAACTGGATCAAATCTCTGATAACCTTTTCATGATAACTCGTGTCATTCAGTGACAAGCAAAACAAAAACCTATTTTAAAAGCATAAAAGTCTGTGTCACATTTACAATGTCCTATTTTTATTCCCACAGCCAAAGCAGAGCTGGAGCTCCAGGAAAAACAGCTCGCTGACATGCAGAGCATGTAAGTTGTCTTACTGTGTTAATCGTGCCAAGTCTCTTGTTCACTTATAACTGTGTCATATTGGTTATGTCTCCTCTGAGTGTGTGTCTATGTTTGTGCATTAGCATCAGCCTCTCTATCTCTCTCTTTCTTTACCTCTGCTTTTCCCTTACTTGTGGTACTAATGGTCCAATTCACTGAGATTGATTGACAGTTAGTAGATTGTCTCCTTTAAAAGGGGCTAGTATTCAAAACCTTGGCTCTTGGAGTGGAAAAAATAACAAATATGACACATCAATTAATTTTAAAGGTCTTTGTGCTTATTGTCTGAATGTTGCAGTTTCTTCCAAGTACTAGTTTTAAGCATACTAAAAGATTGCTGTGGGCAAAAACAAATTACGCTTGTCATTCTTTATGTAAGAGCATTATTTTTATAAGCTAAAATTTCCACATTTCACATGCTTGAAGTAAGCTGATCAATTTCACAATTCCTCAGAGTAAACTTTCTAATCTTATTTTGTAATATTTTGTTCATAGTGTCATGCTTTTCTTTGAATGCTTTCCAGTTTTCTGGAGCTGAGCATGTTTTTCTCGGTCAAGCCTAAGGCGGGAGAGAAGGAGGTTTCACCAAACACATTCTTCACAGTGTGGCATGAGTTTTCGTCAAATTTTAAGGAGCTGTGGAAGAGAGAGAATAGATGCCTACTGCAGGAGCGGTGAGGAATAAAATGCCTTTGTTGCTGCTTTGCTTGTCTGATTGTCTTCACTGCAAGTCAAGTCACCTTTATTTCTATAAAGTTGTAAAGCAGCTCTAAAATATCTTGACTTGAGCATTATCTAACTCAAGTCAGTCACTGCAATTCATTGAATTTAATTTAAATTTTTTTTGGTTGAAAGCTGCAGAAGAGACTTTCAGACAAGCTCGAGAGAAGGCTACCTACAGCGTAAAACCAAAACATGCATCAGGGATAGTAAGTATTTAAAAATCCCTCTATTCACAATCAAAAGCAATGAATAACGGTCTCTAACAGTGTAGTTTTTCTGTTTCTTCTCTCACTCAGAAAGCCAAGCTGGGACAGAAGACGTGAATTTCTGCTGTACCGAATCTAACAAAACTCCTTGTTTCTTTCTTCTTCTACTTAACAGTTACTTCAATATAATAAAAATAGCCATGAGGAAGTTTGCATTATGAATGTGAACGAGGTCAGAATTTTGTCATTTCTGTAGTTTCATATGAAGACAATCAAAGCTTAAAGTGCTCATGTTATGATCATTTACAAGTTCATAATTTTATTTTTGGGGTCTGCTAGAACACATTTTGATTAAAAAACAATTCTGACTTATGTTTCTCATTCTGTACATTGCTGCAGGACCACTATTTTCACTCTCTGCCTAAAACACTCTCTTTTACTTCCTATCTCTTTAAACCCCACCGTTCCAAAAAGCCCTGTCTGATCTGATTGGTCTGCTGGTCAACCGTTTACAGCATGTCAGAAATGTACAGTTTTCTTCAACTATGGCATCGGTATTGGAAGTGCATACAATAATTTTTTTGTTTTGTTTTGTTTTTTTTGCCCTTGCAGTGAAAAAAACAGCGTCTCCTTGACTTAATGAAATCACTTACCTTACTAATTGTTCTTTGAGGGTGGGCCAAAGCAAGCCAGTATATGCAAATGTAGCATTAGCATTATACAAATGTATATCATGGTGACATAGTAGCTAAGTCATGGAAATAATGGCAGGAAAACAAATGAGGCGTTCCAGGCAATTTTTTTTAGTTTTTTTGTTATAGAGATTAAAGGGGTCCTATTATGCTTTTTCTCTTTTTCAACTTTAGTTAGTCTGTAATGTTGCTGTTTGAGCATAAAAAAGATCTGCAAAGTTACAAAGCTCAAAGTCCAATTCAAAAGGAGATATTTTATTTATTTATCACTTTTCAAAAACTGCAACGAACAACTCGTTTGGACTACAACGCATATTTTCCGGGATTTGTGATATCACAAATACCGACGAATGGGACGAGACCTGGTTGAGCTGCACTAGAGAAGGCAACGAGCGTTATCCATAGACTGTATAGGGTGTTATCACTATGTCGGAGACGCAATAGTTTTCCCAAGGCAGATGAACTTAGAGGGGTTACAATCATCCGGGTTTAAATCGCTCTCAAATTGATTTGATTTTGACGCAATATTTACACTGAAGCTCGCAGGCGGCTCTGGTAAGGGGCAGGATATTTCCCGACAAAACAAAATCAAGACTTTGTAAAAGAGCATAATAGGACCCCTTTAACTCTCTTTTTTGTGTGGACTTTGTGCTTTGTAACTTTGCAGATCGTTTACATGCACAAACAGCTATTACAGACTAAAGGAAAGGTAAAATAAATGTAAAAAACTGTGCACTTGAGTGAGTTGAGTGACTGATATCTTTGTTATGGAACACACGTGTTGGTTCGCAGTGAGTTCAGTTTTAACGTACAAGTTTACTTTAATTTATTTCGAGTGACTGACACTTTTAACATTGAATAAAGCACATAATCATTCCCTGAGATTATCACTGTACCGTTCCTAAAATAGAATCATGTGTAGCTTATTGTCACGTGTCGCAGTCGGGGTGGTTAGAACAAAAACTACATGGAAAAGATACTTCCTCATAAAAATATTAATACTGACAAATCTAATAATTGAATCTGCAGTTAGGGAAAGTGGAGAGAAGAGATCCAGTCTGGGAATGAGCAGGAGCAGTTGATTTGCATGGCAGACATGGAGATCCAGATTTTTTGTTCATTTGTTTTTAATATTCATTTGTTTTTAAGTTCTTCTGTGTCTAAATGCAAAACTGTTCATAATTGTTTGAATAAAACAGACTACTGGGGAAAAAATCTAAATATTCATCTTGTGGCCATCTTATGATTATTTTAACAAAAGCAACAATAATAATTGTAATAATAATAACAATTGTATATATATATATATATATATATAGGTCAGTGGCCCTTGGCTTGGTATTGTTGGCAGAATTCGGCCCTCGGCGAAAACTAATTGAGGAACCCTGTTTTATGTAGAATAGTTTCTGTTTTTGCTTCAAATTTCGAAATTATACGGTCTAATTTAGATTAAAAACGACTCATGCTGCATGTATGCTGCATCTTTGTTTGGATCATGATTAAAATCCAATGGTTCTAATTTTAAATTGAAAGCACAGACAAAGCCTTAGTATGTTCATATTAAGATATTTATTTTATTCGTGTAACTTGTTTGATTTGGGGTTTGATTTTCACTTTTTAAAATTTCTATTTAGTTTTGTTATATTTCAATTTCACAAAGAAATGTGCAGCAATAGCCTAATAAAACCACACCTTTCCATTTACTGTATAATGTCTTCACTCTCATTTAAAAAAAAAAATAAAATAGTGAGAAAATCGAATCGTGAAATCAAAATCGTGAATCGAATCGAATAGTGAGTTGAGTGAATCGTTACATCCCTACATTTAAGAAAATGGAATAACTGAATAAAGAAATGACAATCTCTGGATACGTTTGACTCTGACCTGTATAAAGTCATAAAATAGTGTATTTTGGTGATTCATATATGAAGAGTCACAGCCATCTTATTCTTCAAATGTAAATGTTATAATAATCTGCATCCATTGTTTCCTCTACAGGTGTTTATATATCTCAGCCTATGAAATTTACACAAAGTTGAGTGATATGTTGTGAGATTCTCTGTTCCAACTGAACTGTAAGGTGTTTAATGAAAGGTTGATAAACATATGCAAATATTAAGACTTATGCCATTATTATTTTGTGTGCACAGCTGTTGTCAGTAGTTCACTGTGTCCAATAACCTTTAATTTATAAATTTTTCAATTAAAGAAGCTGACAGTTTTGTATTTCTTGTGTGATCATTGCTGTGTTATTTCTCTGTGTGTTGCACTAAAAAATGAACTGAAGCAGCTGCCATATGAATGTTATGTAATTTCCTATTGGAGATATTGGAGAAAACAATTACAAACACAAAGGTGCATAGAAAATACAAAAAAAGAAAGAATCAAAAATCATACTGTAATGTGAAATAATAGATTTATTTTTAGAAGACATGTTTATTATATATTTTTTATATTCATAGATTTTCTATGGTTGCTTTGTCATATAATGTCCTTTATCTACACAGTTTTTGCTATTTTGTTAAATATTGTCATTAATGAAAACTTGTCTGACTTTAAGGTAAAGATTTAAACCATTATGAATCTCAGTTTATGTTGTGCACATTGTGTCTCATCATAACAATGGTAAGGCTCAAACTCTTTGCGGGCTTGATCAAAGTCAGCCCAGATTGGATGAACTGAAACCAACAGCATAATTTCCATTGGATGCAGCAAAGCTACTGGCAGCTCCAAGTCAAACTGTAATGTGAAATAATAGATTTATTTTTAGAAGACATGTTTATTATATATTTTTTATATTCATAGATTTTCTATGGTTGCTTTGTCATATAATGTCCTTTATCTACACAGTTTTTGCTATTTTGTTAAATATTGTCATTAATGAAAACTTGTCTGTTAGACTTTAAGGTAAAGATTTAAACCATTATGAATCTCAGTTTATGTTGTGCACATTGTGTCTCATCATAACAATGGTAAGGCTCAAACTCTTTGCGGGCTTGATCAAAGTCAGCCCTGAAACCAACTGCATAATTTCCATTGGATGCAGCAAAGCTACTGGCAGCTCCAAGTCAAAATCTCCCAAAAAACAACCCCCCCCCCCCCCCCCCCCCCCTTTAATTTCCTGTCGATAAGGTCCACAGTCACCCAGCAACCTTTCATGTCTTCTTCTGTCCTTCATTAGCGCTGACATATACAGCGGCTGGGTAGGTAAGACGAGATGGTGAAGATAGATGGTGGTCAGACAGTTTTCACTGTTCTCAAGTATCAAGACTAATAGATTGCAACAGTGCCCTCCCAATATTTCAGCAGCCTTGGTTCCGAAAGTATTTCTTCCATTCATTTTTCATACAGGGATTTTTAAAACGTTTTTGTTAAAGAGTTAAACCAACCAGCTAAGAAGTGAATAATGACATTACAAACTAAAATAAAAAAATAATAATAATTAAAAAACATTTGAAAAAGGCAAAGCTACAAGACTGTATACTTAATTTTAACGAGAAAAAGAACTACAATCCCAATGGCATAATTTTACTTCCGGAACCCTGACTGTTACACTCTACAGAGAATCAGCATTGCTGAGGTAAAGCAGGAGACTGCTGGAATACAGACGCTCCATGTTTTGTTAAAGAAA
The DNA here is from genome assembly GCF_001515645.1 of Sinocyclocheilus grahami. NCBI lineage: Eukaryota > Metazoa > Chordata > Actinopteri > Cypriniformes > Cyprinidae > Sinocyclocheilus > Sinocyclocheilus grahami. The sequence goes on along the minus strand of NW_015505197.1, from coordinate 318,862 downwards.
AGCTTTCAAGAGGTCAAAGGTCAAACTCTTCACTTAAAACAGATTAATGTTATTTACTGTTTCAGTCTTGTATGTAATTTAACTCTCAGCTTCATTATATTTGTCAAAAAAGAAGAAAAATCCATCTTTGTGTTCCATCGCTGCTCGGCAGCTATTAAGCATTCCTGGGTAGCATACTTGGTACAGTCCAGACATAATGATGGTGGCCAGTCTTCTGATTAGCTGTTGTCTTTGGCACATTTCACACATTAATTGTTGGGTGGCCCCAGTTTTTCCAAAAAGAACACTCTATAGCATTGTTTCATATGTGTGCCTTCTCAGTATGCAGCATTGACATTAACAGACACACATTTGCACTGCTTGATCCGCTGCACTTTTCGTTGTCGGTACGGTGGCTGTAGCCCAGGACAGTGAAGCCGTACAGTGACTGTGGTTATCCGGCTTGGCCGACAGAATGCACAAGACTGGAATGAAGTGTTGTAGTCTGGCATGGACGCTGTTTTTCGACTTCGATGTGAGGTTTGAGACGTCAGGTGGCGTGGGATGTAGAAGGAGTTACACTGGCCGTAGCAGAACCTGTTGATGACCGTTCGGCTCAGGCAGCCCTCCAGACTCACCGTTTGACGTAATGGCTGTGTTTTGCACCAGTCGCTCTTCAGGTACTTCCTCTCAGTGACCACCAGGGCCTCACGACTCGACGACAGCATGTCGTGTTTGCCTTTCTGTCGTCGTGCAGATGTATGCTGGGGCAATGACACAAGTGTGTGGGTTGGTGATGATAAATCATTGCCTTTTAGCTTGTAAGGGGAGGGGATGGAACCTTGGGGGCGTGGCCTCTTGGTCTCTGTGGATACAAAAAGGGTCCATGCCAAAATGGCAGGTATTGCCAGCTTCCAGAACATCCTGAGAAAAGATTCAAAATAGGGAGAAACTTTAATGCTTCTGTTAGGGATTTGAATGTATACATTGTCAAATTAATAGTTTGTCATCATACTGAACTATGTCCAATTTGTAAACTTTGCATTTTATTCACTATAACCAACATTTACTCAGGCAAAAAGAAATCAGGCAAGACTGGTTAATTTGCATGATTTTCATTCACTTACCACATGAAGCATAGATGAAAAACTAGTTGCCATAACCAGATTTTTTTACTATAAAAAAACCCCCCCAAATTTAAAAACAAACTATGGTGGCCGAGAGAGCTCAATGTGCTGCAACTTAAGAAAACACATGCAAATAGAAAAAGCACCAGCAAATTAAGAAAACATCTGCATCAGTTTGACTAACAGTTACATATGTGGTGCAAATACTCACAAAACAACCAAATACAGAAACATGTCAGCAACATTTAACTGACCAAAATTAACTAGTACATAAGAGCCAGTGCCAATTCCTGGAAAATGGGATTCCCCTGCCCAGATTCAAGACGTTTCACACTAAAAAGAACCAAGTCATAAGATTCGTTCACTCGTTCTGGAGTCATACTACACTGTTCACGCTGTATGTTTTTGATTCACTAAAACGATCCCATTCAAGATTCATTCGTTAGGATTCAGCTCGTCGGCGGGCGCAATGACATGTAGCACCATTTCGCATCGGGCGGGCGTCCCGAGTTCGAGTCACGTCTCGCAGACCTTTCCAGATCCCGCCCCCGACTTTCTCTTTAATTTCACTTGCTGTCCTATCTAAATAAAGGCATAAAACGCCAAAAAACAAAGGAAACTGGTCACGTGTTATTCCCATGGATATCAGCCTAGGCGAAACATGTAAGCACTGTTTACAGATGGTCATTTGTAAAACATGGAAACAAACAGTCTAGTACTCATTACTTGTAATTTAGCCTTGCAAAACGTGATAGTATCAGATATTACAAGTTATTCCAAGGTACAGCAAATGATTAATTTGAGGTATTAAGTACATATCCATAGTTTATAATGACATAGGCCAATCTATACAACCATGGCGATAACATGGTACTTTGTGGAATTTGAGGTTGAATAGACCGGCGACTACAGTTTTACAGCAGTTTGTCTATTCTTAAAAAGCAGCAGTTCTTATGTAATGCTGATAAAGTTAAACCCTGTCTTTGGTCTGCACTCTCAATCTTGTTTATCATGGCGCCCTCTGTCAGTTTTGCTTTAGATAACCCTCTGATAACCTCGGACATTTCTGATTTTCTACAACCACTGGCATTGTCTGTTTCATTCATGTTCTCTCTCCTCTCATGGCCAACAACCTCTTTCATCTTGTCTGGAAATAAGGCACAGTTGTATTTCATGTATTTAAAAGACAGACTTTTAATAGAATTGTTTTTATGTCCCTGTGGCTTTTTTTAACGGATATGGATGTTTTTCAGGACAGACCAACCAGAAGAGCTCACAGAAAGCCTGGGGCTAAACAACACAAGAAAGTCACATAAAGAATTATTAAATTCTTTTTCACATGATAAAAAAGAAAAGTTGAGCAACATTCAAGTCAAGAAAACATTAAACTTTCTCTAAAATGTAGAAGCCATACATGCACAAAAATAACAATCCTGATCAGTAAGGTTTATGTTTAAACATTTAATTTTTTCAAAAAGAGGTACCTTTTGATTTTATTTAAGGAATTGTTCATCCAAAAAAATTTATTTATAATTTATTCACTTTCACGTCATTCCAAATCTGTATGACTTTCTGAACTAAAGCTTTGAAGCTTGAAAAATGATTCAAAGCACCACATTCAAACTCTTCTGGAGCCATGAACATGGCTTTTTGTGAGAAGCAGATTCAACTTTAAGGTGTTTTTCACTGAAAATCATTGTATATTCATAAGAGTTCTGATTCATGAACAAATTGTTCCTGAGTCAAATCTTTTTAGTGAATCATTAATATGGTTTGCAAACCCCATCTGAGTGATTCATTTACAAATTAAACTGATCTGATTCTCCAGCTCAATTTACTGACACGGTAATTGCAGCTCACTGGAGTTTGATTTATTTTTTATTTCAATATAAATCCATTTCTCACATTAAGCTATTGTATGACTTCAGAAGAGATCAAATACAGTATAACACACAAGTCATACAGAACCTTTTTATGATACTTTATGGTGCTTTTGCTCCTTTTTGAAGCTTGAAAGCTTCAGCCCAGATTCTTTGTGGAAACTGAATTGAAAAGAGTGACCAGTACAGTCTTCAGAAACTCTTCTTTGAAACACCACAGTTGGAGGAATGGCAGAGGATCCCCAAATTCAGGTGTGAAAAACTTGTTGCATCTTTCCCAATAAGACTCATGGCTGTATTAGATCAAAAGGGTGTTTCTACTAAATACTGAGCAAAGGGTCTGAATACTTAGGACCATGTGTTATTTCAGTTTTTCTTTTTTAATAAATCTGCATAAATGTCAACAATTCTGTGTTTTTCTGTCAATATGGGGTGCTGTGTGTACATTAATGAGGAAAAAAAATTAACTTAAATGATTTTAGCAAATGGCTGCAATATAACAAAGAGTGAAAAATTTAAGGGGGTCTGAATACTTTCCGTACCCACTGTATATACATGTAGAGGTTAACTGTCCCTTTAAGCTCTATAAATCTGGGTTACTGGGGAGAATTGGCTACGTCTGAGGCTACAGCTAACTGTGACTCACATGGTGGCAGAAGGTAATTTATTAATCATCCGTATCTCCCTCCGTCAGTGTCGCCGGCAGCCATTAATGCTGTTTACTTTTACACCAGTCCCAGAATGCTCATGCATATAAACAGGGCCGCCCATCAAAAGGGAATGCTACTGAAGTTACGAGGAAGTGGCCTTTATGTCTCTGGTGAGGCAGGGTTAAATAATGAGGGCTTTGCTTATGGCGGTGGTGAGATATGCAGGGGACAAGTAAACAGTGGGGAGAGCACCATGTGAACATTATTAGATCAGGATGTGGAAAGTTTAGCAGTTTTGGGTTTCTCTCATTTAGATGACCACAGGCTGACTAAGGTTTGGTTTACTGGTAGCTCAAGATTATGTGTGAAAAAACAGGGAATGTGACAGTGACTCAGAGGACTGTGACATACATACACAAACACACCACCAAGCTCACTTGTCTATACCTGAAACACATTTCAGATTGTGAAAGTGAATCACACACACACACACACACACACACACACACACACACACACACACACACACACACACAGGGGCTATAAATCTCCCCTGAGAAAATTGTGGTTTGGAGATAATGACAGTGTCTAGTTGGAACATATGCACGAAAATAAACACAAACCTTCTATCTCTCTCCCATCTGTCTGTGCATGAGAGAAAGTCAAAGACAGATCATCCACACTGTAAGAAATAGTGTGAATTTACAGCATAAACTTGACTGCAGTTTCTGCACTTCACTGCCATTTTTATATTAGTGTTTTTACACTTTATTATATTTGAACAGTATGCCGTGACTTCACAGTGATATAGCAGAATTGTGCTTGTAGTTCTTGTTTATTTATATATAATATAAATAAATACTTTTACTTGTTGATTCATTATACCAAAAACATCAACTAACATTAATGAATTGTACTTTTTTTGTAAAGTTTTTATGATTTACATCTTCTACCAAAATTTTACCATTCATCTCAATCGTTTATCAAATTTAATATTTTAGCAGATGAGCTATAGACTTAAGAGTCAATCACATCAATCAGCACAAAGAAAATTAGTTAATAGTAAATAAGGTCCCAGAAAAAATATATATAATAAACAATACTGTGCTATAATAACTTTTTACAGTATTTTGTAAGAGAAAATGGCCTAACTATTCATCCATCCATTCTCCAAATCCTCTGTAGGGTTGCAGAAGAGCTGAAGCGGGGAGAACATGCAAACTCCACACAGAATGGCCTCCTGGCTCAGATGGAACTCAAACCAGGGACCTTCTGGGTGACGTACCCACTAAGCTATGCCGCCAAATGGACTAGTAATGCTATTAAATCTGCTTTAAATAAAAAATCCTGGCAATATTTCACATTGCATTGTTGCTAATGGATTAAGATTGCCATATTGTGCATGACAAAAGAGGAAAAAAAAGGAAAAAATATAAATTGATTCATAAAAACATTAAGCTCCTTTCTAATTTCCAGGATTATTTGTGTTTTACCCTAAAATATTTTTAGGTATATTTTATATATTTATTTATTTTTTAAATATATATATATTTCACATCGAAACTTTGTTGCAAATCCTGTTCCCACAGAGCACAGCTGCTAAAAACGGTTCAAGCCAAATGACTGATGTAAGAGAATCAGTGTAGCATAAAAACAACCAAACCACAAGTACCAGCATTTCTCATTGAGCAGAAGCCAGCATGTGATACCAGCATTTGACCAACCACTTTCAAAACCCACAGCGAGCCTTCCCTCACACTTCCACAACATCTCCAACCCAAAACAACAGTCACACGAATCCACATGTCAAACCCTGAAGCTCTCTCTCTATCTCACACCCATACAAACATGATCGCACGCTGGTGCCACAAAATTATGAATTTGACAGGAGTTATCATCACAGCAGTTATGTACCTCCCTCTGCCACAAGACAATCTCTTTACAGAATACACACATACACACACACACACACACACACATGAGCTGAAGTGTGTTTCCAAAAATAATGACTGCATTCAAACAAATTTCCTCAAACATGTTCCCTTCTGCTATTGGTTGGTCAAATGGAAAAATTTATTGATTGCATCTAGCTGTTCACACTTTTGGGGGAATTAACCTACACTTGGCTTACTTTAGTTGTCTCTGCATGTTACGCTGGGATAGAAAAAGTATTGTAATGAAACTTGAAAAAAACAACAACTTGAAATTAGCATTACATTTCTGATAGAAGATACACAAATTGAAAGGGGAAATAAGCATATATAACAATAAATAAAAAAATATAGCCCTAATAAGTTAATGTAGCCCAATAATAGTAATAACAATAATATACAAATATTAAATTAAATGTTTAATGTTAATAAAAATGTTTTATCCATTTACGCAGGTTTGTTTACGCATTAAACTTGTGGCCACGAGAAAAATAGGCCTATGTCGTTCCCTCAACATAAGAAGTCGTGGCAACGAGAAATGGATGTCGTTCCCTCAACATAACATCTCGAAGCCACGACATAAGGATGTCCTTACCTCGACAAAACGATCTCATGGCCACGGCATAATATCACGTTTCCACGAGTTAATATGACGTTCCCATGAATTAATATCTCGTGGCCAAAACATATTATCACGTTCCCACAAGTTATGTCGTGGCCACGACAAAACTAAGTGAACAGACCATGTCACCTCCCGGGCACCGTACTATATAGAAAATATTGAAAAGATTATGATAATGAGAGGTTTCACCCACAAGTTGCCAGATGCATTCCTGAGTAAACACCAAGAAATGGTGGCAGGAATTAAACTCCACCACAGAACAAGCTGTCAAATGTTGCTTTTAATATTATGTCCACTTCCAGTTGTTTTTAAAAGATCTATATATTGTCACCCCAGAAATATTTACAGATGGGGGAAATTAGAGAGAGAGAGAGAGAGAGAGAAAGAAAGAAAGAAAGAAAGAAAGAAAGAAGTGGCCATCAACAAAGAGCCAAAATGCATTTAGGATAAGTAAGATTGTACAAAGAGGTTTCCAAACTCCAGATTAATCTAGATTAGATTTCAGCTAAAGCACAGGCTAAGCGTACAGTATGAAGTGCTTCCATGGTGTGATTTTTCACCATGTGGTATATGGGTATCTATATCAGTAAGAGTTGATGGAATATCTGTGGTTTAGGACTGTTGGGTCAGACTCATGTTACAATACATAGCTGAGGTTTGAAGTGTGGTTTAACAGTTCAACCATATCAGTGACTAAATTCTCCGATGGCTGTCTTCACATAATGCTTTGAGTCTGACTTCAGCTCCATCAAATACACACACACAACACACCGTCAAGTGTACCTTACTCAAGTATTTCCCATTCACATCCACTGCTGTTAATGTAGGATAATTACAGTTATAACAAATGAATCCTAACCTAATCTTATTATAATAGCATAAACCTTCCATAACATTAACCCTAACCAAACCCTACCCTAATCATAATTATAACTGTACTCTAGCCCTCAATCATAGGCACACACATTGCCATCATTCTCAATAGTACTGGTTTATGAAGGAGTGGTGGGGAATTAGAGGGTCACTGGGAAACTCAAAGGCTGGCAGGCTCAAATCCGCTCGGGTTAATGCGCTCTGAGGGGCAGTCACCACTTTGAACTGAGTTGCGGCTGATCCTTTTCTATGCCCTTCTTTATAATGCCAATAATGCCACATTCAGTCGCAAACACACACGCATGAGCAGGACTGAAGCCAATACTGTCACACAACCTCACATGTTCTCTCATGCACATGTCCCCATCATTAAACATTCACTGTCAGACTCACTCTCTCAATAGCGGTTCTCCATGATAAACAGTATAGGTTTCATTCCATTATGTTTAGATTATGAAGAATTACTTAAAAAACACAAAATAATAACTTCAGTAGATGGTTTTGAGAAGGAAATGGTTCTAAAAAGCACCAGGGGTCTTTGGCTTGTTACAGTAGCAGAACCTACTGAGCAAAGAATGCCTTTTTTAATTAACCGTTCACTGAAAGATCCTTTAGTGAACCAAAAGTCTTATATGGCATCGCTGCAAAAAACCACATTTGGAACCTTTATTTTTAAGAGTGTAGATAGATACTAGATTCTAAATAGAACTAATACAATCAGTAAATAATCTCCCTTTACCTGTAGATCTGGAGTCGCAAGGCACGTTTTATTGCTGTGATTCCTTAAGAGGTCACTCAGAGGTCAAAGGTCAAGCAGCAGGTCAGAGATCGGCCAAGCTTCAGAGCTCCAAATGTAGAAAAGCAGCGTGGACATCCATCAGAGGTACAGAACCTTTCTCGAAGCTCTTCTGAAGATTGTGCCGTGTGCGTCTCCACCAACCTTTCTTGTTTGAGTCCAGCTCTGCAGAGGCCAAACTGAAGCAGTCACGCTTTATGGTTCATAGTTCCCCAGTTTCACTCATTTATGTGGCATCCAGCTCGCATTCTGTTTCACTGAGTTCTTCCCGGTGAGTCTTTGAATCATCTTCTCTCTGATTTACTGTCACATCCCAGTGGCTCTCCAAACAGAAGTGTGTGAGTGTGAACAGAGCAGAAGGAAAATCATCAGTTGCATACAAGTTACAAAAAGATTCATCTACACCTCTCTCTCTCCCTCCCGCCCTCTCTTTTGGTCTAGCACTCTCTGATACCTCCCCCAGAAGCCCACTGTTAATCAACCAGTCCTGAAAACATATTGTCTCTCGCTCCTCAGTATCTCTGCCTCTCTCGCTCCCTGATCTGCAGCACTCAAATTTGCATCCCTGGTTTAACCCCGTCCCTCTTGACTGCTGCAGTTAACATACTCAAAGAGTTTTCAGTGAAACATCTTTCTAAATATAGAAAATACATCAATAAACCCATGGGTTTGATCCAGATGATCATTTTACATATATTTATATTGATTGAATCAAAAATGTGTGGACTTCTGGAACTTTTCACTGTGGCATTATTGAGGTCCTGCCTGAAGGTTTTTCTCGAGTGTCTTTCCAAATACAAAATGGTTTTATAAACAAGTTTTGACAGCACATCAAGGCAAAACAAAGCAGATGTGTTATGTGGCAAAAAAAGACGAAAGCTTTCAGACGCAAAATCATTAATCTTTCACTCTACAGTTGATCATTTTTAAGTTGAAATTTCTGTACCGTAAATCTTTATTTGGCTTGGGATGTTATACAGGACAGACTGTTCTCCTTTTGTTTTCTTTGCTTATTCTGTCATTCATTCTCCCATTCTGTTGTTTGTGTGGTTTTGAACTCATCTCCATTTGACCACAATAAGAATAACATCCCTCTCTTTTTCCTTTTCTTTTCCTCTGACACACACACACACAGGTTTGTTTTTATGGTTTATGGGGACTCTCCATAGGCGTATTTTCTTTTTCCCTACACCAACCCTACCCCTAAACCTACGCCTCACAGGAAACTTTCTGCATTTTTAGATTTTCAAAAAAACTAATTCTGAATTATTTATAAGTCTTTTGAATTACGGGGACACTGAAAATGTCCTCATAAATCACCTTCTTGTTGTAATACCTGTCATACCCATGTTATTATACAAATTTGTGTCCTCATAAACCACATAAACATGCACACACACACACACAAACACAAAATATCTGGATAACTAGTCTGGAGAACATAGGAAAATACCCCAAAAGCCATTTTACACACTGGTCAGACAAGCATATACAAATATTCTGGTTGAAATGAAAGTAACTAAAGTACTACAAAATTATGCAAAATGAAGTCCTCACTGTATTGATAGCATAAAAGACTATTCAGAGCTGACTGTTAGTGTTGGATGGGTTAGTCTGGACCTCAAGATTTAATGCTGCTCTCACCAAACTGACCAAATAATCAAACACAAACAGTAACTCAAAGACTCTTAAAGGAAAAGGCCTGGTGGATGGAGTCATTGCCCTCTAGTGGTTAAAAACGCTAAAAAAGCATATTTTAAATGTTATTTAAATTTATTTTCAAGTTTTATTTAATTAATTTTTTTTATTTAAAACAGTATAGGACCATCAGTTTGATGTTTTTTACACAATGAAAGATATTTCTATATTATATAATATAATATTTATTATAATAAATATTTTTTAAATAATAAAAGTAATAATCATTTATTATAGTACCAATGGGATGAGCATGATGCAAAACTAAAACCTGCGTTCCTTTGCTTTACCACTGCATGACAGCTCTGACTAGTCATTAACAGTTGTACAGGTGGCACAGCGAAAGAGAAATCAGTGCATGACTTTCAGATAAAGGACTGACTTTAATACATTTTCAAGTAAAAGTGTTTACACATGGTATAAAAAAAATAAACGGAGGGAGCCAACAAAGAACCAACGAGACAGAATGCAAGACCAGTCGCTTTCAGATATATCCCATGCGACTTCACATGAGCGATAAGCAAATGTGTGCTAAATCCTTTATAGTGCAATAAAATCAATGCAAAAAGAGATGAAAGGTGAGTAGGAAGAGATCATCTCTGTGTCTAAAGCTTCTTGATTTTACACAATGTACCTATGCTGCTATTTAACTGTGGTTTTAATGACTTTACATTTTCTGGTTTTGACATCATTTGATCAGTCTACAGTTTGAGACAGCCCTGACAGACAGAAGAGGAGAGGAGAAGATCACTTTCCTCTTTTGAAAGACATTGATGCATTTCCCAAATATTAGAAGTCCATGTCTAACCGTCTTAAAGACTGAAACTAGCAAGTAGCAAGTAGAAACTGATGTAAAAATTCAGTCTCTTGGACATGCAAGTGATTTGGTCCGTTGTCCAGGGTATTTGGGATCTGGATCAATCAGACGACAGAGATGAAGATGACAGCGTCCTCATCCTTGGTGGATTGTTTGAGGCTCAGCAAGATAGGACGACAGCAGGCAGCCTCTTCGATATCAGAGATTTTCCCTGAAACACAAGACAAATAGAACAAAGAGAAAGACTTAAAATGATTTTAAATGGTATTGTGCAGTGACAACAAACAAACATCTGTAAGCACGCTGAACAGAAAATGACTCCTTTCAGTTGGTAATTTACACAAATCTGTTTCTGTACAGGAGGGTTATTATAACAATGACACCTCATGATAGCGTACACAAAACAAACAACTTGGATTTCGGAGGGGTTGCATTATATGGAAGGTTCACCCAAAAAAGAAAATAGTTATTTACTCACTGTCATGTTATTCCTAACTTTCTGGTGTGAGGAAATTGCTATTCACTGAATTTTTTGTTTTCCACTGCAGCTCTCAGATATTAAACAGAAAATATTATAAATAAAATATTTTATTTTGGTCTGTTCCACATTTGTATCCATATCTCTTCCATATTTTAAAAGTTTGGAGTTTTTTTAAGTCTCTTATGCTCACCAAGGCTGGATTTATTTGATCAAAATTACAGTAAGAACAGTAACACTGTTAAATACGATTACAATTTAAAATAACCATTTACTATTTTGATATATTTTAAAATGTTATTCATTTTTGTGACGATAAAGCTGAATTTTCAGCACTCCAGTCTTTAGTGTCACATGACCCTTCAGAAAAAAGGAAGAAAAAAAAATTTTTTTGACCTCAAACGTTTGAACGGTAGCGTACTGTATAAAACAAACTTGGAATATCTCACAAACATATTTAAAAGTTTGGAGTTTTTTTAAGTCTCTTATGCTCACCAAGGCTGGATTTATTTGATCAAAATTACAGTAAGAACAGTAACACTGTTAAATACGATTACAATTTAAAATAACCATTTACTATTTTGATATATTTTAAAATGTTATTCATTTTTGTGACGATAAAGCTGAATTTTCAGCACTCCAGTCTTTAGTGTCACATGACCCTTCAGAAAAAAGGAAGAAGAAAAAAAAATTTTTTTGACCTCAAACGTTTGAACGGTAGCGTACTGTATAAAACAAACTTGGAATATCTCACAAACATACGGATGACTTATGATGCTTTGTGTTATTTTTGGAGCTCAGTCTACCCATTCACTTTAATTTTATGGAAAAAGAGCAGCTTGGACATTCTGCCTAACATCTCCATTTGTGTTGAATGGAAGAAAAAAATCTCTCTCTATTTTCATTTTTGGGTGATCTATTCCTTCAACAGAAACATCAGATATATACTTGACTACTCAAACAAACATGAACAGGAGCAACACATACAGGTTGAGGAAGAGCAGGGTTACCTGGAAGCAATGCCTTCCTTCAAAACAAGTTCTTACTTTTCTGTGGACAAGATAGAGAAAAGTGAACAGGTACGCATTTTGGCACCTGTTGCAGCAGGAGACCAAAATGCAAAGTCATGCAGAGAGTGACAAACCACAATTAAACACTCAAGATAACTCTGTTGGACCTGTCATGACATGATTTAACGTGACATTACAAGGTTTGGGGATGGGACAAAGCACCAGACAAGCTTCTTCTGACCAGAGCTGCTGTCTGATAGGTCAGGTAAGCCATCACTGAGGGGGCGGGGCCACTACCACTTACCACATTACGAGTAAACTTTTCAAATGAGGTTCTGCGATCCTGTATGCCTCCCAACTTTATTCAACAAGATGAAGAGTGAAAAAAGGGACTACAGCATGAAGTGTATGTGTTTTTATTAAGTATAATTAATATGCCCATCTATTTGTGTCAATTCAAATGTATCAGATTTAGTCTCCTTCTTCAATTGATGCACCACTAATTCATTTTAAAACATAAGAGAAAAATAGCATTATTATAATCTTAACAAACTATCCCATATCATCCAAATTACACAAAATAACAACAACTTTTTGTTATTTTAGGAAGTGACACATTTTTTAAAGTTGAGCTATTTTTCAATAAGGACCCTAAAAACAGCTCTAATAACATGTTCAATGCAATGTAGATAAAACAAACAAAAATACACTGACTTATTTTCATTTAGCTGAAATATCTCAGTTTTGTATCTTTCATATTTTTCATCAAATACTTTTATATGAGATTAACTGAGATTAATTAAATAATTATTTTATCATGCAATTAATCCAAAGCATTACTGAACGATAACTTCACATACACTACCAGTCAAAAGTTCAGGGTCAGTTAGATAGAATTTAAATTTTTCTAAAGAAATAAATACTTTTATTCAGAGAGAAAGCATAAAATTAATCAAAAGTTCTAGAAAATAACTTAATAAAGTTACAAAAAAATTATATTTCAAATAAATGCTGTTCTTTTGAACTTTCTATTCATTAAAGTATTTGAGCTTTATTTTTTTTCACAAAAATATTAAGCAGCACAACTGTTTTCAACATTGATAATAATAAATGTTTTTTGAGCAACAAATCAGCATATTAGAATGATTTCTGAAGGATCATGTGACACTGAAGTATAGAGTAATAGTTGCTGAAAAATCAGCTTTGCCATCACAGGAATAAATTACAGTTTATAATATATAAAAATAGAAAACAGCTATTATAAATTATAATGAAATTCCACAATATTACTGTTTTTAATGTACTTTCATCAAAAAATGTGGTCTTAGTGGGCATAAGACACATCTTTAAAAAATATTTAAAAAAATTACAGACCCCAAACTTTCGAAGGGTAGTGTACCTGTATATTTACAGAGTTCCTCTGTACTGATTATGACTGTAAGTCAAATTACTTAAAATTGTTACCTTTTTCTTAGCCTGCAGAAGCTCCTGGTAGGCACTGGATCTAATAAAACGGCTGTAAGAATCACTCTTCATCAGCTTATAGATGTGTTCCTGGGAGACACACATTTATAGTACATTCACATGTTTATAAACATTTAGAATATTAATTGTATGGCTTGTTTTTATAAATTTTCACTGAAAAACAATAATCAGTGTAGCTGCTCAAAAACACAAACTCCTCACCTGTGCATCCTCAAAAGCGTATCGTCCGGGGTCTTTGACGTTCTGTGTAGTTTTGCCATAGCTCTTCGAGTCAACGTTGATGGCACTGGGTGCTCCGGGAGCCAAAAACTCCTCCCAGATCTCCTGCACCCGTGTTGGCACCTCACGGATCGGCCTCTTCTTTAACTCCTGCACTGCCAACCAGAATCTGAGTTTTGGATAACAAAAGAGAATGAATTTGCAGAATACAAAGTAGTTGCTCAGTGGAATGTATGGCTGTGTTGTAGTACTTCTCACACAACAGCAGGGGGCATGAAGGGCATGTTGGTGTACCTGAGGTTTTCCGAGCTGAATTCAGACTCCAGGAACTTGAGAAACTGCTCTCTTCCAATGGGATCTTTCAACACCTCATTGATTCCAAAACCCCATCGTCTAACTCTAGTCTGACCTGGTTCCTTACTGCTCACACACACACACACACACAACAGATTATACATACAGTACACATTTATCTGTAAAGACTAATAATATTCATTGTGTGTGTCTGAAACAGACCTGGCCTCCATCTCCCAGAACGTTGTGTCATCTGATATCCAGGGGTTAGATGGATCAGGAGTGCACAGGAAGGGGTCATAGTCTGAATACTGTTCGGTATAACTCAGCAAACTACAAGAAAATCACAAAAACAAAGTAAGGGATAAAAGAGAGGAAGTAAAAGGGAGCTATTTATTGGTAAAATAGCAGACCAAAACACTGTACATGTATATACTAATCACTCAATTTCCGTTCAAATGCAACCAATAAATAAAGTAAAAACATTGGTGTTGGGGAATGTTATTTTGCTTGTTACTTTGTTACTCATGATAAAAAGTAACGGTAACATTTTACAACAAGGTTCCATTTGTTAACTATATTTAATGCATTAACTAAACAACGAGCAATACATTTGTTACAATATTTATTAATTATTGTTAACATTACCTGTTAGTGCATTGTTGGTCCATGTTAGCTCAGGTCCATTCAATAACATTAACAGATACAACTTTTGATTTTAATAATGTATTACAAAACTTTAGAATTAACAAATCAAAGAAAATAATCTTTAAAATGCAAATTGGTTATGCTTATCAGTGACTTAATACATAATGCAATACAGTAATTGTTCAATATAATCCAAATTCATTTGAATAATTTTTTAGTTAATTTGTATTACTTTACTACTATATATTAACACACAAAATTATTAGATAGGTTATATGCATTACGTATTTAAAAACAAGTTACATGGATATTATAGTTTGCATTTAAGAAAACATTACGTAATATGATTATAAACATCACTCCAACACTGATGGACATTTTTATATTTTGATCTATAACTGATTGCTGCAAGTCGGTTTCATTTCACGTTGCACCAAAATCTCCGAGAAGTTGTGGCATCCTAATTGAGCCATTGATCTCACAGAGGGAGTAAATTTGAGGACGAGAAACAGAAACATGTTTGTCAGCATGAGTAATATCTATACAGACCATTAAAGAGGTCGATAAGAAAATGTTTAAGCACTGTAGAGTAATGAAGACTTGTGGATCGATCACAGCATAGACACTCTCTCTGTCTTACCTCTCTGCAACTTTGGACATTTTCAATCGATGTCGGTCTAACTGTGCTTGCCCAAACTTGATCTGGAAAGACAATAGTGGTAATAGTCAAGGTGAGTATGTGTGAAAACAGATGGCAAACACAGCCATTGATTAACTAAAATCTGCAGTTTTCAACAGTGCTGCCCCCCCCAAAAAAAGTCATCCAGGCCAAGCTGGTTAGGCTGGTCAGTTCTGAAGCATTTAAGAAGTTTTGAACATGTTTTTAAAGATCCCAGCACATACCATTTGAAAAGAAAAATATATACTGTTGCCATGAATTAAGAATTCGTTCCCATGACTTAATTCATGGCTATGTTTATTAATTCATTATTTCATCCCTTCATTTCATCTAAATTGCGGCCATGTTGTACTAGTTTGATCCCTCATATTAATTTAAAACGTGGCTACTTTATACTAATTAATTTCCTTATTTTAAATCATGGTCACAATTTAACTAAAACAAGGGAATTAATTAGTACAACATGACCATGATTGAAATAAAACAAGGGAACAAATTCTTACTACTGTGGTATTTGTAATCAAATCATAGAAACAACAGGTAAAAACATGAATGGTCCTTGACTTTTTTTATTAGATCAATATAATAACTATAATTTCTATATACTGTATATAAAGGTTTTGTAGTAGCCCGTACATATTTAAAAACTGTAACTACCATAGATGAAATAAAAATTAAGTGCATGTCCTCATTTTCTTAACATATTTAGCCTTTTTAATATGACCATACAATAATATTTCTACCATAATACAATAGTTCTTACAGTATTAATACAATAAAACCATGGTAAATCTGCAGCAAAAAGCTTTGATAGGATATATGGAAAATGTGCTTCATTGGGTAATAAAATAAATTAATAATTTATATTAAAAAAACGAATTTAAACTATTAACTATTAAAAATGTGAGTTTCCAACTTTCCAACCAAGATGAGAAACTGAGGTAATTCTGACATGATGTGAACACAAACCCCTGTTGTCTAGCAAAGGGTAAAAATGAGACTTAAATGACATCTGGTTATGAAACAGAACAATCAGATACTTTTGAAATTCAAATACTCTGCCTATACCCACTCAGAACCAATCAGGTGTTACCTGTTCCCGAAGCTCTTCCTCGGTTGGTTGCTTGGCCTCAGGGGCTGGTGTATGGGTGGGGCTATGGCTGCGAATGTCATTCTGAAGGCCGTACACAGACTGTGAAAATCATCAGAATAATTTACAACCTTATTTCCATAAATTTAAAACAGGCTCAGATATTAGAAAAGAGATTTCCGTGTGATTGCATCAGTGATTGGGGATTTCACATGGGCAGCTGTGTGATTGTTGAGGTAAGCTGCTCTTGATTGGTAAGGTGCTGGATTTTGTGAGGCTCTCTGAATGGTGGATTGATTTAAGACCGATTCAGTATTCTGATTGGCTGAGTGGTTGACTGATTCATTCAAATGCAAATGTTCAATGGTATAATGAGTGGAATAACTGCTGCAGTGACTAGCACATGGTTTAGAATATTAAAACCTTGAGTAGTTTGATTAAATGTTGGATTTCCTGCAATGCCAGTGGGTTTTATTGTGTCACCTTTCTTGTTTTGTGAGGGTTCTTCATTCTGGATGATTTCTTTATGTCCACTTCTGTTGTGTTCACACACCCTGGCTGAAACACACAAACACACACACACACACACACACACACACACACTTTGTCAATATAACTGTCAATTCTCTAGATGACCTATAGTTTAGGGTTGCCAGGGAACCGTGCTGCTTCGACTGTAAACCACCTGACGCAGTGCACCTAACCAGCATACTCCCTCCTGTTTTGGAAAACTGGGATGATATTTTAAAAAGGCATAGAGCTGATGGTTAGACTCTATTCTATCTCACACAGGACTCAATGTTTCTACACTCCAGTATAGGATGAATTTTAGGTTCAGGCCTCAACTGTGTGTTGGAGAGAGAGGGAAAACAGCCTCAAGACACTTAGAGTTCTGTAATAAACCCCATTTGAACCTGCACTGGCTAAATATGGAGAAGAATTGCAGCATCTCGCTATTGCATGTCAGCTTGAAAGATCAAGCCAAGTTAGCATGAAATTGCTAATGAGTAGGATCAGCAAAGTGTAATTGAGGGAGAAATTGCTGCTTCCTTTAAAACAAACAGCTCACATACACACAAGTCATAAAGCAATACACACCAGTGACTCACACATATATATAGACACTAAAAAACACATGGACTGGTGCAATAATATTGTAAAAATCTATTCTTTAATGGCTATTTAACATAGAAATTTAATGAAATTGCATGGTAACTTGAGTTACTACTGTGGTATTTGTAATAAAATCATAGAAACAACAGGTAAAAACACAAATGGCTCCTGACTTTCTTAATTAGATCAATATAATAACTATAATTTCTATATACTGTATATAAACTACAGGTTTTGAAATTAGTAGTAGCCCGTACATAATTAAAAACTGTAACTACCTTAGATTAAATAAAAATGAAGTGCATTTCCTAATTTTCTTAACATATTAGCCTTTTTAATATGACCACACAACATTATTTCTACCAAAATACAATAGGTCTTACTGTATTAATATAATAAAACCATGGTAAATCTTCATAAAGCAATTTCTAAGGATTTTAAAGCAGTATTTCATGAATATGCAGCGAAATGCTTTGATAGGAAATATGGAAAATGTGCTTTATTGGGTAATAAAATAAATTAACAAAATTAAAAATAAATAAACAAAATATTAAATCTAGTTTGTTTAAAAATATTAAAATATAATATTTACAAAATATTTTGTATAACTTAATTAAGACTTCATTAAGATATACATCAAACAGCAGACATTTTTAAAAGGATAGATCAGGGAGGAATAGCTCTTTAGGGGACAACTGCACATTTTCACTTTTTACTTTGTAGAATATTGTCTAAGGAAATGAATGATATATGATTTTCAGAATGTGTGTTTTAGTTTTATGACTAGCCAGCAATTCTTCAAGCACAGAGGCGATTCCATTAGCTCAGGGGGGCTTCAACACTGTTATGTCATTCCTCTGTGAGGGAACAACTTCAAACACTCGAGAACAACAAAGAATAATTCTGAAAAAGAAAAGAGAATAGCTGCATTGTTCTTACACAGACTTAGTTCTACACTTACACACACATGCATTTACTCACCACTGGCCTGTGCACGTCCCAGAAAGCTCTCTCCTGACTGTCCAGTATTTTTCTCTCAATTTTGTCTCTTTTCTTATCGACTCTGTACAGACCAAACACCAAGCCAAAGCAATTAAAACATTTAACTTCCAAAAGAAAAGGCAAACATGCAATGAACCATGCAACTGAGCTGTGTTTTGGCACTCAGAGGCACTAAAGTGTTCACAGAATGGCCTTGAATTACTTGGAACAACAGCAGAAATGACTTATAAGACAAGTTCTGTGAATCCAAAAACTATTTTACTGTGCAATTTATGTCCAAGAGACTTTTAAAATCCATTAGCACAGACAATATAAGAACAGCCAACAGCTTGACTCAAGAGACCTGGCCATTAATATTTTAATTCTTGCCATGTAAAGAATCACTTTCCTGTCTTCTGATTGGGTGGCATGCTTTTACAAACGCACAACAAAAAAACAGCCAAAGAAGAATGTTAAAGGGGTCATATTATGAAACGATTTCAAGTTTTCCTTTCTCTTTGGAGTGTTACAAGCTGATTGTGCATAGATAAGATCCCTGAAGTTGCAAAGACTAAAGTCTCAAAACCAAAGAGATATTCTTTATCAAAGTTAAGACTCTGCCACGCCCCCCTAAAACGGCTCGTTCTAACACGCCCCCACATATCTAGGTCACTATGTGGGAATATTTGCATAATGCCGCCCAAATGTTCACGCAAAGAAAGAAGGCGTGGTTTCAGTAACCGCAGTTAGTGTTGAAGCAGCATGTCAGGGAGACGCTGTGTGTTTCTAGGCGAAAGCAAAAGCACTTTATTTGGCCTTCCGAAAGTAGATGCATTTAGGAATCTTTAAGATTACTTACAACAGAACAGCAATGCATTTTATGGACGACCGTTTCGTGAACCTAGGGGAGGAGGTAATTCTGACTTTGCTATGACAATCTGGCGCTTCTGAATCAGCTACTGTTTTGTTATTAGTTTAAGTATTTGCTATTGACTGTTCAAATGCGGAGTTTTGCACATCGTGTGTGTGTGTGTGTGCGCGAGAGAGAGAGCGAGAGAGAGCGGTGTGTGTGTGTGTATGTGTGTGTGCGCACACACATTCTGTTACACCAAATACACAAAATAATGATCTTTAAAAAAGCATCATATGACCCCTTTAAAGACCTGAACTGATCACAATATACAAAAGACTGAAAGATACATACTTTGCTTGAGCCTCTGCTTGCATAAATATAAACTCCCATTTCCTGGCGAATGCCCGCTGCAGTCGTGCTAAACTCTCCTGAAAGAGAAGAGAAGAGGAGTTTCAAATAATCAAAGTGTAAAAAAACAAAAAAGCTTTTTTGGAGATAAGGCTAAACTTACTTACTTATAAGGTCAGTATAACAACTTTTCTAAAAAATTTGATCATTTTTGTAGTTTTTGGGGCTTTTTGATTGTTCTTGGACCTGACTGATCATATGCCTTAATTATCTGATCTCAGTTTTTGAGTAAACATTATCAAAACCTTCCATAAAAAATATATATTTTTTATTTTGCATAAGCTCAGATCATTGAGGCCTATGACCAATCAGTTCCAAAAACAAATACAAAACCTGCGCTAACTTAAATAAAACAAGTTGTCAAACAGATTAAATGCAAGATTTGATGAAAATATAGCATAATGACAGATTACAAGCAATTTTTAAAAGGACGGTCAACAACAAATTCGATAAAGGATTTTCAGCACAACACAAGGGTTAACTTAATAATAGAAAAATGAAGAGGAGGCCCAATGATTACATGTTAAAAGTTCTCAGTTCAATATGAGAAAGACGTTGGTGGAAAGAGATCTATCTACATAGGTCTACTGAAGAATTTACATGGATTATGCAAACAAAGCCTGACATTTACGGCCAGCCTGGATTAGACCGACTTTCTTTTTAAAGATTGTCATTACCTTATTATCTTCCTAATATCGTCTATCTAATAATGTCTGAAGTACAAAATCTGAGATGTGCATTGTTACAATTAAGAGAGAGAGAGAAGGGAGAAACAAAGAGAAGATTACTTACAGCTTCGTAATCAGCAAGTTCCAGACGTGCTTTGTTCTGCATTGTTCTTTTGCACAAGTACACAGCTGCAGACAGACACCGAGAGGTGTGTAAAAAAACACTGCTCGCACACACCACAGCAGCCCTCAGTGCTTTCAAATGAGTTGTACTAAAATATTTAGCAAACATTTAACATATTTCACACCAGCTTGTACCAAATCGCACCTGAGCGTTGCTTTGTTCTGATTGCTGAATTCATAACAAGTATAATTTACCTTACCCGAGGCACACTCTAGCACACAATCATAACACAGGGTGATTCTGGAGAGTATCCAAAGAGTATATTGCTCTGTGTTAGTCGCACCACACGGATACGTTGTTTTCGTTCAAATCAAAGCACAAACAATGTAGAAAACGTATCCGTGTGGTGTGGCTGACAGAGAACAACATATGCTGTTTGCGTTCAGTGGATACTCTCTGAAATGGCGCAAGGGTGACACGGAAGAGATGAATTGTTCAATAAAGTCAGGTTTTTTTTTCTTTTGTGCACAAAAAGTATTCTCATAGCTTCGTAATATTATGGTTGAGCCCCTGATGTCACATGGATTATTTTACCGATCTCCTTGCTACATTTCTGGACGTTGATCGTGGTAGTACCCTTGCAGTCTATGGGAGGGTCAGAGAGCTGTCAGATTCCATCAAAAAAATCTTAATTTGTGTTCCGAAGATGAACGAAAGTCTTACGGGTTTGGAACGACATGAGGGTGAGTAATTAATGACAGCATTTTCATTTTTGGGTGAACTATCCCTTTAATCAGTTATTAAACTCAAAGTAGTTAAAAAGGGTTTTTTAACACTGCAAGTTGCAAACTTTGGTTCCACTTTGATTTTAAAAATTAAAGGTTATTAAACATTTTTAGTTTTAGTTGTTTGCATTTTTTACATTGTGTTACAAAAACATTTTACATACAAATACCTATGAAAACTAATGAGACTGAAATACAGTAAGCATAGTTAGAGTACAGCTCCCCTGGAAACCTGGATATAATGTTGAGGATGAAGGGATCAGGGTTTATGTAGTGACAACAAACGCATACACATGATCCAGCTGGAAGGATTTGATTAGGTTGTGTTTATATAGGCTAGTCTTATTAAAGCGCACACACTCCTAACACTCCATGATCTAGCTGATCTCCAGCCATCTGGAGGATTTCATTAAATACATGTTCATATAGAGCGGACTCAGAAAGATACAGATAACAAATCCCGCACAAAACTCACCATAGTCTGTGTTCTCAGGCTCCCAGCAGTTTGAGGGCCAGAAATACGGAGTCTGACAGATGAAAAATCACAACATGAACAACTACTCATAATAAGCATCTCAGTTTTTCCAAGCACATATACTTTTAAAGCTCAGTTTGTATATAAAAATAAACAAGACACTTGCAATTGTTTTTAATGAAAATTTAGTCACATTTTACATTGAATGCAGTGATTATTATATATTTACGTTAGAAAGTACTGATTAATTCTAATGAACTTAACATGAATTTAATGTGCAATTATTTGATGGAGCGTTCAGTATCTGAGCTAGCTACTGTATTACATGTTATTAGGCTACTATATAATTAACTTTAATAACATGCGATATATTTAGCATGGATGCCGTATTTTAAAGTGTTTCCAAATGTTCCTTCTCTATTTTGTTCCTCAAATCAGCAAAACAACTGACCTGAAATCTGTAGAATGTGCCGTCGTCTTTAAGAGTGAGCACATGGTCAGAGATGGGGAAGAAGTAGCCGTGAGCCGCCATCAGTGTGCCCAGATGAAGAGCCTCCACTAGAAAAACAATTAATAGTGTTATTAGGGGTCCAAATATGAAGTGACAACCCAATGCCAAGATTTTTTTTTTTAATTTCTGCTCTAAAATTAAATGTACCAAACAAATGGTATGAAATGGTAAAAAAATGTGACTATTGATAGCATTTTAAAGCTTGGTATATATTCTTATAATTCTTTTTTTTTGTTTTTGTTTTTTCAATTGACTGGCAAAATAATAGGTATATTTTTTGTACTAAACAAAACACTTTTATCAAGGGATGCACGATATTGGATTTTTGCCGATATCCGATATGCCGATATTTTCAACTCTTTTTGGCTGATAGCCGATGCCAATACCGATATATTTCCTTTTGTTTGGAAACAACACCAAGTCTCTCCTGTGTGGAAATTATAAGCAAATTATTTTTCATTTTGGTTAGTTTTTAACAATAACTTATTTGTTAGAATTAAATAAACAACAATGAAGTTACTTTATAATGACAGTACATTGAAGCTTTGAAAATAGCTATAAATAAACTATATATCATTCGCTGCATTTATTTTCAGAAAGATGCAGTAGAAACCTTAACATTTTATTTTAAGATTTAACATTTGTAGATGATCTAAAGCAAAAGAG
>NW_015505197.1:288093-295968 GCF_001515645.1 Sinocyclocheilus grahami | reverse complement strand
TTGTTTTAAAAAAAAAAACATATTACACATTAATGAATAAATCGGTATAGGCTATATAAAATTATTTAATTTACAAGTGTCATGTTTGTGATTTTTTTTATTCATGTAAGCTATAGCTTCTGACCTTTAAATCAAAACATACTCATGATTTTATGACATAAATTACTGCTTTATTTGATCAGAAACAGTCTAAATGTTATTTGTGTATTTTACAATCTAAAGCAAAAGAGTTGTAAAAATTTTGAAATTATTTTAGAGCTCATAATTTGTTTTAAAAAAAAAAACATATTACACATTAATGAATAAATCGGTATAGGCTATATAAAATTATTTAATTTACAAGTGTCATGTTTGTGATTTTTTTTATTCATGTAAGCTATAGCTTCTGACCTTTAAATCAAAACATACTCATGATTTTATGACATAAATTACTGCTTTATTTGATCAGAAACAGTCTAAATGTTATTTGTGTATTTTACATTCATTTTATTAAAAGTAGGCCAACAGCGCCCCCTACGGAATTAAAACTCTTTACCGTACAGGCATTAGGACCCGGGGGAGGCTGTCACTGCAGCCGCAGCACGTGCTATTACTGTTCACTGTATCTCACACACATTCTCAGTTTAAATGCAGCGATCCAAAACAGTGAATCTAATCACCATTCTGGCAAAACTTTGCTTCAAAAATGAGCCACAATGCTGACATGATCTAATCGCTAGCACACCCTGAGCACATGTGAGTTAATGTACTCCTCTTATCGGCAAGACATATCGGCATACATTTTCATATCGGGCCGATGCCGATATGTACATTTAAAGCCATTATCGGCTGATTCCGATATCGATCCGATAATATCGTGCATCCCAGTGTTTCTGCAGGTGTTTGAACCTGGTCCTTTTAGAACCAATTAAAGAACATATAAGGAGTAAATTGAAGGCAACACAGTACATCAATATGTAAACATCTAGAGAGCACACAATGAGTTGTAATAGCAACACTTCAAAGTTTGAAAATACAACTTCCAACCAATCTCCATGACTTTTAAAGGGGTCATATGATGCGATTTAAATTTTTCCTTTCTCCTTGAAGTGTTACAAGCTCTTGGTGCATAAAGAAGATCTGTAAAGTTGCAAAGACTAATGTCTCAAATCCAAAGAGATATTCTTTATAAAAGTTAAGAGTCAACAACACCTACCTAAAATGGCTCGTTCTAACACGCCCCCCACGTCTACGTCACAGATTTGCATAACGCCGCCCAAATGTTCACGCCCATTATCGGCTGATTCCGATATCGATCCGATAATATCGTGCATCCCAGTGTTTCTGCAGGTGTTTGAACCTGGTCATTTTAGAACCAATTAAAGAACATATAAGGAGTAAATTGAAGGCAACACAGTACATCAATATGTAAACTTCTAGAGAGCACACAATGAGTTGTAATAGCAACACTTCAAAGTTTGAAAATACAACTTCCAACCAATCTCCATGACTTTTAAAGGGGTCATATGATGCGATTTAAATTTTTCCTTTCTCCTTGGAGTGTTACAAGCTCTTGGTGTATAAAGAAGATCTGTAAAGTGTGCTGGTCGCTGAGGAAATACATCAACTTCATGCTGTGGATCGCCGGATCGGCTTTCACCGTGGATGAAGCATAGTCCAGCCCAGGGTCATCACATGTGGTTGCCGCAAGCCCGCCGGCCGCTCCTTCATCGAGTTCGCCGGCCATGCCGTTCTCAAGCCCGCCGGCCTCCGCTCACTCAAGCCTGCCGTGTGTGATGCTTGTGAAAGCAAAACTACTTTGATTGGCCTTCCAAAAGAGGACACAACTAGAAATCAGTGGTTAAGTTGTATTTATTTGTATTATTTTAAAATTACGCGGCGCGATGCAACGCAACGCGTAAAAAGACAGTATAAGTCATTATAATCCGTAATCATGTCCCCTTTGGATGCAACAAATTCCTCGTTTATAAAGGGTTTTAATATTTTTGTCTCATCGCTTGGGCCGGGACACGGCATCACAGTATGGTAAGGGGCGTAACATTTCCGTCACATGCCTGAGGTATTCGGCCAATCACAATGGACTGGATAGCTGGCCAATCACAGCACACCTCGCTTTTCAGACCGATGAGCTTTGTAAAAATCGACACGTTTCAGAAAGGCGGGGCATAGAGGAGAAACAATAATGTACAGTATGTGGAAAATAATGTGTTTTTTTAACCTTAAACCGCATAAACACATTTCATTACACCAAATACACAAAATAATGTTCTTTTTAGCAACATCATTTGACCCCTTTAAATCATTATTAAGGCTTGAATACCTCTGGTCCCAACCACTAGAATATGGAAATGAAAGCTTCAGTGAAGGTTAAAACAGGAAGACTCTAATGCCATGTCATTCCTTCATAACTATTAGAAACCCGGTTTTAGGGATGCTTTTCTTTAAAAAAAAAATCATATTTATAGGAAGTTCCTTTTCCCCATTCTAATATAATTATCTATCATTTAGTAATTTAAATGAGGCTATGACTGGACCTCTACAAGAGGAAGCATGGAAATAACATTCTACTGCAACATACTGAACCAGCACCACGCACTCCTCTGCAGAAGCCATACCAGAGGGAGTTAAGCATCAATAAATTATTTTCTATTAAACGTTTACAATACAGTGTTTACTGTGAGTGTGCATGTTACAGCATGTGTCACCTCTGGTCCCAACCACTAGAATATGGAAATGAAAGCTTCAGTGAAGGTTAAAACAGGAAGACTCTAATGCCATGTCATTCCTTCATAACTATTAGAAACCCGGTTTTAGGGATGCTTTTCTTTAAAAAAAAAATCATATTTATAGGAAGTTCCTTTTCCCCATTCTAATATAATTATCTATCATTTAGTAATTTAAATGAGGCTATGACTGGACCTCTACAAGAGGAAGCATGGAAATAACATTCTACTGCAACATACTGAACCAGCACCACGCACTCCTCTGCACAAGCCATACCAGAGTTAAGCATCAATAAATTATTTTCTATTAAACGTTTACAATACAGTGTTTACTGTGAGTGTGCATGTTACAGCATGTGTCTGTACTGATTACAAATTAATATCCTTTTGCTTTCAAGGGTGCAGTATGCTTTTGCAGCTGTTGTTATTTTGATGAGAGCTTCCCACCGGGCATGTTCATGAGGTAAATCCCACTAATCAGCAATGTAGCCAAGAACTGAACAGAGAGAAAGACAAGGAACTTTTTTAAAGTTCTTACTTTTCATCTCTCCATTGTTCCAGGCAGTCTGCTGAGTATACTGAGAGTTTCAGTGCACTTATCTGGTTGCTCTTTTCCTGTCTGAGAAGAGCCCACCATCACACACTTACTCACACACACCTGTCAAATCTGTCAGAGGGAATCTAAAGTAGAGGGATACACCATACTCAGAAACAAATTGAATCTCCCCACTGTGTGAAGAAAAAAAATCTCCTTAAACCTACTCCACCTCCACAATACAGAGTCCAAATTGAAGACTTGAAAACCAGCAAATGCTTTTTGAGCAAATGAAACATTAGTTGCATATTGTCATAATTTAAAAAACAAACAAATAACTAAAATAAATATATTTACAACTCACTAAAATACATAATTTTAGTTCATTGTAGTGTGCAGTTTTGTTTTAGAAGAGTAGCTCGACTATTGTTAAACTACTAATTTACACTAAACTACTTAATTAGTTTTACAATAAAATGTCAACATTTTTTTCAAAAGTTGTAAAAGATTATTGAGTACATTTTACAAAAAAAATCGGGGGGGAAATCCAGTCTTTCTACTTCAAAATGTCACCTCTAATTTAAAGTGATACTTGCAATTTCTTTGTAATTATTTGTGAAAATTACTAGCAATTTCTGAGTGAAAATTGTTTCTACACTAATATGTTTTTATTTTTTTTTTCAATGTTGTAGTGCATTGCTTGGCAAGCTACAGTTTCAAAGTAGTTTCCCCATTGTTGTAGCTGAAGAAGCAGATGTGAGAAAGCGATCCAGCAGTTAGAACAAGCCTTTGGGAAACATAATCTTGTTTTTCAATGACTATCTGTTACTGTAAAAATGTCCTCCTCCTCTCCTCTTCTTCAATTAAAGGAGTAACAGGAGATGCTGACATTAGCTGTTTGCCAACTTATAATTATGAATATGCACATCCTGAATATATTATACTGTCAGCTGAAGTTATGATTTTGACTTTTATAAAAAGACTGCATATGAATGCATCAAATTAAGAGTAGATTTTTAATCTGTGCACATTACATTTGTAGCACTGTCAGTGATGCCATTAAAGAAAAAGCTGCATCACCTTGATCCTCGATACATAGATTCTTCAGCAGCCACTGGACAATGTCTGAGCCTGGAAAAGAAGAAAAGAAGGCTACTGTTCAAAATCTAAGGAGATTATGAGTCTCATTTTAAATAGATAAATGATAATGGGCTACTCTATAAAAATTTGAATCAAGTCTCGATAGCAGGGTCTACTAAAGAAAACCTGAAATGTGACATGTCAACTGAAAATAACTTATTTATTTTAGTTTTATCTTTAAAATCAGCAAAATACTGTTTCATGGTTGGTAAGAAATGCTCTTTTTTCAGTTTTTCCTTCTAAATTGTCTCAGATTGTCAGAATGTCATAATCTTCACCTCCAGTTATCGTTTATTGACCTTACTGTCGTTTTGTCATTATAAGTTCACCACTGTTAGATTGACAAAAATCTTCACCTTTCAATGAATAGTTC
Source organism: Sinocyclocheilus grahami (assembly GCF_001515645.1). Classification (NCBI taxonomy): domain Eukaryota; kingdom Metazoa; phylum Chordata; class Actinopteri; order Cypriniformes; family Cyprinidae; genus Sinocyclocheilus; species Sinocyclocheilus grahami. The sequence continues at coordinate 291,197 of NW_015505197.1, read as the reverse complement.
AGCCAAAAACAAAAATTAGAAAATGTACTCACCCTCAGGTCATCTAAGATGTAGATGAGTTTGTTCCCTCATCTGAACAGATTTGGAGTAATTCAGCATTACATCACTTGCTCACCAACAGATCCTCTGCAGTGAATGGGTGCCGTCAGAATGAGAGTCCAAACAGCTGATAAAAATATACAATACGACTCCAGTCCATCAATTAATAATCCATAATAATGCTTCCTCCAGTGAAAAAGTCCAACACGTTATACTCTCAAAGTCTACCGAAATACTTTGCTTGTAATATGCTAGATATGTGCATATTTCTCTCCTGATTCAGACAAGATGACTTTTTCACTGCATGGAGAAAGCAGTATGGTTAAAGGTATTTTAGTTGGAAGCAACAATTTAAAGTTAAAATCATATTAATGATGGATTTGTTTTTGTTTATTGCAAACATGCATATTTTTGCTTCTCAAGATGTTAATTGATGGACTGGAGTCGTATGGATTACTTGTGGATTATTGTGATGTTTTTATCAGCTGTGTAGATTCTCATTCTGACGGCACCCATTCACTGCAGAGGATCCATTGGTGAGCAAGTGACATAATGCTAAATTTCTCAAAATCTGTTCTGATGAAGAAACTAATTCATCTACATCTTGTATGGTCTGAGGGTGACTACATTTTCAGCAACATTAATTTTTGGGTGCGCTATCCCTTTAAGTATTAATGGCCCTTTTACAGTGAATAATAAATAAAGGGTGTTTCATTTAATTTCAAAGTTTTTGTGTTCAGTGTTTCGTTTTCAACCTGGTCACTGCTAAATTAATAGACTGTGAACTGTTTCTTCTGAGAAATACTGTATATTTCCGAGATAACCCTTACTGACCAATCAAATCCAGTAATCCTAAAATATGCACAGAGCCCCTATAGCCTCAGCCAATCGGCAGTGAGAGGCGTGTCCCCAGAGACAGTAGAAGCCAAGAGCGTGAGACACTTTTTAAAGCATAGAGAGGCAGAGACTGGGGTATTAGAGCTTGAAGCTGGCCTTTTAATGAATCCTCTGGGGGATCGCAGTCAGAGGAATGAAAGAATACCCTTCTGAGGATTTCTAACTTGCTTTTTCATTCCTAATCCTGCCCTTCTAAAATGGATTATGGTATATACAGGAGTATAACATTTGCACTCTTCTGATATGTTAATAGTGCAATCATTATTCAATAAAAATTAAACATTCTAATTATTCTTTTTAAATGAATATTGGATCCAGTTATTTCCTTTCTTTCTGTTGTTTTCTTCTCAAAGATGTTAAATTAATATTCTTGGTTATGGACCACAGATAGAATACCACAAACAATAATTTCAACTCATCCCTTCTTTGTGAAAATTAACTGTAAAATTATGGTTTGTAGCAAATGACAGCATGCCACTGATGTGGGCCATAAACAGCTTGAAATGAACACGGAATATTCGATTAGCTGCATTTATAATAGCTGTTTCCGAATGTTAGAATGAAATCTAAATAACTATAATGAGTCAAATCTTCCAACCAACCAATTCAAACCCTGTGATTTATATCCAGAATTGTGCTTCTCCACCAGAACAATGCAGGCCAGAGACCTTTGATAGAGATCAGACAATCAACAGAGATCAGTACATGAAGGGCTCTGGTACTGGCGCTGCACTACAGAGTTCTGGCTGAGTTTTCATTGTGCTGGTCTTCAGGCTTGCTGTGGGGCACTGCCTCTTGCTGAATCCTGCTTTCTCAGCACCAGCTTGGAACCGCAGTGTATATAAAACAGATGTAGGGGAATTACCAGAGAAGACACTGGGAATCTTGGATAGGAAACTCTTCACTGTACGGATAGGTATGCCGTTTTTTTCATCCTGCATCCTGGCAATCACATCCTCCATCTGAACAATAGAGAGAAAGACACATGAGACTAAATTAAAACATACGTGCTTGTAATTCTCCTGCAACACGGGAAAGAAATAAGAATAAAAATGAGTGTCAATATTCCATGAGATGGAAAATATGATTTTTAATTTATAATATTTTTAAAATAAAAATATTTTCATTGCAAATTTTAATTGCATCCAATGAAGCAAACAACTTTCTTTCTGTTAAAATTCTTAAATAATATAATATAATATAATATTTTCTAGATTTAAACACTATAAATGAATTAAATAAAATGTGATCTCATACTTTTGGACCTTACTGTAGTATAGTATAATATACACTCTCACGACTGTAATAGACACATTTTAGAGAGAAAGACGGAGAGAGAGAGAGAGATAAAGATAAGCACATCTCAGCTGTATGGTGCAATGACGTGTGATGATATGAAGTCCCAAAAGCCTCACTGACATCAGCTGTACTACCACAGCCAATCTGTGGCCTGAAGTTCTTTTAAACTGATGCAGAGATTCATGGGTAAATTTAAACTGTTGGCTTGAACTCCTTATTTAAACTGAAATTAACTTCATTGTTACCAGTCAATTTTACACCAGCAAAATTAACCGTTTATTGAAACTGATTAACTTAGTCATACACCGTGCTGTTGTTTTTGTGAATTAACTATTTGGTTTTAATTAAACACAATATTAGGATTAATGAATCTAATCAGACATACAAATATCTGCTGACAAAATCTGCTTAATAATATAAAATATACACTACTGTTGAAATTTTTTTTTTCTAGAATACATTAAATTGATCAAATGTGACAGCAAAGACAATTTATATTTAAAATAAATGCTGTTCTTTTAAACTTTCTATTAATCAAAGAATTCTGAAAAAAAAATCATGGTTCCCTTTCAGTCGGTCACTCTTGACGTCACGTCGGATGACCGACGAAATTGGGATCTCGCTTAGAGGGACCAATCTACTTAGAGTGTAAACTAAACGAGCCAATGCACATTGGCATGCGATTATTGCATCCAGCTGCTGCTGATCACAGCGTGAGTATAAGTAGGCAGCAGATGCAGCGCATATTCAGCTTTTCGCTTCGGAGCCGAGCGATCACATCGTTCTGCTCCTGACTACTCTACTGAGAGAAGAAGACTGAACGAGTTCAGCGCGCTCTTGGAGAGCTCTTCGTGTTGGCGGACGGCGCT
>NW_015505197.1:268148-284254 GCF_001515645.1 Sinocyclocheilus grahami | reverse complement strand
CCGGGTCACCGGCTCGGCTCCTCAGCGAAAACCTGAATATGCGCTGCATCTGCTGCCTACTTATACTCACGCTGTGATCAGCAGCAGCTGGATGCAATAATCGCATGCTAATGTGCATTGGCTCGTTTAGTTTACACTCGAAGTAGATTGGTCTCTCTAAGCGAGATCCCAATTTCGTCGGTCATCCGACGTGACGTCTCCATTCAATCCTTCAGGGAACGAGGGTTACCATACGTAACCGAGACGTTTCCACAAAATATCAAGCTTGATAATAATAGAAAATGTTGCTTGAGCATCGGCATGTTAGAATGATTTCTGAAGGATTATGTGACACTGAAGAATGGAGTAATGACTGCTAAAAAATCAACTTTGCAATCACAGGAGTAAATTACATTTTCAAATATATTCAAATAGAAAACAAATATTTTAAATTGTAATATTTCACAATATTACAATTTTTTACTGTATTTTTGAGCAAATAAATAAAAAATAAATGCAGCTTTGATGAGACTTGTTTTAAAAATGCTTTTAAAAATCTTACCAACTTCAGACAGTTAAACTGAATTTTTTTTAGCTAATAGTTAATTGACTGTAGTAACAGTTGGGCTGCGCTGATTTTGAATTCAAACATGAAGGTGGTTTTAAATTGTAATATTTCACAATATTACAATTTTTTACTGTATTTTTGAGCAAATCAATAAAAAATAAATGCAGCTTTGATGAGACTTCTTTTAAAAATGCTTTTAAAAATCTTACCAACTTCAGACAGTTAAACAGAATTTTTTTTTAGCTAATAGTTAATTGACTGTAGTAACAGTTGGGCTGCGCTGATTGTGAATTCAAACATGAAGGTGGTAGCTCAAGCTTGAGTTGTTCTACTGTAGTCATAGGATAATCCCTGATTATGGAATATACTGTACATATGGGTCAGTGTGCATGATTAATTGACAGTTCTAATATAACAAGCAGCAGGGTGCGAACTACGGGGGAGCTAGGGGGAGCTGGGCTCCCCTTAATAAGACATGGGCTCCCCTGAAAACGTGATTTGTGAAATTTTGGAGGGTCTCAAAAAATATTGACTATGTGTTATTTTGACGTGCAATTTCAGTTTTGTGTAATGTGATCATCATGGATTATTATGTGTAAAATTGCAAAAATATCATTCATTCATGCATGACAGCGATTTAAACCTAATTCACATCAATTAAGATAACTATACATGCTATTCTTGTCATGAGCATCAAGGTGTGGGGGCGCTGCTGTACAAATTCCACTCATGTTTAATACATGTTAACTCAAAGATTCGTAGAAAAAATATAAACGTTGGACTCTGTGGTCGATTCTGTGTCAAGGTAAGGCATGTTATTCGCAATTATGTGTTGTGGCTGGGTTGTTATAGGTCTGCGTGACTCTCGAAGTCCTAGGCCTAATTGAACGGAGGAATTATGGTATTCTTCTGTAGGCTGACGACGAGTAACTTTAACCGTTGTTCATGTGAACTCAGACAGCCTGATGCTTTGTTTATAGACTATTTGTGGGTGGCTGTTTGTTGTTTCACCTATCAATTCATGTCGATAAAGTATAATAGGGTAAATCCTGTATAGTGATTTATCCTATATAGTGCTTGCATAAAGCAAGTAGTGCATACACTTGTAGCTGTTATGTATCTTTGTAATTCATTGTAAGCCCTCTTTTGAGGCATGTGCAAGCGCACGGACCTCCCCACGTTATTAAAAAAAAAAACAAGTGGGCTCCCCCAAAGTCCACGGTATAGTTCGAACACTGACAAGCAGCATACCTGAAACATTCACACAGACACTGCTCTCAAAGCAAAATGTCCTCTGGCGGTGTATCTCCAGGGATCACACATCTGGCGGCAGCCAATCACAGAACAGACTGATAAAAGCCAATAAGATCAGTTGCTCAGAAAAGAGATATCAAATGCAAATTTAGTCAAAGACCAAAGCACACTATGTGCACTACAAAACATTTTTGGATATTTTCTGATCACTTAAGTAAACATTAAACGCACTAAAAAACCATGAGGCTAAAATGCTGGCTAAACAACTAGAAAAACAATAAAACAAATTCACCCCAGAATCTGAATTAAATTGTTTAGAAAGCAACTGAATGCTTTTTTTACTTTTATAATCCTAACTATAAATGTATTATTATTATTGTTTGCAGTGGATTTGATCAGATAGTAGCTGTCGCAGTGCCTGCAATATACAGTATATACCACTTCACACACTGGGAAATTATGGCCAACTCAATTATTAATTTACTAAATGACTTCAGCTTTGTCACTGACTCGTGGCAGACTGTGTCCTGTCCTCACTACTGACACATCTTAAAATATATTATATTAACAGTCCTTGCATACCAAAGTAATTGCCTCCTCATGCCCTATATAAAGACATTTCGACATTTATTTTTGGGTCTCAACTGCACAGCAATAGCTTGGTCTGGCTAGAATAGAATTTATAAGAAAAAATAAACAAATAAATAAATAAAAATGGCATCATCCCCAAATGGTTATGTATATAACTGTGATACCATGATACTTCTTTGTTACTGTGTGCTAATACACTAATAATGTAACTGTGGCAACTTGGGACAAAGTAAAGAAAATTCGGATACAAAGCAAAGTATCACAGCAGATATACCAATTGGGGATCACATCAAAGCATCCTTATTCATCAAGCACAAGTGTGCACTTACAAAAAAAACAAAAGGCTTCATCCAAAATCTTCCATACCAGCTAATTAACAGAGACAGACACAAAGAAAAACACTCACATGCATAATCAGACTTCCTCTATGTTTAACCCTGCGACCCTGAGCTCTGATATCCCATGTGACACCACTTCTCTCTCTCTGTAGCAGACAGCTGGAGTTCAGAGCGCTGGTGACAGCATAAGTGTCTTTTGATGATTATTTTGCATCAGAGAAGTGAGGAAGTCTTAGTGGTCGGACACAGACAAGGTTATTGCAGGAATGACATGAATTTTAGATCTCTTCTGCTCATTCCCTTCATCCCTCACTCCCTGTCTCTCATTTTGCAGCCACCCCCCTTTCTGTTTCCTAGGCAACCAGGGTGATGATGACATCATATACATACTGTATGTCAGCCTAGGAAGAGACAGAAAGAGAAAGATTTAGATGTCTTTAAGTGTATGCGTAAGACAAACTAGAGAAAGGAAAACAGACAAGAACATTAATCATATGTTTTTCCATATGAGTCATTCTACTGTACACTTGTGGCAACAGATGCTGTCACTCACTTTAAGATGGTAAGCAGTCAGACTGTAGTGTACGTGCACTACCGTTCAAAGTTCGGAGTCAGATTTCTTTTAAATATTATTATTATTTTTTAAAGACATTAATACCTTTTATATAGCAAGGATGCATTAAATTGATCCAAAGTGACAGTAAAGACATTTATAATGTTACAAAGGTTTTCTATTTCAAATAAACACTATTCTTTTGAACTTCCTATTCATCAACAGAACTTTTTCAACATTGATAAAAATAAGAAACATTGGTAACACCTTAGATTAGGGAACACATATTCGCTATTAACTTTTTTTTTATAGAGTTTTCCCTGAACAAACTCCTAATTTGCTGCTTATTAATAGTTAGTAAGTTAGTTGTTTATTTTAGGTACATGGTGGATTAAGGGATCTAAAATACGGTCATACAGAATAAGGCATTAATATGTACTTTATACGGGAAGTACTAATAAACAGCCGATATGCTAGTAATATACATGCTAATAAGCAACTAATTAATAGCCAGAATTGGTCCTTAAAATAAAGTGTTTATGAATCAAGCATAATTAGAATGATTTCTGAAGGATCATGTGACACTGGAGTTACGGCTGCTGAAAATTCAGTTAAAGGTAATGTAAATTGCATTTTAAAATATATTAAAAAGAAAATAGTTATTTTAAATTGTCATAATATTTCACAATATTACTGTTTTTACTGTATGCTTATCAACTAAAATACAGCCTTGGCGAGCAAAAAAATCTTACAAACCCCACATTTTTATTCATATAGATAAACATGTTTTGAAAATCGTATAAGTAATAAAAAAATCGTAATAGCATATATGACTGTATAATTACTATTTACAATTTTAATTTCTTAGACAATGGGAGCAAATATGCATGATTCTTTTCCATAATTCAGCTGAGTGAGGTTTGATGTAAAAAAAACAAACAAACAAACTGTGTCATGTTTTCTTTTGATACCTAAGTGATAAGTGATAAATTAAATAGAAATAATTAAAGCCACACTACTGCAGGTTCTTTTTTTTAGTTAAAAGTTAATGTAATCACATTGAATGAGTACATATTTGATGATGTGAGGATTACCGTTAACCATGGGTAAGTATCAAAATGCAACTGACAAGTAACTTGCAAATGTATGTTTTAACCAAGGAGCGTGATAGAGAGGCTAAAATTATGTAGCTCAGCTTTAATACAGTAGCTTAATAGTAGGTTACATTTAAGTTTTTTTTTAAATTCAGATGGAAATGTCCCATACTTGATTAAACTGTCAGTTGTTTGATTGATCAATTAATCATATATCGTGTTTTTTGTGCTATATCTTGTGCAAAATCCCCATCTCAGCAGTTCAAGCTTTAAGTACCACTTAAAATCCTACAAAGTCGCAGAGGCTACTACAGGCAATGCACTTCACCAAACCCAGTGGCACAGAATGAGTCAGGAGTCGTAGCAACAGAACATAGAGCAACAGAATGCAGGGGTCTTTCAAAGTCAACCGACTTTAAAACGTCTGAAGCTGAAGCTGGAGAAGATGCTAAAAAAAAAAAAAACAGTGAAAACCACTAAACATCTGCCTCGAACAGACTGACAAACTTCCATTGAGAGACTTATGTTCAATCAATTGGATATAAACAAAATATTTATTTCTAAGTTTCTACTAAATCTATTGAATCATTTATTTGTCTGCCAGTCTAGTATAATGTAAAGAATATCTTATGTCCTTTTAAAATAAGTTTGCCCTTTACAAAAACACACAACCTTACACTCTATATTTGGCCTTCCATCTTTCGTCTTCCATCTGCGTGAGAGCAGAGACCAAAGGTATGAGTGCCCTTTCACAGAAAAAGCACATGAATATTCAATACAGCATTACGCATAATTGAATATTCAACATCAGAGAGAGCACTGCTCAGTTATTCACTGAGAACATGATGTGGTTCTTAGCATAAGAGAGCACACTATCTGCTAAGAGTGGTGACACACACACACACACACACACACACACACCTAAAGTTTCCAACCGATTCAGTGACTTTGAAGTCTTGCTCCAGTCCTGCTCATAAACACACACACAAAACACTGATTCACTCGCTTACACACCAACACATGCCGTATGCTCACACACAAAAAGGCCACACATTCTGTCATGAGAACACAAATGTGCACAAAACAAACAAACACACACACTCACTATCAAACGGGTAGGAGGACATTAATTCAGTGTTAAACTCGCCTGCAAGCTAAAATCAGACTGTTTATATGACCCTGATCTTTCCAATGTAGCAACCCTTTCATTCTCACACACACATGCACAAACCCATGTACACAAACAAGTAAACACATCTATGATCATGCCACACGTCCACTTTCTGCACACAAAAGGGTGTTTTTGAAAAACTATTTTGTAAAAGACCATCCCAAAAGCTACAGTGCATTCTCCATTATGCATAATATAAATCATATTTAGTAAGCTAATGCTTCACCCACACACACACACACACATACACACACACACACACAGCTTGAGGATGGCCTTTAAAGTGTGCCACTGCACTCTCTAACTCTCTCTCTCTCCCCCCCCCACACACACACAAACAAGCTTCTGTCAGGGAGTTTTTCCTAACGACGTCCTTTTCTATAGACTCTTAAAATGCTGAAGAGGTAAATGGTGATGTTTCACTTCCAAAAAAGTACCATGATATTAACTTTGGACATTCTACACTTACAAAACAAGTATTAAAAACTACCATGTTCTAACATGGTATTTTGGACTTGTATCACCTTGCAGTACATGCCATGGTAAATACATTTCAGTACCATGTTATATATCAAAGTACCATGGTATGCTAACTGATACCAGTACCGTATCATGGTACCACCAAAGAACTGTAAAGGTACATATAATGTAAGGTTTTTTTTCTAAATGCCAGAGGCAATGCAATGAATTGCTTTGAAGTACCACAGATATACCATGGTTTTTGAACATGGTACCCATACAGTACCATGGTACAGTATGTATAAAATACCATGGTACTAACAACTGGAACATATCGCTCGGGTTTTTCTCCTCAACAACATCCTTGCCTTTAAAGGGGTCATATGATGTTGCTAAAAATAACATTATTTTGTGTATTTGGTGTAATGAAATGTGTTTATGTGGTTTAAGGTTCAAAATACACATTATTTTCCACATACTGTACATTATTGTTTCTCCTCTATGCCCCGCCTTTCTGAAATGTGTCGATTTTTACAAAGCTCATCGGTCTGAAAAGCGAGGTGTGCTCTGATTGGCCAGCTATCCAGTGCATTGTGATTGGCCGAATACCTCAAGCATGACAGTCTTTTTACGCATTGCATTGCATCTCGCCGCATAAACATAAAACCATGTCTGCATTTGTGATCGGAGAAATTACAAACAACAAGTGCTACTCTACACTGCTCAAAACTCGCGTTTGAATCGTCAGTGGCAAATTCTTTAAATATAAAAAACTTACTTACAGTCTGTGAGTCAGAACAGCCGGCATTGTAGTCTACTCTACCAGGATCAGGAAACAGTCCTCCATAAAATGCGCTGGACACATCTGAATATTTGGGTTGAACTGTTCTGGAACAGTGTTGTAAATACAACTTAACCACTGATTTCTAGTCTTGTCCTCTTTTGGAAGGCCAAACAAAGTAGTTTCGCTTTCACAACGCAACACAGCGTCACACACACAGTGAGCGGAGGCCGGCTTGAGTGAGCGGCGGCGGGCGGGCTTGCGGCAACCAGTTAGTTATTAAGTTTAATGGGCTATGTTCAAATATACTTGATGCTGTTGCCCCTTTTAAACTGAAAAGACCTAGAAGTTGTGTACATCCTTGGTTTAATGATGAAACTAGGGTGATTAGACAGAAATGGAGAAAAGCAGAAAGGAAGTGGAAGAAAGATAAATGGCAAATATCATATGATTGCGTCAAAGAGTGTATGATTCACTATCAAAAAAACTGTTAAGATTGCAAAGGCGAATTATTTCTCTGATCTTATTGCTAAAAACGCTCATAGTCCAAAAACATTATTTAACACAATAAATAGTGTGCTAAATCCGATGTCTAATTTATATCCGGTCTCCTATGTCCAGTGAAAACTTTCTTACGTTTTTTTTATTGACAAGATCGATGTTATAAGATCATGTATTGTTCCCTCCTCTCTGGACTTCCCTCAGTCCACATCAATTTACATATTTATCTGAATTTACTCAAGTGTCTCACAGTTACCTGGTGCAAATTATTTATAAAATGAAGCCCACTTTTTGTTCATTGGATGTTGTTTCTCCTCGTCTCTTATTAGAGAAACTTGACACTATTAGTCCTAGTTTATTGTCAATAATTAATAGCAGTTTAATCAGTGGAATAGTCCCATCTTATTTTAAGCATGCCACAGTGCAGCTGCTACTCAAAAACCCAAATCTTGATCCAACAGTTTTAAATAATTACCGTCCCATTTCTAAATTACCGTTTTTATCAAAAGTTTTGGAGAAGGTGGAACAGTGTTGTAAATACAACTTAACCACTGATTTCTAGTCTTGTCCTCTTTTGGAAGGCCAAACAAAGTAGTTTCGCTTTCACAACGCAACACAGCGTCACACACACAGTGAGCGGAGGCCGGCTTGAGTGAGCGGCGGCGGGCGGGCTTGCGGCAACCAGTTAGTTATTAAGTTTAATGGGCTATGTTCAAATATACTTGATGCTGTTGCCCCTTTTAAACTGAAAAGACCTAGAAGTTGTGTACATCCTTGGTTTAATGATGAAACTAGGGTGATTAGACAGAAATGGAGAAAAGCAGAAAGGAAGTGGAAGAAAGATAAATGGCAAATATCATATGATTGCGTCAAAGAGTGTATGATTCACTATCAAAAAAACTGTTAAGATTGCAAAGGCGAATTATTTCTCTGATCTTATTACTAAAAACGCTCATAGTCCAAAAACATTATTTAACACAATAAATAGTGTGCTAAATCCGATGTCTAATTTATATCCGGTCTCCTATGTCCTGTGAAAACTTTCTTACGTTTTTTATTGACAAGATCGATGTTATAAGATCATGTATTGTTCCCTCCTCTCTGGACTTCCCCCAGTCCACATAAATTTCTACATATTTATCTGAATTTACTCCAGTGTCTCACAGTTACCTGGTGTAACGAATCAGCTCATGAGGAAATATGAATAATTAATCATAACTAGTTATAATTAATTATGAATATTTAGATCTGCTGTAGATATTTATCTGACCTCTCAGGGTCAACTGTCTTGTCAATTCTAAGAACATTAATTTCCTGGTTAAGGGAAATAACTTTCTTACTGTACAATTCTACAAAAGCTTGTAGCATAAATCTGCATGATTAAGTGACTCCAGTTATAAGCAAACAATGAACCACGTCAAGTGAGATACAAGTAAGGTTTTAACTTGACACTATTAGTCCTAGTTTATTGTCAATAATTAATAGCAGTTTAATCAGTGGAATAGTCCCATCTTATTTTAAGCATGCCACAGTGCAGCTGCTACTCAAAAACCCAAATCTTGATCCAACAGTTTTAAATAATTACCGTCCCATTTCTAAATTGCCGTTTTTATCAAAAGTTTTGGAGAAGGTTGTGTTTAATCAGCTTTCTTCTTTTCTACAGGAAAATAGTAATTTCGATAAATATCAGTCTGGCTTCAGACCTCAACACAGTACGGAATCTGCATTGTTAAAGGTATTAAACGACTTATTGTTGATTGTCGATTCCGGCAATTGTGCTGTTTTAACTTTGCTGGACCTCAGTGTGGCATTTGACACTCTCGATCATAGCATTCTTTTAAATCGCTTACAGCAAATTGGGATTCAAGGTCGTGTTTTAAATTGGTTTGTATCCTATTTAAAGGATCGAACCTTTTCGATAGAGACTGGCAAATATTCATCATCTTGTGCACCAGTTTTGTATGGGGTTCCACAGGGCTCAATTTTGGGTCCTGTTCTATTTTCTTTATACATGCTTCCTTTGTATGCTATATTTAAAAAGTACATTGTCTCATACCACTGTTACGCAGATGATACTCAGTGTTATGTTCACTTGCACCCAAAGGATGTCTCCAGTTTACAGTGTCTGTTTGATTGTCTGAGAGATGTTAAACAGTGGATGTCTGCCAACTTCCTTCAGTTAAATGAGTCTAAGACTGAGGTCTTAATTTTGGGGTGTTTCACAGTCTCTATTGTCACGTCTTCAACTTGTTCAAAATGCTGCCGCTAGATTGTCAACTGGAACAAGGAAGAGGGCACATATTTCACCAGTGATGATCTTGCTCCACTGGCTCCCAGTTAAATATTTTTACAAAGCTCATCGGTCTGAAAAGCGAGGTGTGCTCTGATTGGCGAGCTATCCAGTGCGTTGTGATTGGCCGAATACTTCAAGCGTGACAGTCTTTTTATGCATTGCATTGCATCGCGCCGCGTAAACATAAAATCATGTCTGCATTTGTGATCACAGCGCGAATTTGATGTATTTCCTCAGCGACCAGCACGGATTAGCTCCAGGCATGACGAAGCGGATATTGTCCTCTTTTGGAAGGCCAAACAAAGTAGTTTCGCTTTCACAACGAAACACACAGTGCCTTCATGACATGGTGGCGGCGGCAACAATACTACAGCGAGAATAAAAGTTGCGCCTTCTTTCTTTGCGTGAACATTTGGGCAGCATTATGCAAATCTTCCCACATCGTGATGTAGACATGTCGTGTTAGAATGAGCCGTTTTAGGTAGTTGTTGTTGACTCTTAACTTTTATAAAGAATATCTCTTTGGATTTGAGACTTTAGTCTTAGCAACTTTACAGATCTTCTCAGAATTGTTGTAATTCAGTCACATTGGAAGGTTTTCGAGCATGAACCGCCTTTCTAAGGTCATGCCACAGCATCTCAATAGGATTCAGGTCAGGACTTTGACTAGACCACTCCAAAGTCTTCATTTTGTTTTTCTTCAGCCATTCAGAGGTGGACTTGCCTTGCACCCAAAGGATGTCTCCAGTTTACAGTGTCTGTTTGATTGTCTGAGAGATGTTAAACAGTGGATGTCTGCCAACTTCCTTCAGTTAAATGAGTCTAAGACTGAGGTCTTAATTTTGGGGTGTTTCACAGTCTCTATTGTCACGTCTTCAACTTGTTCAAAATGCTGCCGCTAGATTGTCAACTGGAACAAGGAAGAGGGCACATATTTCACCAGTGATGATCTTGCTCCACTGGCTCCCAGTTAAATATTTTTACAAAGCTCATCGGTCTGAAAAGCGAGGTGTGCTCTGATTGGCGAGCTATCCAGTGCGTTGTGATTGGCCGAATACTTCAAGCGTGACAGTCTTTTTATGCATTGCATTGCATCGCGCCGCGTAAACATAAAATCATGTCTGCATTTGTGATCACAGCGCGAATTTGATGTATTTCCTCAGCGACCAGCACGGATTAGCTCCAGGCATGACGAAGCGGATATTGTCCTCTTTTGGAAGGCCAAACAAAGTAGTTTCGCTTTCACAACGAAACACACAGTGCCTTCATGACATGGTGGCGGCGGCAACAATACTACAGCGAGAATAAAAGTTGCGCCTTCTTTCTTTGCGTGAACATTTGGGCAGCATTATGCAAATCTTCCCACATCGTGATGTAGACATGTCGTGTTAGAATGAGCCGTTTTAGGTAGTTGTTGTTGACTCTTAACTTTTATAAAGAATATCTCTTTGGATTTGTAAGGTTTTTATTATTAAGGGAAAACAAAATCCAAAACTGCATGGCCCTGTGTGAAAAAGTGTTTGCCCCCTAATCCTAATAACTGGTTGGGCCACCCTTAGCAGCAACAACTGCAATCAAGCGTTTGCGATAACTTGCAATGAGTCTGTTACAGCGCTTTGGAGGAATTTTGGTCCACTCATCTCTGCAGAATTGTTGTAATTCAGCCACATTGGAGGGTTTTCGAGCATGAATTCCTTTTTAAGGTCATGCCACAGCATCACAATAGGATTCAGTTCAGGACTTTGACTAGGCCACTCCAAAGTCTTCATTTTGTTTTTCTTCAGCCATTCAGAGGTGGACTTGCTGGTGTGTTTTGGATCATTGTCCTGCTGCGGAACCCAAGTTCGCTTCAGCTTGAGGTCACGAACAGATGGCCGGACCTTCTCCTTCAGGATTTTTTGGTAAACAGCAGAATTCATGGTTCCATTTATCACAGCAAGTCTTCCAGGTCCTGAAGCAGCAAAACAGCCCCAGGCCATCACACTACCACCACCATATTTTACTGTTGGTATGATGTTCTTTTTCTGAAATGCAGTGTTATTTTTTCGCCAGACGTAATGGGACACACATCTTCCAAAAAGTTCAACTTTTGTCTCGTCAGTCCACAGAGTATTTTCCCAAAAGTCTTGGGGATCATCAAGATGTTTTCTGGCAAAACTGAGACGAGCCTTTATGTTCTTTTTGCTCAGTAGCGGTTTTCGTCTTGGACCATTTTTGCCCAGTCTCTTTCTTATGGTGGAGTCATGAACACTGACCTTAACTGAGGCAAGTGAGGCCTGCAGTTCTTTGGATGTTGTTGTGGGGTCTTTTGTGACCTCTTGGATGAGTCGTTGCTGTGCTCTTGGGGTAATTTTGGTCGGCCGGCCACTCCTGGGAAGGTTCTCCACTGTTCCATGTTTTTGCCATTTGTGAATAATGGCTCTCACTGTGGTTCGCTGGAGTCCCACAGCTTTAGAAATGGCTTTATAACCTTTTCCAGACTGATAGATCTCAATTACTTTCTTTCTCATTTGTTTCTGAATTTCTTTGGATCTCGGCATGATGTCTAGCTTTTGAGGATCTTTTGGTCTACTTCACTTTGTCAGGCAGGTCCTATTTAAGAGATTTCTTGATTGCGAACAGGTGTGGCAGTAATCAGGCCTGGGTGTGGCTAGATAAATTGAACTCAGGTGTGATAAACCACAGTTTTAACAGGGGGGCAAACACTTCTTCACACAGGGCCATGTAGTTTTGAATTTTGTTTTCCCTTAATAAAAACCTTCATTTAAAAACTGCATGTTGTGTTCACTTGTGTTATCTTTGACTAATATTTAAATTAGTTTGATGATCTGAAACTTTCAAGTGTGACAAACATACAAAAAAATAAGAAATCAGGAAGGGGGCCAACACTTTTTCACACCACTGTAATTCGCAATGCTATTGTATTTATTTAAGGTAGCACCATGTGAATACCATGACATACTGTACGTATATAAAAGTACCATCTGATTATGTGGTACCACTAAAGTCTTTCTCTCACACATAGAAACACACAAACATACAATAAATGGTGAAGAAAATACAGAAATACAAGCAAACAAAGCTGCAATTCTCAACAATTAGCCAATTATCTCACTTCATCTGTAGTTTTCACATACACCTCCTCATTTTTGCCGTACTGGTTATATATCACACTACTGAAAGAGTTCAGTGCTCCAGTAAAACCCTGCCCTCGGCCTCAATCTAATAATTAGTTATATTAAAATTTGTAACAGGTTTTATGTAATATGTTTGGCTGAAATAATCATCATCTCTGGAGGTGGAACCGTGTGCTAAGGAATTAAGGCCAAGTGCAGACAGACTTAAAGGGCAGCCCTATTCCTCCCTTCCTCGTTCTCTGTTTTGCGTATTTTTGTGTACATGTGCTTGTGAATTTGCGTTTTTATGTGTGTGTGTGTGTTTTTATGAGAGCATGTGTGGGAGGGATTTTAGTGGGTGTTCTGACTCAGCTCTGAAAGAATACGATTCCGCAGAAAATGAATCGGACCACCCACCTGCTGTTTTATACCAAACATTTTCACACATACACACAAATACAAACACACACAAAGTACATGCACACTAATTTAGAGCGCTGAAATAAATATGCCTCATAATAACCTGCTTTAGTGTATTTCTCCACAGCACTTAGCTGACATTCAGCATTTGAGGATAATCACAATAACATCACTAAAAAACCTCTAGACAACATAACTTTGAACACTATAACAACATGTAAAACACTGTATTAGGTCTGTCAAAGAAGTACATTTATTTGACATTAACAAAATAAATAAAATAATTCTGCTTTCTACAGGTCAGAAATCTGGATGGAAACCATAACTTTGTTCCTCTTCAAAATTCTACATCAAACATGGGTAGAAAAAATAGACAGTGTCAGCTTAATATAAAGTAAATATATTCCATCTATCTATCTATCTATCTATCAAATATATAATATTTCTTAATATTTTGGCAGTGGATATTTATTGGGGTGAAGTTTTGAAGTGGGGCAAGGATTGCTTCCCAGTCTGCTTCCCCATGACTTCATCACCAGCTCATGGAGGTGAAACTCATGGAGGTCCTTCCTGTGAATTCAACTTCAGTTGAAAGTCCCCTAGAGACGCAATCCATAGATATTCCAGCCTGCTATGCCCCCTTCCACGACGTGTTTTGCCCGAAACCAGCCTCCCGCTTACCACCACATCGGCCGTGGGACTGCCCGAAACGTCAAGGCCGATGCCTTGTCTCGTATACGCAGTCATGTGGAAGGCCCAGAAGAACCGGAAGGTATCATTCCACCTCAGATGATCGTCAGTCCCATTGAATGGAAATCCCCTTCAGTGGCCTCCAACACGGCTACCAACAATCCACCGGGCTGTCCTCCCAGATGTCAGTACGTACCACGGACACAGCGCACCCCACTGATTCACTCTGCTCACTCCTCCCGAGGCACTGGCCATCCAGGGGCCAACAACACCCTCTCGCTGCTACGAGATCGCTTCTGGTGGCCCAATATGGCAAGGGACGTGAGAAGGTTCGTGCAAGGATGTCCAGACTGTGCCATGTCCAAGAGCCCGCGCCATTTACCATCTGACAAACTCCTTCCTCTACCGGTGCCAAATCGCCCCTGGTCACACCTGGGAGTAGACTTTTTCACTGACCTGCCCCCCTCTGAAGGTAACACATGCATCCTGGTTATAGTTGACCGGTTCTCAAAATCATGTCGCCTTCTGCCCCTCAGAGGTCTCCCCACTGCACTGGAAACAGCTGAGCTCCTCTTTAACCAGGTCTTCCGCTATTATGGAATTCCCGAAGACATCGTCTCCGACCGGGGGCCTCAGTTTATCTCCAAAGTGTGGAATGCCTTCTTCAGACTCCCAGGTGTGACCATAAGCCTCTCGTCCGGATACCACCCACAATCAAATGGGCAAATGGAGAGGAAGATTCAGGAGGTGGGACGATTTCTGCGAACCTTCTGCCATGGCCACCAAGATTCCTGGAACCAGTTCCTGGTCTGGGCTGAGTACGCCCAGAATTCCCTACAACAGCCTTCTACTGGTCTCACTCCATTCCAGTGCGTGCTCGGGTTCCAACCTCCACTGTTCCCCTGGTCCGGGGAGCCTTCTGATGTTGCGGCGGTGGATGCATAAAAGCACACACCTCAGACACCCTCACTGTCCGGTCTCGTATACACGTAGAGGACTCAATGACTTTGCTACTACTTCCATTTGAATACTTCCTGCATTACTTACCTCCCGTGTTCCTCCTAGTGTCTCCTCGTCTCCTGTTCCTCCTAGTTCCCAGATCGCTGAGGTGTGTGCTCCTCCTGCCTGCATTCCAGCTCCTGTAAAGCCAAAGACCCGGATTACCCCGCTCATCATATCCTTCGAACTATTCCCTCACCATCACATCCTCTGAACCCTACCCCAGTACTCTCTGTGACCCAATAAACCTATTTTATATATACTAACCTGTTGCGTCAGACCTCTTCCGTTACAATTGTATGGGTCAAAATGTTAGATTTTTCTTTTATGCCAAAAATCATTAGGATATTAAGAAAATATCTTCATGTTCCATGAAGATATTTTGTAAATTTCCTACTGTAAATATATCAACTTCATTTTTGATTAGTAATATGCATTGCTAAGAACTTAATTTGGACAACTTTAAAGGTGATTCCTCTTCAGGAACTCGAGCTGCGTCGGAGGACGCTTCGGGAACGCCCCTTCAGCGTGACCGGCTCTGAACCTCGTGTGTAATTAGACCAATAGATGGGCGAGACGTCACGGGCGGGTGACGTAATGACCAGGAAGCTATAAAAGCACGTGCGGTGAGACCAGCGTCAGCTTTCTGTCATTCAGCAAGTGCTCTGTGTGTGTGTGTGTGTGTGTGTCAGTGTGATAGCGTTGTGAGTCTTATTTGGTGTTGTCTGTCCCAGAGAAAAAAGAGAATCTGAAAAATAAAAAGATACAATGTTTGTCTCTCCGCGCCACTAAAGAGACCGCCCGTGCCATTGGGAGGTCTATGGCAGCTATGGTGGCAGCGGATTGTGGGATTCGACCACGATGCAAGCACGTATATGTCCCCTGCTCGGATCGAGTCGATCCTTACCGCAGTTGCGAGAGTAAGAGAAGGCCGGTCACTCACTGTCAAGCGAGGAAACTGTATGCCTTGAAGTGGAAACTTTTCACTTCTTGGTGCGGAGACCGCCAGCTCGACCCAGTTAACTGCCCGGTTGGTATAGTGCTGGAGTTCTTGCAGGTCCGTTTTTCTGCAGGGTTGACCCACTCCACCCTGAAGGTCTACGTGGCGGCTATTGCGGCCTACCACGCCCCTCTTGGTGGCCAGTCAGTGGGCAGACACCCCCTAGTTACACATTTCCTCCGCGGTGCGCTGAGACCTTCCTTCCTTCTGGTGATATCTTCTATCAAGAGAGTTGGGGATCTGCAGGCCCTTTCAGTGGCCCCTTCTTATCTTGACTTTGCGCCTGGTCTGGCCAAAGC
>NW_015505197.1:267311-268062 GCF_001515645.1 Sinocyclocheilus grahami | reverse complement strand
TTTCTGCAGGGTTGACCCACTCCACCCTGAAGGTCTACGTGGCGGCTATTGCGGCCTACCACGCCCCTCTTGGTGGCCAGTCAGTGGGCAGACACCTCCTAGTTACACATTTCCTCCGCGGTGCGCTGAGACCTTCCTTCCTTCTGGTGATATCTTCTCTCAAGAGAGTTGGGGATCTGCAGGCCCTTTCAGTGGCCCCTTCTTATCTTGACTTTGCGCCTGGTCTGGCCAAAGCATTTATGTTCCCTCGAGCGGGGTATGTTCCTAAGGTCCCCTCCTCTACACCACGGCCTGCCGTACTCCAGGCCCTCAGTCCTCCTCCCTTTGGGGATCCAGACCAGCAGAAGCTAAACTGTATGTGTCCAGTGCGAGCACTGGACGAATACGTCCACAGAGCTGCCCTGTGGAGAAGGGCGGACCAACTGCTCGTATGCTATGGTCCCCCTAAGAGATGTCTTCCAGCTACTACTACTACCTCAGTCGGTGGATAGTAGATGCCATTTCTATTGCCTATGAGTCCTCTGATCTCCCTTCGCCTCTTGGGGTCAAGGTTCACTCTACCAGAAGTGTGGCGGCCTCTAAGGCCTTCTTGGCAGGTGTCTCAATGCAGGACATCTGCGACACTGCGGGATGGTCCACGCCCCTAACCTTCATCAGGTTCTATGGCCTAGACATGCAAGCCACTCCTGGCTCCTCTGTTCTCGCGCCTTAGCTGTGCACGCTTCCACACTAGGCGAGATTTGAAAGTCTG
>NW_015505197.1:257269-265750 GCF_001515645.1 Sinocyclocheilus grahami | reverse complement strand
CCCTCGAGCGGGGTATGTTCCTAAGGTCCCCTCCTCTACACCACGGCCTGCCGTACTCCAGGCCCTCAGTCCTCCTCCCTTTGGGGATCCAGACCAGCAGAAGCTAAACTGTATGTGTCCAGTGCGAGCACTGGACGAATACGTCCACAGAGCTGCCCTGTGGAGAAGGGCGGACCAACTGCTCGTATGCTATGGTCCCCCTAAGAGATGTCTTCCAGCTACTACTACTACCTCAGTCGGTGGATAGTAGATGCCATTTCTATTGCCTATGAGTCCTCTGATCTCCCTTCGCCTCTTGGGGTCAAGGTTCACTCTACCAGAAGTGTGGCGGCCTCTAAGGCCTTCATGGCAGGTGTCTCAATGCAGGACATCTGCGACACTGCGGGATGGTCCACGCCCCTAACCTTCATCAGGTTCTATGGCCTAGACATGCAAGCCACTCCTGGCTCCTCTGTTCTCGCGCCTTAGCTGTGCACGCTTCCACACTAGGCGAGATTTGAAAGTCTGTAGGCGTGGGCATTCTCGTTCCTGAAGCATCCTCCGACACAGCTCGAGTTCCTGAAGAGGAACGTCTCAGGTTACGTATGTAACCATGGTTCCTCGAGGGAACGAGACGCTGCGTCTCGGGGCCATACTTTCGGCATCTCTGCCAGTGCTTGCTTCACTCCTAGAAGCTGACGCTTGTCTCACCGCACGTGCTTTTATAGCTTCCTGGTCATTACGTCACCCGCCCGTGACGTCTCGCCCATCTATTGGTCTGATTACACACGAGGTTCAGAGCCGGTCACACTGAAGGGCGTTCCCGAACCGTCCTCTGACGCAGCGTCTCGTTCCCTCGAGGAACCATGGTTACATACGTAACCTGAGACGTTTTCTCAATATTTAGATTTTTTTTGCACCCTCAGATTCCAGATTTTCAAATAGTTGTATTTCGACCAAATATTCCTAACAAACCATACATCAATGGAAAGCTTATTTATTCAGCTTTCAGATGATGTATAAATCTCAATTTTAAAAAATTTACACTTAAGACACTTTTGTGGTCCAGGGTCACATATGTCAAAAATGTTTAAGGCAAAATATTAAAGCACTTTAAACATTTTCTGAACACAAGCAAAGATGTGTTACAATTATTCACAGTAAGCAGAGTGCTATCTCAGATTTAGCCGATTTTGAAGTCAAATAATTTCCCAGCTGCATCAGTAAAGTTTAAAATTAGAACAATTTGAACTCTCAGTTAAAACGTGTCCCTCTATGACAAACATGGCAAAGACAGGGAGAAAAGGAGCAGATAAATATTGTCAACTGTTTGTAACCAACAGCTACTGCACAGTTGACGTGTGCTCTTAAATAAAACAACATTCAGGACATGGAAAGATGGGGAAAAAGAGACGGCATGCAGAAACAGATAGATAGAGATGTGCAAACACAAGAAAATAACAGGAGTAGAGGTGCGAAGGATATACGTAAGAGAAACAGACACATTTTAGGGTCTTTTATTAAATCAGGAGTGACTGTAGACTATTTTTAGCCCAAAACCTCTGGCCATTCTTATCCACATGTGTGTCCTGAATAACAACAAGGCATTCAGAGACTTTGTCCTCACCAACCGGATGCCACTGTGATAAGTTTCAAGTTTACACCAACTGAGAATAATTATTATAAAGAAAATTATGTTTAATAATGTACTGGAACATACAGTATGTAGAGCCATTTCCATGTTCAACATGTTAGCATTAATAAATGATAGTTATAGACCAAAGACCAACCACTCACTGTAACAGCTAAAGAACGCCTTATTACTTTCATCCAGAGCTTGTTGAAAAGAAGGGAGACCAGATGAAATGAATACAAATGACCTGCTCTCTGTTAGGCTGTTCTGTTCTGTTTAATAACAACACTGTGTCATTAAACACTATGACCATCCACTGGCCTTGAGACAAATCCTGTGCACTGGACACATTTAGCTAAGCCACACAGTGTGTAGCAGCTGCATAAAAGCATACAAATTAACAAGCCATAAAGAAATGAAATATTATTGTGATTTTCTTGGTACTCCTGCGGTAACTATAATGAGCCAAATGTAATGAGTCAGTCACTTAAGGCAGGGGTTGTCAAACTATAGGAAACCCCAGGGGGGCACAAAGGAATAATCAGAAAAGTTTAATGAAAAATATATACAAAACAAAATGGAAACAAACAACAACAAAAAAAGAGAGAAAAGGGAGAATCTTGCACTCATTTCAATCCACACGTAACATGATTTCAAGTCATCAATAAATTCTTCCAAAAAGAGTAAAAAACTCAATACTTGAGATTCATTTGCTGTGTATCCAAAAGAGGATTACATGCCGAGATATAGCAATCTTTTTTATTATTACAAAGTGTATCAGCATGTCTTGTTTTTGGATACACAGCAAATAAATTTCAAGTATTAAGTTTACTCTTTTTGGAAGAATTTACAAACAAAACAAAACAAAACAAGGGTCAGTGGTAAAGTTTACAATAAAATGAAATGAAATAAAATAAAGAATCCCTCACAAGGGGACCATCATATCTGAATTCTGCACCCCTGCCAGATTTTGCACCCCCTCGTTGAAGTCACTACCTGATTGCCTAATCCTAACCCCACCCCTAATCCTAACCCCTCCCCCACACCTACTCCTAAACCTACCAATACTAGGGGGTGCATAATCTGGCAGGGGGCAAATTTCGGCACTACACCATTCGAGCAGAAAAAAAAGTGTCCGCGACTATGAAAGTCTCCCTGTGGTTCAACAACAGACACACATTAGGCCCATATCGTGGTCTAAACCAATCAGAGATAGTGAAGGGCGGACCCCCCCTCCCTCTGATTGGCCGTGGTCCAGATATTCCTGTACGTGTGTGTACGTTTGAAAATGTGTGTGCTGCAGTCAGACAGAGAGAGGTGAGTAGCCTAGGCCCGTCAGATAAACAGAGTGGATGTAGCCGCGGATGATGAGAGAAGATGAAAAGAAGGATTGACAACTTTTTCGTTAAGAATGTTAAATTAAGGCCTGATCCATCCGAAAATCATAACCAATACTCTGACACGGAGCCATCAACCTCCCAGATTATGTCAAGCCCTGGTCCGGAGACGGCATTAGATAATGAGCCACATACGATCGAGTCCGAGCCAGAGCCCACTGAAATTAAAAGGGGGAAAGTATACATTTCGAAGAGAGTGGCTTGACCAGTTTCCCTGGCTAAGATACAGTAAAGCCGATAATATAATGCACTGCATTTACTGTAAAGAGTGTGGGAAGACCATGGCCGGCAATAGTGCATTTGTGACTGGTTCTAATACATTTCGAATTGAAACGCTGAAAAAGCACAATGCATCTATAAAACACATTACATGCCGCGATAAATGCACTGCCCAAGTGTCCACTCTCCCCGCTGCCTTTCAGTGGCAGGCAGCAGCAAACAGATCATCAGATGAGGCCGAGATGATAATCAAGTTTAACGTTGCCTACAATATTGCAAAAGAAGAACTTCCCTTCACTAAGTTCAAGTCCGAAATAATTCTTATGAAGAAAAATGGCTTGAACGTAAACCCGACGTACAGCAATGATGTCTCATGCGCCCAATTTATAGGAGTCATCGCAGATACATTGAAAAAAAAGCTGTCTGTGCAAATTGCGAACAGTGCGTACATGGCATTCCTGATCGACGGAGACACAGATATTGCCACAAAGGAATGCGTCACTGTGTACGGTCGTATCTTGCAGAGAGACCGGTGAATATACTGATTGGACACATTGAGGTCGAGCATGCCCATGCCCAAGCCATGTCATGTCATGTAGCCTATGTCAATAATATGCCTACCGTCTCGTTACTGCATTAACCATATGTAATGTTCTTATCATTGAAAATGAAAAAAAAAAAAAATGAAAAAATAGATTGCATTATAAACTCTTGATCTGGGAAGTAAATGGTATTATCGTTTTTATTTGTTTAATTAGGAATTTATGCTGCCTCAAAGAAAGCATTTGCTGCTCTTGGGGACCAGTGCAGTAACTGGCTGGAGAAAATCATTGCTCTGGGTGCTGATGGTGCTACTGTTAATTTGGGCAGCAAAGGGGGTGTCATAGCCCTTCTGCAGCAAGAGGCAGGTGACCAGGTGTGCCTTTCCACTGTATGCCTCACAGGTAAGACTAGAACTTGTAAAACTGCGGTGTTAAATGCGATGCGGTTGAACAACTTTTGTGCTGGTGCACCTAAGAAAAAAAGGCGCACCAGTGCAACCAGTGCAAAAAGTTAGTCTAGAGCCCTGTATTGGATTAATTTTTTATCTATTTCTAAAATATAATTTCATTTTACATGCTTATAATTTTGACAGGTTTGACAGGTTTCATCCTTTTTACATATGCTCTATCTCTTCTTATGTTGATAGGTGTCTAATTTAACTTTGACTTGTGTTAACAGCCACAGTAAAGCACACCTGCTGTTTCTCAACAAAGGTGTCAGAGACACTGATGCAAAAAGTCCAGAACAGGCTGGCAGCTAGTGGATGCTCTAGGAGCTGAAATCAATAGAGAAGGGAAAGGTAGGATGATGAGATTTCCTGAGGTTACTCAGGAATCCTCACCACAGAACAAGAAGTATCAATGCAGACAGGCAGGGCTTGGGGGACATTTACATTACTGTGGATTTTAGGCTGTGGAAACTGGAAGAAAGTGTAGCTCTGTATGTGTGGAGAAACTTTAGAGAACAATCAATTGAAGCAATAAGCGTCCCCTCACCGCCTTCTTCCTCTGTCTGTTTCTTTTTCTATTTCTCTTGTTCTCGCCAGCTCTCTCTCTGGAGGCTCGGTGTGTGATGTATGGGGCAGCGCTCTTTGCAATGCTATGAGAGGTACTCTCAAAGCAACCAAACTGGTAATGAAACACTCTGCTTGCATTTCTTCTCCTGTAAGATACCATACCTTCAAGCTGTCTACGTCAATGCAGGTTCACACGAATGGGATTCATGTTCTAAATGACATCTTCACTATTATGGTAGGAGACGAAGAAATATATAACACAAGATTTAAAATACAGCACAGTGAAAGTGGAAAAGTCACACATGCCCGCAGAACATGAGCCTGTTAACACCTTCTGCAGACAAATTCCAGTGACCTGAAAGAGCTTTGACTATAGAGACAAAGAAACTAACAACTAGAGACAAAACTAAACAACAAATGCAATGTGGTTAGTATAGAAGACAAAAGAGCCATTCGAGAAGGAATAAAACTGCACCATTGGATATAAAGAGTCAATTAATGCAACTCATAAGATCTACACATCATGTGTGCAGTTGAAGTTTACAGTATGCAAGGACTGTTGGATCAATGCATCGTCTTTGCATTAAATTTCAGGTTCTGTCTGAGTAGACTGAAGGATTGCTTCTACCTGCATTTTATTAGTTTATTTAATTTAAGCATGTGCCCATACAGTAAGTACACTCCATGAAAAGTAGCTTTTCCACCATTTAACAAATGCCATTTGGAATGTATATTTTGTAATGATCTATATGATCCAAATATAATCACATCAAATTTGTATGGTCATGCTTTCAATTTTACTAATCGTAAACCATATGCCAAAGTATATATTTATTATTTAAGCATCAATTAAATGCCATGTAGATAAAAACTAATAATTATTATAGTATATTAATAAATACAAAAAAATTAAGTTAAATATAAATTTATGAGTGAATAAAAATCAAAGCATTTGATAAATTATAATTAAACATTAGCAATGTACATGTTGTTGAAAAAAAAAATTATTCATTCTGAATATACTGTTATTTTTTATGCTTTTTAATGGGTCCAAATGGTGTAGTTACGACTTCTACTAGCACGGGCTAACAAAGTCAAGCAAACTAGCAAAAATCCACACACTGGCACATTGAAACCGGACTAGCAGAGCAGTACTTCAGCTACTTTGCATCAGTTATGTCTCAAAACAACATCTGAGCTGATGCTGACTTTCATCTTAGCTTTAAAATGATTAGAGACTCTCATAACCTTACGTTAAAAGGTGTACTGAGAAATCGACACTGAAATTAATTAATCCAAACTCCAGTCAGCAGTGCAATAACGTGCTAACGGCTCTCCACACTCAAGAGCGTCTTGTGGCAGAGAGTCATTCCATCTCCTGCCTGACAACTCAGCTTTTCTTCATGCAGCTGATCATAGGCGAAGGAAAGGAAACAGCAGAGAGCGAGAAAGAGAAATGTGAGGTTAAGAATTTCAAGTTTAAAAGAAAAGATGATAGTGAGAAGATGGAAAAGCCAGACTGTTCCCAGGGAAGGGATAAAAGGCTAGGAATAAGAAAAGAGAGTGGAGAGATGGATCAAAGTAAGAGGAAGGAAATGATGAAGAACAAAGATAATGGATACAGACTAGAAATGTCAGTGTGCTTGCCTTTTGCTTTATATCATCTTCACTTTGTCTTTAATGCCTAAAAATACAATAAAAACCACTGAATAGTCAGAGCTTGGTATACATAGGAGCCACAGAGCTCTGGTAGGGATGTCCATGAGGTTTTGTTTAAACCTGTATCTTGTCTGATCCCATTCCAATAGTTTCATCCTCCCAATAGATTCACAGTATACTATTCACTGTACTTTCCAATAAAAGCATTCATAAAAGCCCATAAATATAATCTAAAAAATAATTGGACAAGATTTAATTTTTTAACTGATTTTTGATACTTAAGATTGGCATTGACTATACAAGATTAGACTAGACTAGAATAGAGGATTCAATGTCCAAGGAATGCACAAATATCAAATGTAAATGTCAATACAGAACAGAATAGAATAGAATAGAATAGAGGATTCAGTGCTCAAGGAATGTATAAATTAATAAAATGTATTCACTGAATGCTATGTAAGTCACTTTAAAAAGGTTTTTAAAGTGACGTCACACAGTGGTGCAGCTACCTTTTTATAGGTCCAAATTGCAACATGACGTCTATCTGCTGTGCTGTGGGCTGTGCAAATAACAATGGATTATTTACCAAGAGACGTGGATATATGGTATCATTTTTGTTAAATGTCTCTTGTAAGCATCAATGCACATTTACATTTTAGTATTTTACTTAGCAGGCAAGGCGCTCATAAAAATAACTTGCAAAAATTTACATTTGCATGCGAGACTGCAGCTAACGTGACTTTCTTGCTTTGCCCGAAAACTTTCAGTGTGCTTACCACCTAAAACTAATAAATGAAGATGTTTTGGATCTTTGATCTAAGTACAGTTATGTGAGCCTATAGTGTTTACCTTAAAAAACTTGAATAACTAGTAAATAAACATTTTCTAACTAAAAGTGCAAAGTAACAAATGGAAAAAATAAAAATTCACAAATAACTTTTATGGAGATTTATCCCAGACCTTCTTTTCTCTGTAAATTAAGGGTGCACTGTATTGCTGAAAAACATAATCCCTACTTATCAGTCAGATGTCCATATGCACAAAAGCACAGATCCCTAAACAAGGCCATATCTGCAGATGAAACTTTTTTGTAGAGGCATATTTTAAATTTGAATTTGCACCAACTACACTACGTTATGTACGAGAAGCTGCAAAACACACAGGCGACATAATTTATGTAAATATAATGGGCAAAATATTGCGTCATCAAAAATGATTGAGGTCATGTACATATATTGTGCGATAAGTCGATATATTGATTATTGTGACAGGCCTAACGGTGAAGAGGAATTGTTTGTACTATTAGCATTATTATTCTAATCGCTGTTTTCAAATAACCGCAGTTAACTAAATACATTAGCTAGTTTCAGGGATTTTTCCGATGAGAATGTACTGCAATCATATTAATATTAGAGCCCGACCGATATGGTTTTTTGGGGGGCTGATACCGATATTAGGGCGTTTTAAAAAAAAGGCCAATATCGATATATCGTCCGATATTCTTTGTGTATATTATAGTACAGTTAGGGCTGGACAATAATTCAATATCAATATGTATCGCGATATAATTCTTTTCAATAACGGTGATATGATTTTTAAACACATTTCCGATATTTCGATATACATTACCAGTGTTTCCCATACATTGATTTATTTGTTGTGTTTGACTTCGTTGAATAAACATGAGCACTGCACGTTTCAAAATCAAAACGCGTCGCGGGTGTTTTATATGAATGTATCTCTGAAGGGAACCGACGGTCTTCAGAAAAGTTTCGATGACATTTTCATTTTATCTGATAAAGTAGCGTTCATGAGCGGAGCTGCTTTGATTACAGCCGTTACCGGAGAAACCGCAAGTTCTACCGCTCTCAATGCACCTCCTGCTGGCAGACAATCAGTTTTTCAATTTTCAATAAGCCCGTCTCCAGCAACATGTTTTTGTTGTTGCTCTTTTTTTCTGCAGCAACTCAGAGCACTTTTCATATTCTTTATCCTGGCTGAAGCACATTTGTTTCAATCTATAACAATAATCAGCC
>NW_015505197.1:245986-254413 GCF_001515645.1 Sinocyclocheilus grahami | reverse complement strand
TTAAGATTTGCATCAGGAATCTCTTTCAGACCGCCGAGACTCGCAAGTATCAAACTTAGTCGATTTAATTGATGCATTAAGTATCAGTTACACCTTTTTACAAGGTGTGTTTGAGCTAAGAATCTGACGTTTTCCCTCAGGTTTTAGATCTGTTGAATATGCAAAGTGTTTCATAAAATTCATTCTTTATGCCTCTTTCTGTGCTGAGTTAAACTTTAACCCTTTCCTATACCAACTGTATGTGTGTGTGTGTGTGTGTGTGTGTGTGTATGTGTATGTTAGACCAGTTTATGTGTTTATGTAGTATGTTAGACTAGTTTAAGTGTTTATGTAGTTAATAAAACCTTACTTGTATCACACTTGACGTGTTCATTGTTTGCTCATAACCGGAGTCACTAATCATGCAGATTTACGCTACAAGCTTTGTAGAATTGTACAGTAAGAAAGTTATTTCCCTTAACCAGGAAATTAATGTTCTTAGAATTGACAAGACAGTTGACCCTGAGAGGTCAACTAAATATCTACAGCGGATCTAAATATTCATAATTAATTATAACTAATTATGGTTAA
Source organism: Sinocyclocheilus grahami (assembly GCF_001515645.1). Lineage (NCBI taxonomy): Eukaryota > Metazoa > Chordata > Actinopteri > Cypriniformes > Cyprinidae > Sinocyclocheilus > Sinocyclocheilus grahami. Next base: position 253,843 of record NW_015505197.1, on the reverse strand, counting down.
TTATTCATATTTCCCATGAGCTGATTCGCTACACAATTTGAGTTGAATTACTGAAATAAATGAACTTTTCCACGACATTCTAATTTATTGAGATGCACCTGTATACATAAACAGAATATATATATATATATATAAACACATTTTTTGCAATGATCACTCAAATGTGATGATCAAACACTTATAATGACGTGACAAAGATATGTAATGGAGGCAGGGCATTTAACAATTTAATAATAAACTTTATTATCCAAAATTAGTTTGACATCAGTGCACTGAACAGTAAAGTTGAAGTTTATTTCACTTTGGAACATTCATTCACGGATTTGCGCTACTGTCTTCACACACAGACGAAACTTACTAGAGAAGTGTGAAATAATATACCTCTGCAAATAAATACAATATAAATTCACGTCTCGCGCACTTTAATGCCCTTTGAATTTAACGTGTACGTTCCCTTGGAACTGGAATCATGGCGGAATATCACATGAAGTCCACTTCGCAGGGCACGGATAAGACAACACTTGAATGCTGCTGCCTTAACAAAAGACCTCCTTACTAAATGTGAAAGTGTTGGGTGGTGTCACTATCTCGCAAACATGGCGGCGGATCTTCACCAAATTCAGGGGATCCCTTCAGCTCGGAGCCCTCTCGAATGCCACCTTCCACGTGTCGGTAGCCCCCGGGATCGTCAGATCGGTCGGCGCCCGACCACGAATAACTCCTGGACACCAGGGACTATTGACACGGGGGTGGTTTCATACTAAAGTGGGCCTTGAGACGTACACTCAATTCGGTGCTTGAGATGGTTCCTCAAGCTGAAGGGATCCCCCGAATTTGGTGTGGATCCGAAGCGCCGTTACGGAGATATGGCCGTTCAAAGTTTCAATGGTATTCCATACACTTAAGCTTTAAAGCGTTTCATCCAGGTCGCCAGTAGCAAACAATGGAGCGTGCTCTGCTGGACAAACTATGTAATTACATCATTTACAAGCATTTTATCTATGTTTTATGTTCTGTAAAAAAGGGAGATGACATTCAAAGATTTGTTCAAATGATTTAAATACGTATTTGCTGAATGCTGACGGCAAACGAGACAGTATTATAATGTTTGCTTTTCTATTACTAATAATATAAAAGCAATCGTTATAATACTTTTTTGTATACATTTTAATTCCTTTGTTTAAACGTTCTGATTATTAGACAGACTTTTATCCGTATTAGACAGAACTGTTAACGACGACAGCGAACAAGAGGGAGAATGTGAGCACTGTGTGCTCAGATGCTGCCGTTCTTAGCGCTGTCAAATTAAAAGTCACACCTCGAAAGTATCGGCCAAACAGGAAAAACTTATCAGCCAATGCCGATATTTGAAAAAAATGCCAAATATCGGCCATGGCGATATATCGGTCGACCACTACATAAACCCATTCAAACATATTGACAGCACAGAGTTGTTTGGAACTATTGAGAGCTCCATGAACCACGTGACCGCGTGGTGGCGAGATCAAAGCGTGTCGCAACTCTGTTTCTCAATGGCTCTGCCTTCCTGGAGCGTCGTCAGTAGTTTTACTTCTGCTATGGATATGTGGAGTTTCTGTGCAAGAGCGCTTTCCGTCTTTACATTACGTGTACTCATTAATGCTCACAACACCCTATTTTGGGTAAAAATAGGAAAGATAATACTTTTCTCTAAAGAAACAGGATTCCATGAATTATCGTCATTGATATCGTTATCGCAATAAATACCAGAAATACCGTGATATATTTTAAAGCCCATATCGCCCATCCCTAATCAGTATGTCTGAGACTGTCTGCAATAGCTCTGTCCTGCTTTTACAGTTGCTAAATGTAAGCAGACTTGTACAGGTGTTCAGCTCTGCCAAAACACATGTAACTGACTACAACACAGAATCACAGTTTATAACTTCTGTTGCTACTTTCGTTGCTTCTTCACTCAGCATGTAGAGACAAACAGGAATAACTGACTGTTTCTCTTAACATGCCACAAATTGCTTTTAATATTTCTGTGTTATCATCGCTGAAGAAATGTCAGATGTTAATCCTCAGACACCTGTGAACACTGTGCAGAGCTTGGAGTCCAAGATTCACTATTTGTAGAGATGCTGCTGCCAAAAAATGTTGAGAGACGAACATGCAGTACTCTGGTAATTCACACATGCTTAATCTCTCTCTCTTTTATATCTGGATTAGTCTGCATACTAGCATGAATTATGATTTATTTTTGTTTACTGTTTTGGGGTTTTGCTGATATTACATCAAATTAGCCATAGTTTGCCCACCTCTGCTTAATGGAAGAATAAAATGTCACATTTCTTCTGTTATTTATGTAAAAAGATGCATGTCTCCTCAAACTCAATGCTATTTTGGTTTAAATTAATCTGTCACAGATGCTAGCCAATTAGGGGAAATATCAACATGGACAGGCTGCATGACATCCCCAAAACTACACAAAGTAAAGAAAACACAACCCACACTGCATTAAATACAGGTTCACTTGCAGTGAGGATAAAGCGAATCACTGCCTGCCGAAAGCATGAAACCAATAAAATTCAACAGGCATTTAGAAAGCAAACAATAGGTAAGCAACAAGATAAACAATACTGGTACTGTGCTGGATCAGCATATAATACCCAATGTAACATTTTCTAAAGATGCTGAAGCAAAACCGGTTGAGAACGTCAGAGGCTCGTGATATCAGCAAGCAGATAAAAAAATTATTAGCTGCAGTGATGGCAGAGAGATAAGATGGAGAGTGCAGAATGAAAAACATGAATGAAGAGAGTGAAAGGGGGGAGGGAGTGCAGGTGACTGGAGACTTCCATTTCATATAAGAGCTTTAATATGTGAGAAATAGGATTGAATGTCTCTGTGGAGGTGATAAGAAAGAAAAGGAAGGGAGGGATGTACAATGGGCTGAACAGCCTGATACATGTGTTCAAGACGAGCTGGCCAATCAGTTTGCAAGGTACGCCTCATTTTCAAAATGCTGGTGGAAAAAAACAGTATGTTATATAACGATTCTGTTTTAAAGCATTAGGAAATGAGAACATCATATGCAGCATAAACTAGAAAAGCCCTCAAAGACTACTTGTAGTAGTCTTTGAAGAATGTATGCAAAGAACAAATCTTATTTATACGATTACTTTGGATGAATAAATTGCTATGGTGCATTAAAAATGAACCAAGCTGCTTTAAGTCGCTCCCTTTTGTGGTTAACCTACAGGTCACCTTTTCAAAGACTTCACAAGATGAATGTGATTGACTATTGTAGTCCTAATTACCTGTTGGAAGAAGATTTATACACGCTAAATTACACCTTAGGGACCAATTTAGCTCAGATGTCGATATATCTTTCCAGGCATTACTTGTATGCATTACTTGTACACATGTATGTGTGTCTGTGTGTATAGAATATTGTATATTTATATTAATGAATCTCTATTCATGTTTTAATAACAGAGTAAGTCTATCCATAAGAGTGATGCTTAATTGAAACCATATTTCAAGGTAGGATTCCACAGACAATTATAAAAAAAAAATTACTTAAATAAATAAATATAATATTAATGAACAAAAAATAAAAAATAATTATAAATATAGTAATTATAAATAAATAAAATATGTCAATAAGTAAACAAATAAATATATAAATATTACTTGAAATTAACATATAGTTACGCTGGTAACAAAATTAATATAAACGTTTTCCATACAGCTCCAAGAATGTGTTTGTTCTACCAATCTTTCATTAAAACTTGGACTCGTTTTATATTCAAGACTCTGAAAAAACTTTTTCAACTGATATCACCAAACCTACTTATTTTTGGTCATATGACTACATAAAGTCAATCTATATCCTGTTTCAAATAGAAATACATCACATTATGGAAGTAAACACATGCTGACTTTATGAACATCTACTCAAGACAGCAAAAGCTTTGCTCTAACTTTAGTGTTAAATGATTTTTATTTTGATTCAAGCTGCCATAAATCTAGTCAAATAACCAAATGTTTATTTGCCTCCTGAGGGATACAACAACAGATGAGACTTAATTGACTGACATGCCCATCTGATTGTCTCTCTGTTAAGAAGCAAAGACTCATGTATGGATATTGAATCTTCTGGCTGGCTGACACTCTTGTCAATATGACACGGATCGTTTATGCAGTCAGACCTTCCCACTCACAGCACTATTAGGACACTCACGGACATCTATGACCCTAATTAGCATTCAATGCACACAAAACAATTCAATACAAACAAACAAACACATAGATCAGTATTATCAATAAAACAGGTCTATACACACTCTCATGAAAAGTAAGCGCAAGTCATGCTGTATCATTGATATGGATTTCTTTTAAACCTGGAATTTTTTTTTTTACAATTATAAACATTTAAAAACAAAAGAATGTTAAAATGTAAAAGGAAGAAGAAATATTGAAGATTCTGCACCAGATCGCTAACTGAACAGCAAATTTGTGCAAAATATTTATGCAGCTCAAGTGCTGCTGTCATTAAAGGGATCATGAACTGAGAAATCAAATTTCCCTTGATCTTTTGACATATAACAGGGCATATAACAGGTACTATAAAAACATCCTGTAAGTTTCAAAACTAAAAACTTTCTCATTAGTTTAAAAAGAGCTTTTATTGAAACCAAGCTCAGAAAATGACTTGTTTTGGAATGTGCCACTTTATGACGTAATAGTGTGACTAAGCACTGCCTCCGCAGGAGAAGATCAATGACTGCTTCTACATCACTGCCTCATTAGCCCCGCCCACTGATACACACTTGTAGTAGGAGGAGAGGAAATACTAGAGATGCAAACACAGGATTACTCCATCAACAGACCCATACATATGAAATTACAAGATTACAAGACACTGTGTAGTGTAAATTGTGAAAAATAGTCTTTGAATTGCCTTCCTTGTGATCCTAACATATCTAGATCGGACACGAGCTCTGTTGCGTCATGTCGCAAATCCAATTGACCTATCGGTAAGCCCGAAGACTAGAATACCCAAGACGTGTCACTCGTATAGTTTTGAATGGGGAAAAATGCAACGCTCAATATGGCCGCTCTATCGAACGAAGCCCCACCTTCTGAGTAAAAGAGCCAATCACTAATTGGTAAAGTCAGAGCATCACTGCAGCTGCCCCAGTTGCTATAGAAACAGTCAGCATTCTGAGACGTGCACTCAGGACTGCGCATGCGCACTGGCTGGTCTAGCCTGAAAATTACGCTTTTTTTAACGCTATTTTATCTTAAGCTTGGCGAACAGTTTTAGAGAATTTGATGTTTCCCCATTCAAAGAGATTCAAAGCAAGCTGCACTTGCATGCCCGAGAGGCATTTCAAATATGGCTGCCGAGTGACATGACTTGCCTTAAAGGGACTTTGTGTAAGCAAAGGAGGGATATATAAAAGATTTTAAAATAAATATGGTGGGTAACAAGATTAATTTGGTAGCAAGGGTTTACAGATCACAATGCAGAAGCCTCATGTTACGACCATCACGATTGCAGATGACAACATCCAGAATTCATGTACCGCAGGGTAGGATTAAATTAATTTACATTTAACCAGTTTAAAATGGAGGGGCACTGAAATGCAGACCTTTGTTTATGTGTTTTTGACCTACACTGTACATGACATGAGAACAGTTAGCATGGACTCACTAACTTTAACGTTAGCTAGTTTTAGCCAGAGACACTTTGCTGAAGGACAAGATGACATTAACGTTCTGCTTGAGCAGAAACTTAATGAGAGTATGACAACCAGAAAATGGTTTTTGTCTTCATTGGGATTGGGGTTGAATGCTCTGTCTTGTTTGGGTTTAGGAAATGGAATAAAATAAATTCCATTGCCCATCCTCTCAGGATACCTGGAATCAGTGTTATAAGTAACCCAGGCACATAATTTTGCCATTTTTGTAGCATAAACACCATCAAACCCATGAGAGCTTTGGATCTTCCAATGTTTCTCTATAGCGCTGAAACCTAAAGATGTCCGAGTTCCGGTCCCCATGCAACTGATACTCAACTGCCATTGGCTCATCTGCATTAGATGGGATGGGGCTTAACGATAGGTCAATTCTCTTTCAGGTTAGAAGCAGTGCGAATGCTTGTATGCCAGAAATAGAGAGGGACATCAGTTTACTGTCAGGGATTTGTTGCGTCAATCTGTGCCGCATCAAGTGTAGACAGAATCGCAGATTATAATGGGTTCGGTTGTCTATAGTCATGCTGCGCCTCTCGCGTCCGGTGTAAACATGGTAAAATTAGCAAAGAGCTCTAGATCGTGTCAGTGAAACACTGTTTGTTTGTTTGTTTGTTTACTTTACTTTTGTTTAGAAGCAGATCTCTAAGAAGTGGTAAATGCCTCACTTCTTTCTGGGATGTTTCCAAAATCCCTGAAAACTGCAGTTGTTAAGCCCCTCTGAAAAAGAGCGATCTTGATAGCACCATATTGAGCAACTATAGACCAATATCGAATCTTCCTTTTATAGGCAAGATTATTGAAAAGGTAGTTTTTAATCAGCTGAACAACTACTTAAACTCAAATGGATTCCTGGACAATTTTCAATCTGGTTTCCGACCGCATCACAGCACAGAGACAGCACTCATTAAGATAATAAATTATATTCACTTTAATTGTGATTCTGGCAAAATATCAGTGCTGGTACTACTAGATCTTAGTGCTGCGTTTGACACTGTAGATCATAACATACTTCTAGAGAGACTAGAAAACTGGGTCGGGCTTTCTGGGATGGTAATCAAATGGTTCAGGTCATACTTAGAAGGGAGAGGTTATTATGTGAGTATAGGAGAGCATAAGTAAATGGACGTCTATGGTATGCAGAGTCCCACAAGGCTCAGTTCTAGCACCACTCCTGTTTAGCCTGTATATGCTCCCACTAAGTCAAATAATGAGAAAGAACCAAATAGCCTATCACAGCTATAAAGATGACACCCAGATTTATCAAGCCTTATCTCCAAATGACAGTCCCATTGACTCCCTCTGCCAATGCATTGATGAATTTAACAGTTGGATGTGCCAGAACTTTCTTCAGTTAATTAAACAAGAAGAAAACTGAAGTCATTGCATTTAGAAACAAAGATGAAGTTATCAAGGTGAATGCATACCTTGACTCTAGGGGTCAAACAACTAAAAATTAAGTCAAGAATCTTGGTGTGATTCTGGAGACAGACCTTAGTTTCAGTAGTTATGTCAAAGCAGTAACTATATTAGCATACTATACATTGCAAGAATTAGATGTTTTGTTTCCATTCAAGACTTGGAGAAACTTGTTCATGCCTTTATCACCAGCAGGGTGGACTATTGTAATGGTCTCCTCACCGGCCTTCCCAAGACCATTAGACAGCTACAGCACATCCAAAACGCAGAAAGCATATCACACCAGTCCTCAGGCCTTTACACTGGCTTCCAGTTACATTTAGGATTGACTTTAAAGTATTTTTACTCGTTTATAAATCACTCAATGGCATAGGACCTAAATAAATTGCAGATATGCTCACTGAATATAAACCTAACAGACCACTCAGATCATTAGGATCGAGTCAGTTAGAAATACCAAGGGTTCACACAAAACAAGGGGAGTCCGCTTTTAGCTATTATGCCGCCCGCAGTCGGAATCAGCTTCCAGAAGAGATCAGATGTGCTAAAACATTAGCCACATTTGCACATTAGCCACAAATTCAGACTCAAGACTCATCTGTTCACAGCACTGTGCTACGTCCGAACTGATTGCACTGTATTTTATGTATGCATTATCATTTTCTATTTTTAACTGTCTTAAATTCATTTTAAA
>NW_015505197.1:233181-245807 GCF_001515645.1 Sinocyclocheilus grahami | reverse complement strand
ACAGTTGGATGTGCCAGAACTTTCTTCAGTTAATTAAACAAGAAGAAAACTGAAGTCATTGCATTTAGAAACAAAGATGAAGTTATCAAGGTGAATGCATACCTTGACTCTAGGGGTCAAACAACTAAAAATCAAGTCAAGAATCTTGGTGTGATTCTGGAACAGATCTTAGTTTCAGTAGTCATGTCAAAGCTGTAACTAAGTCAGCATACTATCATCTCAAAAACATTGCAAGAATTAGATGTTTTGTTTCCATTCAAGACTTGGAGAAACTTGTTCATGCCTTTATCACCAGCAGGGTGGACTATTGTAATGGTCTCCTCACCGGCCTTCCCAAGACCATTAGACAGCTACAGCACATCCAAAACGCAGAAAGCATATCACACCAGTCCTCAGGCCTTTACACTGGCTTCCAGTTACATTTAGGATTGACTTTAAAGTATTTTTACTCGTTTATAAATCACTCAATGGCATAGGACCTAAATAAATTGCAGATATGCTCACTGAATATAAACCTAACAGACCACTCAGATCATTAGGATCGAGTCAGTTAGAAATACCAAGGGTTCACACAAAACAAGGGGAGTCCGCTTTTAGCTATTATGCCGCCCGCAGTCGGAATCAGCTTCCAGAAGAGATCAGATGTGCTAAAACATTAGCCACATTTGCACATTAGCCACAAATTCAGACTCAAGACTCATCTGTTCACAGCACTGTGCTACGTCCGAACTGATTGCACTGTATTTTATGTATAATAATTTTCTATTTTTAACGGTTTTAAATTAATTTTAAATCAATTTCTAAATCATTTAAAAAGTTTTTATGTTCCCTGTTTTATTGTTGTGATTTTTTTTTTATTATTATACTTCCTTTTATGTAAAGCACTTTGAATTATCATTGTGTATGAAATGTGCTATATAAATAAACTTGCCTTGCCTTACTTTACTACGGATTAATTTTTAAACAAGACAGTATGATCCTTGCTTTTCAGATAGACTGAAAGTAAATGATGCAGTGCTGAGCCTGACTAGAGTTGATCCAACAGTAATGTCACAACGCATAAACGTGAGTAAACGTGTTTTTACCACTATTGCATTGTCCGTTCCAAGACCGTTTGATATATACTGAGTACTTATATGTTTTTAACCCAAATGACCCATGTTGTTTTCAGAGTATGTCCATCTGTCATTTTAATAAACAAAACTTTAGCCAATCATAGCAGTGGGCTTTACTTGTGAGTCTTGAACGCGCCCCACCTACAAAAAAGACTGTTCTGCAGAGAGGCTCAAAAACAGGATAGAAAATAGCCTATTACTTCTAAATTATGATGCTTTTTGATGTAAAATCACCCTAATATTATAAGTGAACCTCAGAGAACATTAATAAAAAAAAATTAGATTATGACCCCTTTAAAGCATTAAACTAAATACTAAGATATTAAGATAATATCTTTTTAACTTGATATTTTAAACTGATTTTTGGATCCTTCTGTATATGCATGATTAATTTAGCACAAATGCGAACTTCTCAAATTCTTTAAGTATACATAAAGTGTCAATTTAACTAATTTTCATTAACACAGCCACAGCTCAGCTACTGAATTAATTATAGCAATACATAAAAATGCGACTTAAGCACTGAATCCCCAAGAAATTCATAAGCTGATAATTTATGACATGCATCTTCACCTCACAGCAACTGGCTGCCTACCAACGATTTCCCCTCTCAAATTGCACATTTCCCAACTTATTGATGATCTCACCACTTGTTCCACTCTGCTGTCAATCCCGTAATGCCCCTCAAGTCTGCTGCTTGGCTCCCATAGCGAAAGAAATGAAAGCCTCACTTATGCTCTGCCCTCTCCTCTCCAGTAGACAAGTATGGATAGTCAGAGAACCAGCATCACGTTAATTAAATAAACAAAACATATAATTTTCCAACCCTGTTTTCCAGACTTCCAGATAGAAATTTGTGGAAATATGTATTTCTTTGGAGAATGAAAAAACAACAGGTACTCAACAGGGATGTACAAAACTACATATTTTCATAATCAGCTAGTCAGGCTGGTTGTCTGAATCGCTAACCGGAATGTATTCAAAAACAAACAATTAAAATACAGCACAGACTTAAACCACAGAATGTTCAATAATTCAACAGAGTTAATGAAAAATACACAACAAATATGTAAACCTGTCAATTATTGCTAGTGGGATTATTCCATGTGCATTTTGATTGTAAACATTCACAGTTGAGATTGTTACTGTGTTTATTTTTAAGAGTGTTCATCTGTATTTATATTCTTTGGTATGCAAATATGGTTAAGCAAAATCATTTGTTTTGATTGGCTTGTAAAATGTATGGTCCCACCCCCTTTACGGACTGGAGTATTCTGATTGGTGGATTAAGATTCATTTAAAGAGAACCGTTGAGAGAGAAGGGGACGCAAGTTTGTTTTATTCCGTGATTGTTGCAGTCTTTAAATTGCTATTTTGGTTCTTGTTTGGTTCTTGTTTGGTTTCCTGATCCTCTTCCACTTCACAAATTAGCAGTGTTGTTCTGCTCTTTCCACTCTATCAGCAGATTAATGTGGTAAATCTGTGTAGCCTTGCCTTTGTCGGGATGATGAATCTCATATGTCACTGGTCCCATCTGGCAAACAACGGTGTAGGGTCCTTGCCACTTCATCAGCAGTTTGTTTGTTGAGGTAGGGAGCAGTAACATTACCTTTTTTCCAGGTTGCAACTCTCGGGTTCTGGAGTGCTGGTCATACCATTTCTTTTTTGTGCTTTTTGGGTCTGTCGGAGGTTCCCTTGGGTCATCTCCCTGTAGCGCTCCAGGTGGTCTCTCATCTCAAGAACGTACTGGACAGTGCCCTTCTCAGACTTTGTCGTCTTATCAGATGAAGGGGCTTCCCAACTCTTTCGCAGGAGATCCAGTGGCCCTTGGACCCGCCATCCATACAGGAGCTTGAATGGAGAAAAGCCTGTTAATGCTTGTGGTACCTCCCTGTAGGCAAACAGAAAGAATAGTAGCCACTTTTCCCAGTCCCTTCCAGTGTTAGAGACGAACTTGCGGTGCATGTTCTTGAGCGTCTGGTTAAAGCGCTCCACCAGTCAATCGGTCTGGTGGTGGTATGAGCTGGTCTTGATTGTTGTGATGCCTAGCTGTCGATGCAGTAGCTTCATCAGCCATGACGTGAAATTGGTCCCTTGATCTGTGAGGATTTCATCTGGTATCCCCACTATGGACAACAGCTGGATGAGGGTGTTGACAATCTTGGGCGTAGTAATGGATCGAAGAGGGAAAGCCTCAGGATAGCCTGTCGCAAAATCGCTGATGAATCTTTTCCAATGTCCATGGCGATACGCTGAAAAGGGACAGATATCACAGGCAGAAAAAGTAAAAGTTCCCTTTCCTGTCAAAGCACAACACTGTTTTTTTGGCATGTGGTGCAATAAGTCTGTACATCAGTGTACATGGAGGGCCAAATAAATTGTGAGCTTATGCGAGTGTATGTTTTCTGGAGTGCTATATGTCCTGCCCAAGGAATACTGTGGGCTAAGTGTTAAACAATGGGACAACAACATGTAGGGACAACCAAACGGGTGGATTCAGGGGTTTGCATGTACAATGCATCATCAACAATAACATATTTTCCCCCACACAAGTCAGCTTATTTTCCCTCAAACACTTTAGCACACAGTGGTTTCAACAACTCGTCAGCTTTTTGCAGATATGTTGAACTTTTCCAAGAGCAGCTTCATACTTCAACTTTTCCAAGGCGTTGGGAGCTCCATACGTGGGCTCTCGACATCACTGGACCTTTCAGCTGGCCGGACAGCATGCAGAATTGACTCTCATAGACTCTGTAGCTCCAGTAGATAACGCTGCTCTCTCTGCTCTTGTGCACTAAGGAAATCACACCTCCACATTCCACCTCCAGATGTTGCAGCAGGAGAGACGGGTCTGACTTGAGGTGGCATGGAGTTTGGACGAACTGACAGGAGATCCTCCTCTGTAGAGTTGACAGTGTCCCAGGCCACATCCTTCTCAGCCATAGTTTTGGTCTGGGAGTGAAGACCCACCCTAGGCTTCCTGCCTTCCTGCTCACCGTCTTGTGAGTAGCCATCCCACCTCTGAAACCAAATGTGAGACAACGGGTGCTTGCAGGCTCGAAAAATGGGTTCAGACACACAAAAATAAAACACAAAAAAATCTAAAAATCCCCCAAAAATGATGACAATACTTGCAAAGGCGTTATAGTGTAAAGTGATGGTTTATTTACAGTGCTCAAGAAGTGAAACAGTCCCAGTAGAAAAATTACCAAAGCTATATACAAAGTAACAAAGAAAAGCTTGTACAAAGAAGCAAACAGAGATAAATATATACACACAAACTTCAGTATTGGTAAGAACTGCTCATGGCACCACAGTTACATGCTCGCTTGCCAGGTAAACTGACAACACACACTCCTTTTTATAGTCCCAAGCTCTAACCCTTTAGTCAAAACCATTACAAACATTATTAAGGTACGTATTGACAATATCACATAAATATATACATACACATATGAACTAACAAAGTATTTACAGAAACAAAATTCAGTCAAAATAACTATACAAATATAGACAAATAAAAATAAACACATAACAATAACTCATTTCCATAACTCCTCTTATTAACACAAACAATGGATGAGCCGGCTTTTGGTTGCTTTGTGCCGATGCACAGCGACACTGGCACCATTTATCCAGGCTGCTGGGTGGTGCTCGGGTTTGGCCGGCCAATGGAGGAAACGCAACTCAAGACCAGCAACACACATGCTGGCAAACACTGAACACAGGTAAGTATTTACAACACAAAACAAAACCAACAAAAAAGTCAACTCCAAAATATGCATGTATGTTGTGTTGTGTTGTGTTGTGTTATACGCAGCGCAGATTATTTTCAGGGTATGGAAATGGCATGGATGTGATTGCGTGTATGGAATCCAGTGTGCTGATGCCGTGTGCGTGCGCACCCACATATCACCTCAGGAAACAGCGGAGGAGGAAAAGGTAAAATACGGTGGGTGGGTGTGTGTCTGTGTGTGTTTGTGTGTGTGTGTGTGTGTGTGTGTGAGTGCTGCGCTAACCGAGAGGGACAGGTCACTTTGTTATAACTTATTTACTGACATTTGAATATTTATTGTTTGACTATATATTTATTTACTTTTTGTCATAATAAAGCATTATAGTTTTTATACATACCCATACTTACCTGGTGTATTCACCTGGATTAACAGTACTTACCTAAAATAATCTATACTTACCTGCAGTGTAAAATCCTTTAATATAGTTTAAATTAAGGCTTATCTTATAACTATTACTAATACCAGAGGTGTGTAATAATTTATATAATTAGTTGAGAGACATTGTAGCATTTGGACCAATCAGACACAACTATTTGTTATATTTAACAAATAATCTCTAACGCCCCCTTCACCTAACCAAAGGACCAACTATGAGGGTCTATGGACCCTTCCCCCAAAATGCAACTAACACTTCAAAAGGGCAAAACCAGGCCTCTGGTTACCTTGGTAACAAAGACACACATCACGATAAGATTGTTTTACAACTCAAAGGAATGTAGAGTTTTCACTCTAAATTCACTTTGAAACAGACAAATGTACCCTTGTACTATACAGTCCATCCTAATTCTATCTCCCTCTAGATAGAACCACTTGAGAAATGTAGGGACATGTACCCAATTTTCCCCATCTCATTATTTTTCCTCTTATAGTGTTTTGCTTATGTATTGATACAAACTCTTTTAAATGAACATTTTAGAATCGCATACTATTGTTAACAGAGGTCACAGGTATGCCATGTTTGGTATCTTTCGGCTGCATTTTTAATGGTCTAAATTTATATTATATGTTCATACCTATGGAAGGTATTAGTGTTACCAGAATCTTTAATAGTTTTGATAGTAAATGTTTTGAACGAGCGCACCTTTTATTTAACAACCAAAAAGGAACCTGTTGAGGAAGTACAGACGTTCCTCTCGTTGATAGCAGAGGAGCAGATCCAGAGAGAGCTTGATGGGGCAACGCGGAATGAAAAAGTTTTTCAGGAGTCGCGGCAGTAGAGGCAGCGCAACTATAACGATATGTGAATAATCCCGCCCACACTAAAGCGATACTAGACTGCAGTGGAAACGCAAACCGAGCCGAACCGAGCCGTGCCGTGCCGAGCCGTGCCAAGCCAAGCCGAGTCGTACCACACAGTGGAAAAGATTCAGGAATTCCAGGAGATGATGCTGAGCTAAGAGTGTTAAAAACCAACCTAAACTTGTTCCAGGCTACTGCCTAGTCTTTCCATTCATCAAGATCCTCTGACTCAAACTGGTTCTTTCTCATCAACTAACTTCAGCAGAGACCAACTGGAGCCCCAAAGTGCATCAGGACTCTTTTTCAAATAGGCGAGACGTGCAAGTATCAAACTTAGTTTTATTAATTGATACATTAAGTATCATTTGCACCCTTTTACAAAGGTGTGTTTGAACTAAGAAACTGATGTTTCCTTCAGGCTGTAGATCTGCTGAATATCAAATTGTACCATGGCTTCAAGTCTTTATTTCTTTTCTCTTTACTGCTTAAGCTTTAACCCCTTTTCCTATGCCAACTGTATGCATGTGTGTGTGTGTGTGTGTGTGTTAGACTAGTTTAAGTGTTTATGTAGTTAATAAAGTCTTACTTGTATCACACTTGAGGTTGTTTATTGTTTGCTCATAACTGGAGTCCCTAATCATGCAGATTTTTGCTACATGCTCTGAGTAGTATTGTACAGTAAGAAAGTTATTTTCCTTAACCAGGAAATTAACGTTCTTAGAATTGACAGACAGTTGACACTGAGATGTCAAGTAAATACTTACAGCGGATCTAAATATTTATAATTAATTATAACTAGTTATAATTAATTATTCATATTTCCCCTTTGAGCTGATTCGTTACAACATATTACCAGAACCTGGTGCTCAACCCTAACAGAACTTGAGAGGTGTCACTCTTAAAAGGGCAGGGGGCGCTACTAAATCTGTAATCTTTTATTGCATAATATCTTGGTTGTTACAAAAAACTTGAGATGGACTATGCAAAATAACAGGAACATCGCTCACAGCAGACAATCTGAAGACTGACAGTAACTGTCTTAAAATTAAATCCAATATTCCAAATTATTGGAAAAGTTGTGCTGTAATGGTTGTAGTGGCAGGGCTTTAAATTAAATTAAATTAAACATAGGACACAACATCTCACACAGAGTTAACTGTCATCAGTGATTCACTGCAATTGGCACAACGCTCTGTGAAAAGTTGCATCTCTGCAGTCATTCCCTTTAAAGCACCACTGCTAAAAATATTATAGATAAGCCAGTCTTGCAGTCTACTAGTCTGATGTATGACTTGATTGTTGAAGAACAAATTCTTCAGTACACCACAGCAAAATAAATATGAATATCTACTTTGACAATGGTCTATTTTGTGGCTCTTATAGTGCAAAAAAAAGCATTCAAAAATTACTCAACTTTTACTCCACAAGGACACATTTAATTGATAAATGATCAAAAAAATTGATAAATTGATAAAAATTGCAGTAAAGCCATGTATAAGGTTTCAAAAGATTTCTATTTCAAATAAATGCTCTTGATCTTTCTGTTCAAAAAATTCTAAAAGAAATGAGTAACAGTTTCCACAAAAATATTAGGCAGCACAACGTTTTTTAACATGATAATAAGAAATGTTTATTGAGCACCTAATCAGCATATTAGAATGATTTTTGAAATATCATGTGACACTGAAGACTGAATAATGGTTACTATCCAGCTTTGCCATCACAGGAGGAATACATTATGTTTTAAAACAAATAAATACAGAAACCAGTTATTTTAAATTGTAATAATATTTCACAATATTACTATTTTTGCTGCATTTCTGGTCAAATAAATACAGCCTGAAAGACTTCTTTCAAAAACACAAAAAATCTTACCAACCCCAAACTTTTGAATGGTCGTGTACATGTATTTTTTAATGCATAAATACTGCATTAAAAACATGTATATGCATGCACACATAATGCTTGAATGTGGGAAAGGAGGTGCACATGAGTGTGTAAAACAAACGCACACACACAGTACAAAAAGCATCAACAAAGACCTAGAACAGTCAAAAGAACATAATGTTAAGTGTGGTAATAAGAGAAGGTGGCACATCCATTTAAGTGTCAGTCACGCAACATGGTTGAGTCTAAAAATTAATCCAAGAGACAATTCCTCATTTCCATCTCATTCCCCACTACAACCCCCGCTAACAGCACATATGTTACCACTCTCAAAACCATATTGACGTAACAGCCGGAAGATAGGCGTACGTAGAGCGTTAAGATAGCACACGATGAGTCATAATAGTCTGTCACCGATGACAACTCCACTCAGGGTCACGGACCACCAATGAAGGATGTGCATTCCTCAAATCAAGAAGAAGGGATTAGAAAAGACAAGCCATTCAACACTCGATTAAGTCAATCCTGTTTCCTCATACTGTATGGAGGTCCGCATAAAAAAATGAGCTGTTCTGTGCAGAGTTTGGCCAAGATACTGTAGTAGTCACTCAACATAGGGTGTACAGCGTGATAAAAAAAAAAAAAGAAGCATGCTGGTCTGGATATAAATTATGCATGAGAAGAAGGCAGAAGTGGAGATGGTCATGTTGGAACAGATTGGTGTCTCCATCAGCTAAAAGAGATCTTTATATTCACCAGCAGCAGTTTGTGTGACTGGGCATTTTCAGCACAATGTGATAGTTAGAAAGTCTAAAGATCCTTCAGAAAAGAACTGCCTTTTTCTGAGCTTCTTTTAATGTGGGAAATTTATGCTGCCCTCTGGCTATAAACAATAGCTTGAGTGCCATAGGAGCACCACAATACATATGTGTGTGTTTATGTTTATGAGCCTATACGTTTGCCTGGGTGTGTCTCAATATTTATTTAGGTGAGTGTGATTGTCAATTGTCTTGCCCATGGAAAATAAAGAAACATTTCACATTAACCCTGCGAAAGCCCTTGACAGCCATTATACAGCATACTCACATATTCCTGAAACATGAGTGAAATGACTCAGAACAGACCCTGTACTTACCATTACATGTTCCTTGAGTGTTTTAGATATGAAAGACAATAAGAAAGTAAGAAATGTCTCTATTGTCACCTAATTTAATGCATGCTTGCTGAATAAAATTTTTTTTTTTTTTTAAATCTCACTGATCACAAACATTTGATTGGAAATATACTGTACATAATGATATACTACAAATACCAATAATATAGAAAGCAAAATATGTGGTCAGAACAACCACAAAATCTTAACATTTGGAGGAACTAATCCTATGTCTATTTTCAAATATTTACCTTCAACTTCAAAAGCTGCACTATTGGTTGTTCAACAGACATACAAGTCAATGTTTTATTTTAATTTTCACAGCTACACTTTATGTGGAATGCAGTGTGAAGACAGAACTGTGTTGCTAACAAGCCGAAGGATGTATTTGAAGGACATGTGACTCATTTCTTTCTCCAGCACCTTTGGAACTATGTAGCAGACACCAGGTACACTTCTTGATTTAACATTCTGTCTCCCCCTCTCTCTGACTTTGTATCTGTCTATTTCTCAATCTGTCTCTCCCTCACAGTACAGCTCAATAATGTACAGGTGCATGCTACAAAACACAAAGTAAGGTAAAACTGCCATCATCTACAAGATCGTTATTTCATTACACCATTGTGTTAGGTGTTGAGTGAGAAGAGGGTGTATAAATGTGTGCAATGGTTTTAAAACTTAAAAAAAAAACTTTAAATTAGGTATAAGAAAATTTGCGGAATAAATTTGAGAGTGTCAATGTTTTCCCTCTAGTTAGCATTGCTGATTCTTTCATCAAGTCGCACTAAAATTGGAAAGTATTGCAGGTTTACAAAGGAGTCACACAAGGCTCAAGTTTAGGTCCTGTGACTTTTACTAATTTATAATGGTGACAGATCATGTTGTGCACTATATTGCAGACAGATTTAATGGTATTCACATTTAAAATGTGGTTTGAAAGCTTATTGAAAGTTGATTTTTAATCTGGGAAAAAATATATTGCAGTCATCTTGCTTGATAATATGCTACACTTCCAACAGCAAGTAGAAAACTATTGAGAATGTATCATCAACTAAGGAATTAATCAAGTAGACTACTGAGAATTACACTCCTACAGCTCTAAAAGTCTTACAGTTGGAGTTTATTGGCATGCATGCAAAAGCAGCTACAACTTTTTTATGATTACTGGTGGACACTCTTGGTCACACAAAGTGCACTTTATGATTTAACATTTCCAAGCCAGTTTTTCCACCAAATTCCTCAACATACAGTATTTCTCTCTTTTCCAAAGGAATACAAACTCATGGGTGGGCAACCAAGCCTAGAAATTCCATCTGTTCATACTGAATTGGAACAAATTTATGCACCATCCTCCTATGGTAACACAAAACACTTACAGTATATTATATTCTCTCAACTGTTTGATCAATCTAGTAAGTGCTTTTTTTACTGGTGTTTTATTTGCTACTGTAATTATGTAAGTGTACTATTTTTATTCTGTTATATTTATCATTTTTATGGAGCACATGGCAACAGTGAAGCATTGCTCATAAATAAATAATCAGCAAATAAGTACATAATGTTAGAAAGTGGTTTACATGCTACTTAAAAATTTACACACGTTAATTATAAAATAAATAAAAGTAGTAGAATTAATTGTATAATGCGTCAAGTGTAGCACATCAGAAAAGTACTGTATTAAATGTAGGTGTAATTTTGTCCTGCAGGTATCTGCATAAGTCTGTCTCTTTACAGTTACTCCCAAGGATTTGTACATCTAAGATTTTCAAGAACTACTTAATTTACAATGCTTTTGGGAAACAGTCCGTAATTCTATGATGATTCGTATGGCCATTTTTACAGTCCACTTAGGGTTGCGGTGCTTTTGGGAAAAGTGGTCCTGTTCTGCCTAAGGTCCTTCATAAATATTTTCAGCTCTTTGAGATCTGTTAGAAAAGCCTGTGATAAGAGACTGGCCAGTAGTTATTAGTTCTGAATTGGGTGAGTCAATGTCTTGTGATGCGACGAGAAGAGCCACAGTATCTCTGACTGCAGAGCACCTCTCCTTCCTGCACCTTCACAGCACAGCACACCTAATAGGACTGAAGCAGCATGGAGGAAATGTGAAAATCAACTGAAGGGTGAAGGAAATGAAATGAAAGAAGGAGGAATAAATAGAGTATTGCAGGAAGATTCTGCAACCTCTGATAGATGAATGATTCACTGTCTCCAAACTATATCTGACTGTCATGTTCTGACAACATATTTCAGCCACACCTGAGGGAACAGATTGAAATTTATCATGGCCAAGAGAGACGGGAGGGCAAGCTGGTACAGAACAGAAGAAATGCTAGATGTGATCGCACAGGGGTTTGGGTCGCAAGTCTTTGTTGTATCAGAGGATTGGATCAAGGTTTGGCTGGTTAACATGGCCTTGTTAGTCCCTGCTGGTAGATTTCTTAACTACACCATCTGGCAGCAGAACGCATCTTTCTGCAATGCATCGTTCTCGAAATATTTATTATGAGTTTCATTGAAACTAATCATTTGAATTGATTTATAAAAACGTTTAAATGAGCCATGCTACCATTTAAAATAAATGTACAAATAAAAACTGTATTATCACAGTGTTGATTAATTTGATATTGCTGGGCAAACTCATTACAAATACATCATAAATATTTAATAGATTGCCCAGTCCTAATGTCGGCATAAAAACTAGAATTATGAATTCATCACAGAGAAGCACTCAGTTACCTGATTAATCATCAGAGCTCATTTAAGCAGGCTACTAATTAATGATACAACGACTGACCATGATTGAAACTGTAATTTGCCACACAAGTCTTTAAATATGTGATAATGGCTTCGTGAAAAATTCATGTTCCTTTTTTGAGTCTCCATAGGGTGAGTTGTACATTAGTGGCTCTCAGCCACAATGACAGACTTTAGTTCCCAATCAGCAATATAAATGACTTTGACTCAAGCATTGATGAGCAAATTACCAATCATCAGAAAGATGGAGAGTAAGAAAGGTCAAAAAAGTTTTGATGTCCACCTCTCCTTTTTCAAAACATGAGTTTTTCCATTCCTGTTGCTTCTCAAGAAAATGCCCTACAGAGGGACTCACAGTCACAAGGGAAAATTGTCACAAAGGCAAAACGATTAAATGTAATATGCTATTTAATAGCATATTCCCATATTGACAACCTATATAGCCACAAAAGGTCAATGTTTGGTAAACAAACTCTTTCTTCTTTTTTTTTAAACTGTTGAAATGTTTAAAGGAACACTCCACTATTTTTGAAAATTGGCTCATTTTCCAACTCCCCTAGAGTTAAACAGTTGAGTTTTACAGTTTTCGAACCCATTCAGCCGATCTCTGGGTCTGGCGGTAGCACTTTTAGCTTAGCTTAGCATAGATAATTGAATCTGATTAGACCGTTAGCATCTCCC
>NW_015505197.1:214012-232606 GCF_001515645.1 Sinocyclocheilus grahami | reverse complement strand
TTAAAGGAACACTCCACTATTTTTGAAAATAGGCTCATTTTCCAACTCCCCTAGAGTTAAACAGTTGAGTTTTACAGTTTTCGAACCCATTCAGCCGATCTCTGGGTCTGGCGGTAGCACTTTTAGCTTAGCTTAGCATAGATAATTGAATCTGATTAGACCGTTAGCATCTCCCTCAAAAATGACCAAAGAGTTTCTATATTTTTCCTATTTAAAACTTGACTCTTCTGTAGTTACATCGTGTACTAAGACCGACGGAAAATGAAAAGTTGCGATTTTGTAGGCCGATATGGCTAGGAACTATACTCTCATTCCGGTGTAATAATCAAGGAACTTTGCTGCCGTACCATGGGTGCAGCAGGCGCAATGGTATTACACAGTGCCTGAAAATAGGCTTATTGGAAGTTACCTAGCTAGAACTATTTTCAGGCGCTGCGTAATATCATTGCGAGATGTTTTTGATGATTTTTGAGCGAGATGCTAACGGTCTAATCAGATTCAATTATCTATGCTAAGCTAAGCTAAAAGTGCTACCGCCAGACCTGGAGATCGGCTGAATGGATTCGAAAATGGTAAAACTCAACTGTTTAACTCTAGGGGATTTGGAAAATGAGCCCATTTTCAAAATTAGTGGAGTGTTCCTTTAATAGCTTTTTGTAACCAAGATCTCAAGATTTGTGTCCATACAGCAACTGACTTTCCAAAATAAACGAAAAAGTGTGACAAATAGCCCCTTTGTCGCTCACACCACTTTCATGTTTTAGCCATAGTTTGTTTCCCCCCAAAACTGCACTCAACACAAAGCTTACACTACTTGGTCTGTCAAAAAGGCAATACCTTTCGCAAAGTAACCATTCAAATAATTATTCAAAAATCCTACCTTTCTGTAAACCAGCATGTTTGGCGAGTCATCCGTCTCTCCATTGCTGTTTGGATGGAGGCTGTTGTTCTTCGCCATGGTTCAGAAACTCAACAAAAACTCTGCAAAACAGCTACTCCAGTGGATATATACACCTGATAGGGAGAAAAAAAGGCACATACAAATAAATAAATAATAATTAAAAAAAATTATCCCTGACTGCTTAAAATGTCAAAACTTGTATGATATGTAACTGAATAGAAATCTAAGTATTTATGATGCTACAACACTGCAGAACTGATCAGTTGGCAATGTCTTTGTGATAATCCCCACCTGACTGTGTCATTTGTAATTACAACCATGCTTTACCAACGGTATTTGAGGGGAAACCAAAATGCATAGCTAACATTTGGATTACAACCATATTTGGCTATCTAAATCAATAATCCGCTGGTGGTTGAGGATTTTCCTCTCAAGGTTAAAAAGAACAGAATATTAAGTAAACGCTGAAAATCTGATGACAGCAGATCACAGATCAGACACAATTCTCAGTTTTGTAATATCGGTGGGACAAGCCAATTAAATGCAAACACTGTTCTACCTCGCGCTGCACCCGTATGTCATGCATGCGAACGCTTTATGATGTGTCAAGCGAGATTCGCTGTTTTATCTTGCTTCAACCCGCGAGAAACGGGAGCAGGAAGCTAATTTTCGTGTAACCAAAAATGCTCAGCCTTGCACAGACACCCGATCCTTTCAGAACCACAGACAGCTCCTCAGGCGGAACTGCAGCCCTTGCACGAGTCCTCAGAAACCTGGCATCATCACCAACAAAATGCACAACACAATCATAAAGCATGACTTCTGTTCACTCTCACCTCAAACGCTCCCCGTCTCCCCCTGATATATGGATCAGCGATGCCAGAGTGGATCAAGCTCGTGCAGTTCGTCAGCTATCAGACGTATCATTCATTGGAAATATTAGTTATCCTTTGCTTGATGCTGACGCGTTATCGCGCGCAGGGATTCTGCTGAAGGACGGAGCACGCGCCAGAAACAAGGGCACGCGCATCTAACCTTGAACCAATCCTGGTGCTTTCTTTGAGGGATTTGGCATTTTTGTTTTGTGAATAGTTTCATAATTGTTTAATGATGTCACTCTTATAACATCATTGATGTTTTTATTAATTAAAATATTTATTATATTTTAATATCATTTTTTTATCATTTAAAATATTAAAGAATTTAACTACTATTTTATTAAAATATAAAATTAAATTATAATATTATTATTATTTACATTTTACGGACGCTTTTGTCCAAAACAACTTATATTGCATTCAAGATACAAGATACATACACACATTTGATCAGTTTTTTTGTTTTTCCGAAACCATGACCTTGGCACTGCTAGCTCCATGCTCTACTGTTTGAGCTACATGAAAGCTATAATTATATCAAACTGTGGTAATCTGTAGAGGGAAAAAAAATAGTTGATTTTATGACAGCTGGTAAGTGATCAAATCTAAGGAAAAGTTCTTCTCCAATGACTGTCTGTCTCCAGGTGGCATTACCTGTAACAGACAATAAAAATTACAAATACAAACTGAGATTCTTACTCAAAATGTGTATTTTAAACATCTCAAACCTGAAATGTATGCATGTTCTGCATATTAAAACATTTAATTTAATCTCAGTAAAAAAATTAAGGCCCAAATTCTTCCCATTATAAATTGACCCTGGAACCCTGAGCAATCTAGATCTTTACATTTGGACTTAACAAGATAACAAGAATGTGTCAACTATTTATGACACAGAGATGGTGCTGTGGTTAAACAAAGTGAAAAAAGGTTTTGCAATACCAATACATAGACACAATCACTCAAAAAAGTAAGGAAAATTAAAAATGGTCAACCAACTCCACTGGACCACTTGAGATGGACTGTCCCTATTTAGCCCCCCCACACAGTTTTTCTATGACATGGTACATTGAAACTAAAGACCCTCAAAGGCCCCATGGATGTTATTTACTCCTAACACTAATATTTCTATCATACTTTTAGACCAGATTTCCTTAAGGGTGGTCTTTAGAGCCAGTGTACCATAATCAAGAATTCATAATTTTTTCATTCTCAGTGTGGGTCAAAGGTTCACGGTTGGGTGCAGTTTAGACATCTACAACAGAAAGGTTAAAGTCACCATTATCCACTGTGCTACTCCCCTCTAAGTGCATTTTAACAATCTAATGCACACTGCAAAATTGACTTGAGGGCAAATGATGAAAACCTAAAACAGATGTGGCATAAAATCTTCAGCTGTTATTCATTGTTTAGCAATCCAAACATAAACTTTCGGATACATCCTCTTTTTTTCATTCATTTTATATGGCGAAACAATATTGCATTTACAGTTACCATCTATTATATAACTAACCTACATTGTTGCAACAATAAAATATAGCCTATTTTCTTTCAGTAACCAAATAATAATAATAATAATAATAATAAAATAAAAAATCACCCTGCATGCCTGCAAGGCCCCAAATTTTAGGTTCTTATAACTGGAAATTAGCTACAGCGCAGTTCCACTGAGATAACTTGGAGTAGTGATGTTTTTAGTCTGTCTCTTATAGCTTTGAGGTCATCTATATGCTAGTGTACTTCTAAAGATGTCAAAAGATGACAAATCAGACTAAACGACAATACATATTTATTTAAAATAAAAATAAAAAAAATCAATGTATCTGACCTCCCATGCATCGAACAGCATTTAACATCTTCAAATAAAAAGCGTTTCCAAATGACCTGTTTCAAACTCACTCATTCCTATCCTGGTACGCAAACAGCGTGCAAGCGATGAGCCGCTCCGCCCTGTGACCCTGTTTGGCGCTGAGTCAGTGGTCCAATCAGTAAACGCAGAAGGCGGGATAAACTAGCGGCTCCGTCCAATCAGTGGCCAGTCGAGCCATCAATCAAAGGTGACATAGTCCCTAGTCCGAAAAGGATTTGAGAAGAGGAAAACAATACATACTCTTTTTTAAACACAACGGAACATCATGTAGGGGGAGAACAACAGCTGGAACGAGTGGTTATTCGTCAAATAACGATGTCATCTTGCAAACCTGTAGATATCAGGAAGCATGCGTTAAAAACAGGAACTCATTGGTTGAGTTTTAGCGGTTGGAGAAGCGAGACAGAAGTTATTATTATTAGTTATAGTTTATGCTTCTGGACTGGACCTGCAGCGAATCTCATAACTTAAAAGTGCAACAGGTTGGAAGATGGTGTCGTGGATTATATCTAGGGCCATCGTGTGAGTATTTATTGAAAACTATTTGCGTTTCTGAGCTTACAGTAACGTTACATTAGTGAAAACTGCTGAGTCTGACTGCGCATTTACGTTAGTTCTTTCGGATCAAATCTATGCTACTGTCTAATATCTACATAGTTACAATACAAAACAGTACTATAAGCCCATAAAACAAGTTGTCGATTATTTTCTGAAGAAGAAAAAAACCGACATGCATATAACGTGTTGTCCCCAATATAGTAAATAACACTGTTACAGTTATTCAATTTCTGCAGTATTTTTATTTCATATATTTTCACAATCAACAAGGTTCCCACTGTCCTAGGAAATCTGGAATGTACCAGGAAATATCTAGACCCTGAAAAGTAATGGAAATTAATAAAATTTTAAAAGGTCATGTAAATATTTACAGTCAATATAGTTCTACTCAGATCTGAAGTATTTAGTAGGCTGGAAATGACTGTTTGTGAATGCACAAAAACCTTATCAAGCCATCACAAATCATAGGGAAAATAATGTAAAAATCTTGGATATTCACTGGTAAGAAAGTGTAGGAACCTCTGAATCAACCATAATAAAAATTCACAAATTATGCAGGGGGAAAAAACAAACCCTACATTAATTTTGCTGACTTGGTGGAGTAGAACAGGAAATTCATCATGTTTTTGGCTGGAGACCTGCTTTTTTCAGAGTCCCTGTCTGCCAGGGAGGAACTGCTGTTTTCCTGCTGGACCGTAATGTTACAGAAGGTGTCTCTTTCTTTGCGGAAAAGGTCAGCATAGGGAAGCACATTCTGTGCCTCATCTCACTAGGTGCTGTTTGCTATGGGTTTGGTTATCTTTAGTGTACTGACAATATAAGAGATAAGGGTCTCTGGTCTTCACTGATAGAAATACATTTATATATAGTAGGCTATAGTCGCTTTCAAAGTCTAAAGTTCTCTTGAAATGCCTTTTGTGTTCTTACTGTAAGTTAACATGATTAATTATTTGCCGCCGGCAAACAAGGCCTAGCTGTTTTAGAGATGTGCAGTAACATCTCTCTCTCTCTCTCGCTCTCACACACACACACACTCATTCCTATTCTTTCCTTTCTTTTTTTACCCTCACGAGTTCTCCCAGCGAACAGCGTAATAGGAAATGCATGACTAAACCATTGTGACTCTAATGTGTTCTCACAGCATTTGACGTTCAAACACTTTCTTCTGTCTAGTAGTAAAAGCAAGGCAGGCTGTGTTTGGAAATGGTGACTTGGTGATGCTGAAGTTGTTTAATTACAAACAGTTTCACTGTTTTGAGTTAAGAGATGATCTCTACTCTTGACTTCAGCATATATTTTGCTTTGTGGTAGAGATGTTTTAGAGTGGAGAAACTGTTACGCAATAAATGGAATCCATCCAACAGTCTCTCACCACACACACCCATGATCACACATAACTTTAGACGGTATCAGGCAGTGATGTCGTCCCATAGCTACTCGAAAATATATGGTTCAGAGAAACACAAGCCAGTTACAGAGAAGGCTGTGGATTTACTTTGTGTATGTACTAAAGTGAGGTGTTCAACACCTCTTTTGGGGGGAAAAAAAAGGGATTTCAATCTCATCTGTCACAATAAATAAAGCATTTTGAATAATCATTGTTCTGGTTTCAATATTTGAGTAGGCCTGTAAGGCAAAGGCTGGATTTGCCATCTGGGTGGGCTTCCAAATAAAATGGATGGATTATCATCAAATATAAAATTGTGCATAGGAATCCACCGATATTTAAATTATGGTTGATACAAAAATTTGATTATCATTTTCATGTAATTTCCCATAACTGATCATTTATTGAATTCTACACTTTATTTTGTCTAAATAATTTAAAAATAGATCACATAAAACTAAGATTAGTCAATTTAAATGCTACAAGTATTTAGTCACCACAACATTATAACGTACACTAGAAAAAAGGGATATTAATGGTGTTATTAAATTATTACTGTATTTAAAGATTAACTCAATATAAATTAAATTATTAGTGTTTTTAAGAATTTAAGATAATCCAAATGCAAAAATAAATGGAAAATAATCCCTAATACTGGCCAATAACCTATATAGTTATATCAGTATATCTTACATTTAAAAAAAAAAAAAAAAAAAGATTGGTTGAGTGTTACTGTTAGTTCACCAACCTTTATTTGTTTGCTTGCATTTAACAGGTACATGATATTTTTGAATATAATGTATATGTCTGTGTGTGTTTTATCACAGTCTTGTGTTTGGAACGCTGTATCCTGCGTACTACTCCTTTAAAGCCGTCAAATCCAAGAATGTCAAAGAATATGTGAGTACTCAATTCATATAAAGGCACATGCATATCTTTATCCAGCTGTGTTCTGCTGATTCTTCACATCTTAATATTTGACTTTAGAGAATGTTAATAGCCAGAATAAATGGAGAGCTTCAGCTAAACTGTCCATATGTCCTGGTTACTCTTTGTATCTGACAGAGGCTGTCAGTAACTAAACCCTGAGCTGATTAGCAATTTAATACTGTTATTCCACCATGTGTGCCCTGTTTGTGGTCTCTTCCAGCTACTTCCGTTTCTCTCCTTACAAAAAATACTGTGACTGTACCATGGTACAGTGATGTGATACCATTGTACTTTGATGTATATCATATAGTGTATGAATAATATTCATATTATAGTATTTACATGGTAAGTTTTTGTAAACAGCTCTTCTATACCTCCAGTAGACATTTTGTGTTTGCGTTGTGGTTTGACAGGTGCGATGGATGATGTACTGGATTGTGTTTGCTCTTTACACAGTGGTGGAGACCATCACAGACCTTTCTTTGGCTTGGTAAATATACAGTCTGGAAAGAGGCAAATAAACACTTGTTATTGGATTGCATGGAGTAATTTTGCATCAAGTGGTTTTATTAACATTTTACCATTCTTCTCTGTTGTATGACTTTTCACTGTCTAGCCTTTATGGTTTATGAAAAGGGCTTGTATCTGTTGTTGCAGATGTTGAGCTCCGTTTATTTTCCTCAGGCCACATAGAGGAACCAGTCTGTTAGGTTCAGTTTCAGTTCGGTTAAATTCCTGTGCATTTCATTCGTTTCGTGACATAAAAAAAAAGAAAAGAAAAAGAAAAAACTTTTTTGGGTCCTCCTAAATTAGATCTATTTTATTTGCGTGGATAGTTCTATGCAGTGTACTAATACTGAAAAAAGTGGCATTAAAAATGCACATTGAATATCTTAATACAATTTTTTTAAATGACGTTTAACTCTTCTATTCTGTAATTTAAATAAATAAATAAAAAATCTGTAAAAAAAATTTACAGAAAAAAAATTTCACTCCTTTGTAATTATAAATAATAAAGACATAAATAACAATAAATTCAAATATATATATATATATATATATATATATAAATTTGGCAAATTATTAACTTTGTGTCTTTGTGTGAATTTGTGTCTATTAAACAGCCGTAGTTTCATTAAATTGATCCACCAAAGCTGAGGTCCATGAAAATAAAATTGAAGAGAACGCCTAGATCAAATTCATTATTTTGTCTTCCATCATCCCTCTGTTTTCATATTTTTTATACTTGACTGTTTCAGGTTTCCAGTTTACTACGAAGTGAAAATGGCTTTCGTCTTTTGGTTGCTGTCTCCCTACACTAGAGGAGCCAGTGTCCTCTACAGGAAGTTCCTACACCCTATGCTGGCATCCAAGGAGAGGGTAATGACCTAAGCATATCATCAGGTTCCCTGGGAATAGGCATTCACTGACAGTGAACACATAGCCATACTGAAATGTGTTATGGAATCGGGAGGATTACATAATCAGTGATTACATAAATGATGTTAAGAGATAAACTGATGGATTGGGTTAGTTGCATGTCTCGATTACATGATCATTATGAACTAACAGTAAACTGCACGGATCGTTTAACTGCGCCTGCATATTTTGTTTCCAGCCCTCTGTAATTGTTTGTTGTCAAACAACTCCTAGTTGGAGGTTAAGGGGGAATTTAAGTTATAGATTTATTGACTGTTTCACATTCTGTTTTTCAGGAGATTGACGAGTATATCGTCCAGGCCAGAGAGAAAAGTTATGAGACCATGGTGAATTTTGGGCGGCAGGGTCTCACGATTGCGGCTGCTGCTGCTGTCTCCGCTGCTGTGAAGGTATTGCACAGACACGTGCTCATTCATACACTCATGCAGTGTTTATACTAGGCATTTGAGCTAATCTAACTAACTAAGCTGATTTGGTCAGCTAACAGCTTTCATTCCATGTAAACAGAAACATTGTTTTGCATTGATACATTATTTATTTTGTGATTCATTGTTTACTTTTATTTCTGTTATGCTGTCATAAATTTAAAATAAAAAGTTAAATGCTCACAAAGGCTGCATTTATTTGATGAAAAATACAGTAATAGCAGCCATTACTGTAGTCTTCAGTGTCACATGATACATGATCCTTCAGAAATCATTTTTTGGAAACTTATATATACAAGTATGGGGTCAGTAAGGTTTATAGGTTGTTAAGTATTAGCGCGTTAATGCATGCAATACATTTTTTTTAGTTTAACGCTTTAAAAATATTTAATGCAATTAACACAGTTTCGGAGCTAGGGTTGGCCTCCCCACTCACAACTGCTGCTTCTGTCTCTTTTCTCTTGACAAGAATTGCATTTATTTAGACGCAGAACATCTTTATGATCACATCAAAGCGGATACTTTTCAGACGCGCACCCCAACTTCGCCTTAGCGCCAGGCGCAAGTCAAACGAATGCGGAAAAAGGTACAGGTGACAAGGGAGCTTCAGTAGAACAACAGTGAACTGCGGGTCACATGAGATGTTGTCAGGCCATGTGTCAGTAAAAACTAATTTTCCTGTCCTGTCAGCCGTTATACAGTGCTCGTAGCGCACAAACAAATGCAGTGACGCACGTTGTATATAATAAAGCTCAATTGAAACTATGACCATGCAATGTCATAGTTATGTCGTCAGTTAAATCATGAAGTTACCAAAAAGGCGATTAAAGCTGCCTTAAAACTGTGCATGCATGTAAGTATTTGTTATGAGTCACATTTAAGAAAATGTCTCTGAAATGCAGTTTTCAAAACTGTCCTGGAGCAGCCTAACACTGTCTCCCTCATTTAACACACAAGATTCAACTCATCAATGCATTAGTAGAGACTTTAAGACCTGAAGTGAGTCAGAAAAGGTAAAGAATTGTGAGAAAAGATGATGCGTGTCAGATCCGCGTCATGTTCAGCAGCGACAGCTCTTAAAGCAGCCAAAATAACATAATAACCCAGCTGCTGTGATGTCTGTTAATCAAAGATAAATGAGGAAATCAATAACGTTTGCAGCTTTAAGGATTTATATTTAATTTAGAATTTAGTGTTTGATAACTTTATTCAATTTCTGTATATTTCCTACTTGCTGAAGTGCACAGGAAGCTAAATATGACATTTATTATAATGGGTCTACTAAATATTAAAATTGATAGCTCTCAATTATACTGTAATGTTGAATGGCTATAGTCAATGGTTGAATATTAAGAAAAACGAAATTCCTAGAGATATCAGTAGTATTGGTATCAGTGATACTCGCCTTCAGTCATAAAAATGATGCCATTAAACATATATGAAATATATGCAGTCTTTATGTTGTTTCTACATTCATTTGAAGATTGAATTGAATTGTTTTTAAGGTGGGATTGATCGTGATTAATTTCAGAAAAAATATGTGATTCGTTTTTGTTTTTTTTAATCGATTGACAGGCCTAATATGTATAATATTAAAAATATACAGCATGTTAAGGACATAAAAATGCACTGCAAAAATTGCATGTGTTCTTCACTGTGGCCTCTCCTGTTCTCTTGACTGCTTTTTTTAAATCAAATTTGCTGTCTGGCCATGTCTGGTTCCTAAAAAAAGATCTAAATCACTAGTGCTCTTCTGTTTTTGGTAAGGCTCTTCTGTTTTTGCTAAGATCTACTGTTCTTATCTAGAAACAATAATATCATAGACATTTAGGCTCTTTCAACTTTGGTCAGTAAGCAACCACCCAGAACACCCTAGCAACCGCATAGCAACACTCTAAAAATCACTCAGAAATCTTGGCGAATGCATAGCAACACTCTGGCAACCATCTGCCCCATTGTTATGCGTTGCTATGCTGTTGGTATTGTTGTGATGTTCTGAGCACCACTTGTGTTTTCTGCAGAAAATGTAAAAATCTAGTTCATATCTTCCTTTTTCCTTTCTCTTTCTGTCTAGTGTTCTTCACTGTGGCCTCTCCTGTTCTCTTGACTGCTTTTTTTAAATCAAATTTGCTGTCTGGCCATGTCTGGTTCCTAAAAAAAGATCTAAATCACTAGTGCTCTTCTGTTTTTGGTAAGGCTCTTCTGTTTTTGCTAAGATCTACTGTTCTTATCTAGAAACAATAATATCATAGACATTTAGGCTCTTTCAACTTTGGTCAGTAAGCAACCACCCAGAACACCCTAGCAACCGCATAGCAACACTCTAAAAATCACTCAGAAATCTTGGCGAATGCATAGCAACACTCTGGCAACCATCTGCCCCATTGTTATGCATTGCTATGCTGTTGGTATTGTTGTGATGTTCTGAGCACCACTTGTGTTTTCTGCAGAAAATGTAAAAATCTAGTTAATATCTTCCTTTTTCCTTTCTCTTTCTGTCTGCATGCTAAACTAATCTCCAGCAGTAGCTGCCTCACCTATCCCAGGTAACTTGCTTTCTTTTTCAATCTGCTTTAACCTGTCACCAGCACGTCATTAGACCATTATTAACTGGGAAGTTAAATAAAAGATGTCTTTGTGTATTATAAAGGTAACCACAACTTTTTGGGTTTTGAATTCTGTTTACTCAATGCACCATGTACAATGGATCATCATGTCACAGGGACAGGGAGCTATCAGTGAACGTCTGAGGAGTTTCAGTATTCCAGACCTGACGCAGTTCCCCTCTGAACAATCAGCATTCACCAACCCCAGCCGACGGGCCCTCCAGCCTGCTAACCCTACTGCTGCTGATTCTGGTGAGTGCTGTACATGTGTTAAAAGAATAGTTCAACACCCCCCACCCCACAAAACAAAAACTTGCTGGGAATTTACTCACCCTCAGGCTGATGTACAAGATTTAGATGAGTTTGTTTCTTTATCGGAACGGATTTGGAGAAATTTAGCATTACATCACTTGCTCCTCTACAGTGAATGGGTGCCGTCACAATGAGAGTCCATCAACTTATAAAAACATCATAATAATCAAGTAATCCACATGAATCCAGTGCATCAATTAACATCTTGTGAAGTGAAAAGCTGTGTGTTTGTAAGAGACAAATCCATCATAAAGGTGTTTTAACCTTAAACTCACTTCTGACCAAAATACCAGTCCATAAACCATAATAATGCTTCCTCCAGTGAAAAAGTCCTTCCCCTGTTGTCCTCTCACATCAAAATCACCACCAATATATTTGTTTAGAACTGTTTTGGACTGTTTTCACTTGTAAATGGTGCTTGATCTGTGCATATTTTTTTCCTGATTCAGACATGATGACTTTTGCACTGGAGAAAGCAATATTATGGATAGAGGACTCAAGCAAACAAAGTTAAAAATGTCTTGATGGATTTATTACAAACACGCAGCTTGTGTATTACTTGCATAACTTGTGGGTTATTGTGATGTCTTTTGTCAACTACTCTCATTCTGGTGGCACCCATTCACTGCAGTGATATAAAGCAAGTGATGTAATGCTAAATTTCTCCAAATCTGTTCAGATGAAAAAAATAATTAATCTATAACTCGGATGGCCTGGGATGAGTACGTTTTAGCAAATTTAGATTTTTGGGTCAACTTTTCCTTTAATGACATCATTGCTGATTATATAATGATAAATGATTGATTATGTAATTATGAAAAACTAAATTAAATTAAATACTGATTTAACTAAAATTTAACTAAAGAAACAAGTGAACTGTAAGAGTCAAAATTAGCATTTTAAGACCTCAAGGGCAAATGCACCCTAGTGGAGTGCATTGTCATCAGAAAGTAATTATTATGTCTCCCTCTAGTGGTAGAACAAGGTTTGAAAAGCAATCCTGATGGAAAGTTCAGCTGGTCAATAGAAACGTAACCAAAAAACAAAATAAAAACCATTAGCGAAATTAAAATGAATAGAAACCTGTGATAAATAAGCTCCAAACAACTTTTTCACCATATTCCAATACTTTTCATTGCACTTTTGCATCCTTTATGAGGCTTGAAAGCTTCAGAATCCATTAGTTGTGATTGTATGGAAAATGTCTTTTTTTGTGTGTGTTCCACAAATTCACAATATGGGTTTGGAGTGACATGAGGGTGTGTAAATGATGACAGAATATTCATTTTTTGGGTAAACTTATCCTTCAAGGTTCAGTTCCTCTTGTTTGAGATCTTTATTGCTTCCTCTGTGCATCTGCTCCAACAGAGCCATATAAACAAGCAGGGGAGGGGCATGAGGAGGAAACAGATGGAGTATTCTCCGAAGACGAGGCGTCAGTGCAGAAGGGTCTACGCAGATCTCAGAGTGTGAAACTCACCCGTGCCAAAGCAGCTCGCAAAGAGGTATATTATTTGCTCATTTAAAAATTGTATGTTCAACTATGTCATAATCTAAAGAAGAATACAAAATACAAACATTTTCCCTGGTGGTCTCAGGCTTTTAGACCCCACTGTAATATTTACTGAAAATTAACTATTGATGTTGTATTGTTTTTAAAGCCTCGCTATGGCTCTCTGAAGCTGAAACCCAGAAGGCGGCAATTGATTGCATCATCCACTTTTGACCACCCTTGATTGTCCAATACAAACCCACAGATGGGATCAGCATCAAAACTGCAGTCTAATCTTCGGTTTAAGTTTAATCCTAAACTTTGGATGAATGCTAATGCTCTTTCAAAGCAGCACTAAACACAAAACTACAACTACAAACAGACTTACAGCATGAATAATGACTTTTACAATTTAGTAGATGCTATTTCCAAAGTGATTTACAGATGAAAAATACTACAATACAAGTGACAATGATGCAGAATGATGAATAGAGAATATTGCATGCGGCTTTATTTGTTCAGAAAAAAATACCAAAGCCTAATATGAGTACAGGAAGACTAAGAATGTACTAAAAATGTCATTTAAAAGCGGATCTGAGCACATCTGATCTGTAACTTGACCTGAACCTGCCTCTGTAGAGACATCTCTTATTACGCATGGCGTAAGAAGCACCGATATCCCTGGTGTCCTCGCTCTCCCTCTACAGGGGCGGGTGTCAAAGTCAAAGGTTTCTGTAGTGTGAGCCTTTCAGCCTGTTTTCACAGTAATAATAGTGCAGGAAAAAAAATCTGACTAAAAAAAGAGTGTGCATGTTAGCGGGTTTTTGTATATGCATATAGATGTTTCAGCTTGTTCATCTTTACATTTCCATAGTTTTACCCAGAATAAAAGTTCTGTCATCATTTATTCACCCTCATATCATTCCAAACCCATATTAATTTCTTTTTTCAGGAATGCAAAAGGCATATTTTTGAACAATATCCTGTACGCTCTTTTCCAGTGAATGGGGATTCGACCTGTCAAGCAAGCTCCAAAATGACAGATAAAGAACATCAAAGTATCATAAAAGTGGTTTATTTGACTACATACATCAATCAAAATTCGATCAAAAAACATTGAAGCCATTTTTCTCAAGTTCAGTATTATTGCATTTTGTCTTCACTGTGAAGTCAGACAGTTATTTACTAAATTCTAAAATGGACTACTGAAAGTTCAGAAATTGCATGTTAACAACATACACCATTGATTCATTTTAGAACTACAGTGCATGGGAAGATTTTCAGTCAATTTTAATGTTCCAAGGAATTCATACAGGTTTGGAATGACATGAAGATTAGTAAAGAATTTTTTTTCTGCATTTCTGGGTGAACTGTGCCTTTAACTTTTAAATCTGTCATGGAATTCTGTAACTGTAATCTTAAGTTGTTGCTTTTAAGTAACAGTACTTTTAAAAGCGGTTTCTAAATACATTTCTTAAGTTTGAATGCCTTAGGGTTGTGTTTTTAAAAACATTTTGTGCAATCAATTTTAGAGTGATATACATTCATTTTAATCATGCTTGTTTGTTAGTCTGTCATTCTAACGTTTTAACTGCCTTAATAACTGATTTTAATAACAACATGCACTAAGTAGTATATAATTTGACCAAAACACTCTAGCTTTATCTTTGCAAAGCATGACAGGTGATCTGACTAGTTGACAGAAGACTGTTTGTACTGTACATGTGTGAACAGTGGGATGATTTTTCCTTTTTTGAACATGTTAGTATTTTGTGTTGGACAGTTAAATGTGTGGGAAAAGCCTCTAAGGATTTGGTTTGTTGGTGTGTTTTGTGTGATAGAGGAAACCTGTTGATTAGGGATATGTATACAGATGTGTGAATGTGTTATCAGTAATAAGGTTTAAAACAATGTTTATTTTCTATGACCTTGGAATAGGACATGGAAAACCTCAAAAAATATCAGGGAATCTTGAAAGGCCTTGAAAAGTCATAAATGTAGAAAACGTGAGGGAAAGGTGGACATTTCTTTAAAGAAAATGTATTTTTCTGGGTTTCTCTGCTTTAAGCTATTTCATGGGCTAGATATTACTCTTTATGAGTGCTGCAAAGTCAGAATGAAACATCAGTCTGTCTTTTGAGAGTCTCCTTGGAGACAAGACTAATAAAAACACTAAATATATTTTTGTAAACAAGTGTAATCTATTAAATCCAGAAACTCCTAAATTAGTACCTGTCTGATGTGCCAAAACATCTGCTTTAATTATTTTCCTGTTCTTATGAACAACTGGATGGGAAACGCTCATGGAAATTCACTGTAGAAAATGTACAGGAACATTGTGGGTTACACTTTACTTGAAGGCAACAGCAGTTGCGGTCTCTGTCACAGAACGTGTCTTTCAGCACCTTAGTATGGAGATGTCCTGTGACTCTGACACTATCAGAGAGAAGAGGAAAAGAATGAAAGAGAAATAGGTTCATCTGTCAGGAGGTCAAGTCCTCCTGGAATATGAGTGTGTGTTTGTGGAGACATCAGTGAGAGAGTGAAACTACCTGTTGGTCCACAACCACATATATCTAAAACACACTTTTATTTTGTTTTATTTTTTGTTATAACTACAAGGTATTTATTCCAATAAGCTCTATAGACAGCATCTGTTGCATACAAAAATTGCGTTTAGAAAAATGTACTGAAATGTGCAATTCATTCTGTTTTTATTCATTCTTCTATATAAAAGTGTGTATTATTTGAACTGTAAAGTTATATAAAATCATATTTTTATCAGTGGGATATTCTGTTCTAGGAGAATAAAATCATTGTACAGTTCAGGGTTATTATTATTGTTAACTAAAACTAATAAAAACATTTTTGCTATTTGAAATACATCTGAATTACTAACTGGAAATAAAAACTAAAAGTGAACTTATTTTATTAAAAATAAATGAATAAATAAATAATAGAAAGACAACATCACCAAATTAATAAAAATTAAACTAAAAGAAAACGGAAAATATAAAAATAAATCTAAAAATTTCATTCATGCATTCATTTATTCATGCAATTATTTATTTATTTATTTATTTTATGATTTTGTCTAAAGCTTCAGCAATGGATGTTTTGCAATTTGTGACTGATCATTTTTATTTGCTCAGTATCCAAATCTGATAATTTTTTGTTGCAGACAACAGCATAAAAATCAGGAAAGCATTGTGAAAGTTTTTCACTAAGCACGCATAAACGTTGTTTTCTCAAAAACACAATCACGTACATACATGCTGCTCACATATTATTGTAGCCCAGTTTGTGCTGATTACAGTGTTATTAAACTTTAGACATTGAAATGTTTGTAAGCAACTGAAAAAAGCACAAATGTCAGGGCATGTCAAAACTTTTCCAGGGCCCCAAATCACCCTCGGACCCCAGAGGGTTAATGCTACTACTTTTATTTTAATGAAGTTATCTTGTAACAAGCCATCACACAATGAAGGGTTACAAAAGCATGAAATCTGATCTTATCTTTCAAACTGAAAGAAAAAAATAATATTTTGTTTCATTTCAAACCAAATATGAAAGTGAAAAGTTCATGTTTTTTTCCTGTTCGGACTACAAACTAAACTGGTTTGAATCAACTAAGCCCTACTCTGTAGCTTTCACATAAAAAACATTTTAATTTTCAGTGTCAAAAAGGTCAAATGAAATTGTCTGTGGTTCACCGTTTGTAAAACATGAGAACTTTCAAGGGAGCAAATACTATTTATAGTCACCACACATCCATATTTGTCCAGAACAAGAGTAAGTATTGTGTTTGAATAGGTGCCTGACAGATCACTGGGGTGGCGTCCCATGGACGAGTTCATTTTTCAGAAATAATGTGTCCTGGGACATGTTTGGAAGAGAACACTACCATCAAGGATATTCTTGGAGCCTTGAAAGGCACATGCATATGTATATTTAGTGTATGTGTGGGTTTTGGTGGCTCCTGTCTCATAAACCTTGGTGATCAGAAGTGACTCGAGCTGCGTTTTTGGCAAAGAATTTTGTCTATTGCAGTACTATATATGTGTGTTTATGAATGCTGTAACACTGACACATGCATATGAATGCATTTGACCTCCCTTTACACCAGCAACCGTTAATTCCTGCACGTAGTGTTCATGCCACAGTTCATTCACAACCAGGGTGCGAACTACAGGGGAGCTAGGTGGAGCTCGGCTCCCCTTAATAAGACATGGGCTCCCCTAAAAACGTGATTTTGGGGGGTCTCAAAAATATTGACAATGTGTTATTTTGACGTGCAATTTCAGTTTTGTGTAATGTGATCATCGTGGATTATTATGTGTAAAATTGCTGTAGGGTAGGGTAATCCTGTATAGTGATTTACCCTATATATTGCTTGCATAAAGTAAGTAGTGCATACACTTGTAGCTGTTATGTATCTTTGTAATTCATTGTAAGCCCCCTTTTGAGGCAATACAAAAAACAAGTGGGCTCCCCCAAAGTCCACGGTATAGTTCGAACACTGTTCACAACAATAATTAAACCTTACGCAAAAGGATATGCATATAATAAGCTTGGTGCCCCCGGGAGCAACGAGGTCAGTGGCTGGCCTATTGTAGCAGCTCTAATGAGAATTCAATTAAACATAATGCGCTTCCGTCATCACGATGACCTAATGAGTGGCATGGCACAGTGGGAAAACCCAGCACCTGTGCGAGCACGCAAGTGACACTACGCTGAACCCCGTACACTAATGCGAACCCACCAACTGGTGCCCCGCGATGAAAGAAAGAGTGGGGAGAAAGAACAAGCTTAATTACCAGAAAATGCAATCAGCGCTAGAGTTCATTCACAGACAATAGACGGGGCATGGACCTCATTGGGGTTACCCAAAAGGGCACATTGGACAATTGGGTAATTGACATCAGATTGTTTGGCAAGTCCCCGCAGGGCAGAGGAGAGTTCAAAAACCAGAGCAAAATCGAGAAGTTTGTTGCTGAATCTGTCAGAAAGGGCCTGTCAGGAGTGATTAGCGTGCCCTCCAAAGCGCCTAAATGATCAAAAGGTCCTGTCCCTAATACACAAACACACACTGGCCCCCCGCTTGCAGGTTTAATCTGAATTTGCATGGCTCTGTGTCTCGGCCTTCTTCGGGCATGATATAATTACGGCGATGAGCGCTGCCCCCTTGGCTCAGTGCTGTCTGGAGTTTGAAGAGAAGTGTCAGTCAAAGAGTTGTTGAAGATTGTCTGCTAACAGTGATTTAGTGCTGTTATCAGTCTTCAGTTTTCTTTGGCACTCTTTCTTTTTGTCTGTCGTACTGCTGTGCACTATGAGCTCTGTAATGTAAGGTGACATGAGCAACTAGCTGTTGACCTGAACTTGTAGTTGAACTTGCCAGGGGGTGTATTGTTTGAGACAATTCGGGAAAAAAAGTACTTAGGGCCGAGTTTCGGATTTTTTACTCAAGGTATCGTCTCGGTTACGTATGGTAACCCTCGTTCCCTGAAGGAGGGAACGGAGACGTCACATCGGATGACCGACGAATTGGGATCTCGCTTAGAGAAACCAATCTCCTTTGAGTGAAAACTAAACGAGCCAGTGCACATTGGCATGCGATTATTGCATCCAGCTGCCGCTGATCACAGCGTGAGTATATGTAGGCAGCAGATGCAGCGCATATTCAGCTTTTCGCTGAGGAGCCGGCCGGTGACCCGGCTGCTCAGTGGTGGTACAGGAGCTGTAGCGACAGGACGTGACGTCTCCGTTCCCTCCTTCAGGGAACGAGGGTTACCATA
>NW_015505197.1:196525-213859 GCF_001515645.1 Sinocyclocheilus grahami | reverse complement strand
GATGGCGTCCATTATCCAGTGGGCCATCCTCTGCTTAGAGACGGCATTCCCCTTCTGCCGGCCTCCGTGACAGACAAAGAGCTGGTCTGAGGTCCTGAAGCTTTGCGTCCGGTCTACGTAGCACCTTAAGGCTCGGACGGGACAGCGCAAAGCTAGGGCTGGGTCTGCCTCCTCAGATGGCAGCGCTTGCAGGCTCACCACTTGATCCCTGAAGGAAGTAGCGGGAACCTTGGGCACATAGCCGGACCAGGGCCTCAGGGTTACCTGGGAGTCAGCCGGCCCGAACTCTAGGCACGAATCGTCGACCGAAAATGCATGCAGGTCCCTACCCTCTTGATGGAGGCAAATGCAAGGAGGAGCAGAGTTTTCATTGACAGAAACTTCAGCTCGCTGCAAAGGCTCAAATGGGCCCTGCTGTAGTGCTGTGAGCACTAGAGTCAGGTCCCAAGAGGGTATAGAGGGGGGCCGTAGAGGATTTACCTTTTCGCCCCCTTAAGGAACCTGATGACCAGGTCATGTTTCCCCAGCAACTTCCCTTCTACGGGGTCGTGGTTAGCAGCGATTGCAGATACATAGACTTTGAGGGTGGAGAGAGACAGCCT
This sequence comes from Sinocyclocheilus grahami, assembly GCF_001515645.1. Taxonomy (NCBI): domain Eukaryota; kingdom Metazoa; phylum Chordata; class Actinopteri; order Cypriniformes; family Cyprinidae; genus Sinocyclocheilus; species Sinocyclocheilus grahami. Next base: position 213,257 of record NW_015505197.1, on the reverse strand, counting down.
TCACTCCAAACCTTGCTGCAAAAAGAATCTGGCATCTTCGGGGGTCTTCTCGGTGAGAAGAACACCACTCAACGAACAGGTTCCACTTCAAAGCGTGAGCGTGTCTTGTAGACGGTGCTCTCTCTGAAGTGGTGGTGTCACTACCTCTTGGGGTAGGTCACTTAGAATCTCAGAGTCTGCATATTTGCAAAGGCCCCGCGGCCAGCTGTGTGCCAGTGCGTCCGCACCGAGTGTTCCCTCAGTTAGGGAGAAAAACAACTGGCAGTGAGAGGTTTCTGGAGAGGCAAACAGGTCTACCAGAGCGGCTACGAAACGTTTCCAAACCAGCTGGACCGTCTGGGGATGGAGTCGCTATTCTCCCGGGAGCGCAGCTCAAGATAGCTCGGCGGCTGCCCGGTTGAGCAGCCCAGGAATGTGAACAGCACGAAGCGACCTCAGATGCTTCTGACTCCAGAGGAGGAGGTGGCGGGCGAGTTGCGACATGCGACGGGAGCGCAGACCACCTTGTCGGTTGATGTACGCAACGGTCGCCGTGTTGTCCGTGTGGACTAGTACATGCTTGCCTTATAAGCGCCCTTTGAGACGACTCAAGGCAAGGTGCACTGCCAGCAACTCGAGGCAGTTGACGTGCCAGTGCAGTTGGGGCCCCGTCCAAACCCCTGACACTGCAAGGCCGGTGTACGTGACCCCCCAGCCGGTGGTTGAGGCATCCGTGTAAACCACAGCATGTCTGAACACCTGTTCTAGGGGCACTCCTGCCCGGAGAAACGCAAAGTCTGACTACGGCGTGAAGGTTTGGCGGCAGGCCGGTGTAGATGGACCGCAGAAACCAGCGAGATGGGCTGGGTAGCTCTAGCCAGGCACCCAGATACCGTGCAAGCGGGACCAACAGAACCACTGCCATACTCGCAGTGGGGCAGCGAAGTGGAAGGCAGGGACCCAACTCGGGGGGCTTGTGAGCGGACCGTGGTTCCACAGGTTGGCATAGGGTGCGTGAGTAGGGCCTTCGTTGACTCTCTCGAAACGCCCGCTGCTGCCAGCTGGCGAAGGAGGAGGATGAGCGTGGTCCGGTGTTGGTCCGTCCATGACTCTCCGTACCCTCCCGGGACCCAGGGACAGAGAAAACCGCTCTTTCGTCGAGATTTTCCAGATTCTCCGCCCGGCCTTCCTCCGGAGGAGGGAGAGGTGCCTTCACCATCCCCCGAGAGCAGCTTCCTCCCTCTCTGGGTCGCCCGTCTCGGGGCCTTTTGCACTTTTGCTCACCGCCAGATTTGACGGGGGCCCGGACGGGTGGGGCGGCCTGCCTATGCCCAGCTCCATGGCGCCACATCGCCGAAGAGGCCGGTCTGGGACACAGGGGCATTAAGGAACCGAACTTTGTTGGAGTCCCTCCTATCGACCAGACACAGCCAGTTTTGGCACTTCTGAATCACCATAGTGGACATCGCACGACCCAGAGACCATGTAGTGACCTTCGTCTCTCGTGGCGCGAGGTCCGCAGCGGTGCAGAGTTCTTTGAGAACTTCTGAGTCGTGACCACCCTCGTGCAGGTCCCTCAATGCCTTAGCCTGAAGAACCTGCAGTAATGCCGTAGCGTATAAGGCAGAGGTAGCTTCTCCACAGGCCCTATAAGCATCGCTGGCCAGTCGAGTACCTACAGACCTGGGAGGGGAGGGTATCCGATTCAGGTATTGCTACAGTCCCGGAGGAGAGCAGCGCAGCCAAATCTTCCTCTCCAGAAAGATCCGGCTCACTCTCCGATGCAACAATCGACATCCTGTCGTCGGGAGGAGCGCCAAAGGATACGGCTGGTACGCTCCCTGTAGAGAGCCCAGCACATTCCATTGGCAGCTCAACTGGTTGCGGAGTGCCTCAGACCGTCCACGCTACTGCCTGAAGTAGCCCCTGCCTGGCTGCCGCCATGAGGAGAACTAGATAGAGGCCGAGGCAATGGAACTCCGCCACTTGAGGAAACGGAGCTTGGTCCGCGACTCCGAGATGATCATCTTCCCGCAACGAGAAGATGACTCATCCACAAACGCCACCTCAGCGTGCTACATGCCCAGGCACGTGAGGCAGCGATCGTGACCATCCCCCAACGCCAGGTAACGACCGCATCCAGAAATGCCCGGGTGATCATCTTTACAAAGACGTAACGTCAAGTTTGCCACGCAACGTCGTCTTTAAAAAGACGCACCCGAAATTGCTCTTTTAGGGAAAAAGCTCTTTTAGTGTGCTGAGGCGCACAGGGGAGATGATCACCTGTAACACAAACAGGGGGTAGTGCAGCCTGATGTGTGCAACCCACTCGACACGGGAAACCACAACCGGTGAAGCGCTGTACCGCCAACACAAAGAGCTCTCCAAGAGCACGCTGAACTCGTTCAGTCTTCTTCTCTCAGTAGAGTAGTCAGGAGCAGAACGATGTGATCGCTCGGCTCCGAAGCGAAAAGCTGAATATGCGCTGCATCTGCTGCCTACTTATACTCACGCTGTGATCAGCGGCAGCTGGATGCAATAATCGCATGCCAATGTGCATTGGCTCGTTTAGTTTACACTCAAAGTAGATTGGTATCTCTAAGCGAGATCCCAATTTGTTGGTCATCCGACATGACGTCGAGAGTGACCGACTGAAAGGGAACTTTATACCACTGGCTCAGTCGTTGTCTTTAAATTTTGAGTAAATTAATTGTTGAATCAGAGACACTGTTAAACTTTGTGTCGTCACTCGTCATCATCAGTCATCATCATTTTGTTTCTTTATGGCTGTGCATAAAATGTATTTAAAAAATGTCTGCGCATGGTACATTGTTTCCTTTTGACATGTGAATGTCATGTGCAAATGTATTTTTTACCCTAACAAGCAAAAATGAGAGATTATTATTTTCTTAAATAACTAATACGAATTTTTAAATTGTAACATTAATGACAATTAAGCACATTTCTCCTCCCAAATTCTCATTACTGTAATAAAATCATGAAAATCACCCTGTCCAGACACAATCATATTTCTTAAATTAAAATCTGTTTTAGTAAGATTGTAAAAGTTTGAGTTTCAGTAAAAATTTCATACATTTACATTATATACATAAATATATTACACTGTATACATTATATTGATAAAAAGTGTCAGTAAAGATATTTAATGTTACAAAAGATTTCCATTTCAAATAAATACTGTTCTTTTGAACTTTCTATTCATCAAAGAAAAATCTGTAACATGGTTTCCACAAAAATATTAAGCATCACAGCTGTTTTCAATGTCAATAATAATAAGAAAATTATTGAGCAGCAAATCTACATATTAGAATCATTCCTGAAGGATCAGGTGACACTGAAAACTGGAGTATAATAGCTGCTAAAATTCAGCTTTGCCATCACAGGAAATAATTACATTTTGTTAAATGTATTAAAATTGTAATTTTGTAAAATTTTACCTTTATTTTAAATTGTAATACTAGTTTACAGTATAACTGTTTTTACTGCATTTTTTATCAAATAAAGCATTGGTGAGCATAGGAGACTTCTTTCTAAAACATAAAAAAAATCCTATTGATTCCAAACTTTTGAATGGCAGTGTATACTTACAATTGTATCTATACAAATGTACTTTATAATTTACATAATGCAGAATTATTCATTTATGCATTGCATTAATGAAAATTTGTTTTTATTTGTGTGTATTTTTTCATATTAAAGTGGGTTACTGAGAACTAGGGATTTAAATGTGCTTTACTCATTGTTAATAAAGAATAACAATTTGGTCCCTCAGTAAATTCTCTTTGCCACCTTGAAGAATTCTCAGTTACTTAAAGTGTAGACGGCTGGGAAGTAAGAAAACACACAGTCAAATGTATCCTCAATACTTCAATTTATTCATAGATTGATCCGGTTTTGCCTCATTCGCTGCCCAGTGGTTTAGATCACTTTGAGTGGGGTTTGCCTGTAATAGTTTAATATCCAAATCATTAGTCAACACAAAGGACATCATGGGCACCTCTGTGTCTGCTTTGTCAACATGTGGACTTGATAGGACCTCTAGCTGTTTGCGAAGAATGCTGAACTGTCTTCATGGTTTCATCACGAACTCCTTTACCCTTGTAGTTCTAACATTCATGTCCTTATTTGGGACATTTGAACCAAGAGAAGCTAATGTATACATTTAAGCATGCATACTTCGCATATAAGTAAGACATATTTAAAACATAATATCAAGAGAGAGAGATGGATACAGAAGGGGGGATTCAGAAAGAATGCGTTGTATATAGAAGAGTTAGAGAGAAAAAGAAAGGAGGGGTGAGACATCTGGAACATTCTCTTAACAAGACAGAGAGTGTTTTCTAACACTCATGAATATTTGAATCATGTCAAAAAACATTTATGCAAAATCTAATTGATTTATAATTATTCAAAAAACAAATTTGAATTGATTTTAGGGTAAAATTTTGAGGACTTCAGTAGTTTCATTTTGAAATTTTGACAGTTTCATTACTGTTTGAAATGCTTGATTGTGCCACCATTAGCCTGTTAAAACATATTGCCACAGTTAAATGCTATCAAATTAATGGCTTGGTCAAAGTCCTTAGAGAAGATGTACAGCATAATTTAATCCAAATGTATTTGTTTCAAACTTCTGACAGGTATTGTTTTTGACACTGGTCCAGTACATTTGGCCTGTTTGTCTTTTAGCCAAGCGGCAACCTTCTGCTCTCTCTTGTGAAACCAACACGGAAGTGACTTAAACTGTAATTCGTCAACTGGCTGCAAAAGGGAGTCAATCCCATAGACTGCCCATGTTAAAATGGCCAACTTTACAGCAGAAAAAAACATGTTTACAGCCTGGTTCAAAAAATTATTTTGGTCTATATAGCTAATTTTGCCCTTCATGACAACTGTGAGGGGGGGACATTTTTTTTATAACTCATCCGTTTAAATTATATTAAGCCTCAAGTTCTGCATAATTAAGGGCATGGCCACTTGAGTGGCAGGTGGATTGCCGCTGCTGTCACCGGCGTCGAGCTAGGTGGGTGTGGTTTCAGCAACCAGCTCCTGCCTCTTTGCCCATTTCCGATTATCCGGGAGTGACGCGTGGTGACGCGCTGCCAAGATGGCGACGGCCCACTCCACCCACTTTGAAAAACACTCTTTACAAACCTACGGGTGACGTCACGGGCACTACGTCCATGTTATTTTACAGTCTATGCTTTTAGCTTATTTTTTTCCCCTTCAGGCATAATTTGTCCATTAAGCAGCGACAAAGCCACTACTATTCAGCACCTTGAGTAACTCTATCCGTAAACAACTGACGTCAAAAGGCCAGACAGTGAGATTACAGTAAGAGTGATTTTGGCTTGGGACCGAGGGCCCATGTACATAGAGTACATACTGATCTCTCACAGAAAGACCTGTCCCTTTTCATCATTGTCTGTTAAATCTATTGTGGCAGATCAGGGAAGAGTGCAGCCATTCCAAAAGGGCACAATTGACTTTGTGTGGCCTTACCCAGCAGCTGTCACATTGCCATACTGCAATGGAGGCAATTAGCCGCACAATCTTTAGAGCTGTGTGTCTGTTATTATCACAGTCAAATCTACTGCACGTATACATGCATACACATAGGTTTAATGGATGTGTGAAGTCAAGTTCACACCAGCAGAGTAACCACAGGTTTTGTGCATTACATTAACTATGGACATGATCCACTAGCATTTGAGAGCCAGAAAATGTTTAAATACTATGTCTTAATTGTGAACAATTTATGAACTTCTTTCTGATAAATAGTTTGCTTGAAAAGTGCTTGTGCTGTGGTTTTATCTAGTACAATGGCATTCATGCATTAAAGGAATAGTTCTCCCAAAAAATGAAAATTTGCCGAAATGTACTCAGGCCATTCAGGATGTAGATGAGTGTGTTTCTTCATCGAAAGACTTTTTGGAGACATTTAACATTACATCACTTGCTTAACCAATGGATCTTCTGCAGTGAATGGGTGCCGTCAGAATGAGATTCCAAGTAGCTGCTAAAAGCATCACAGTAATCCACAAGTAATCCTTCCATTAACATCTTGTGAATTGAAAAGCCGCATTTTTGTAAAAAACAAATCCATCATTAAAGCGTTTTTACTTTAAATCATTCCTTCTGGCCAAAATAAAGTCTATAATCCAAAATAACATTTCCTCCGAAAATAAAATGCATCCTCTGTTGTTCTCTCACATCAAAAACCACCAAAATATTTGTTTAGAACTGATTTGGAATGTTTTCACTTGTAAACAGTGCTTAATATTGCATATAACAGTGCTTGATCTTTACATATTTCTCTCCTGATTCAGACAAGATGACTTTTTCACTGCAGAAAGAAATGTTATGGAGAGAGGACTCATATTTTAGCCGGATTGAAGTAAAAAATGTCTTGATGATGGATTAATTTCTTACAAACAGACAGCTTTTCACTTCACAAGATGTTAATTGATGGACTGGAGTTTAATGGACATGGATTACATGTGGATTATGGTGATGTTTTTATCAGCTGTTTGGACTCTCATTCTGATGGCACCCATTCACCGCAGAGGATCTGTTGGTGAGCATGTGATGTTATGCTCAATTTTATTCTCAATTTTGCTGAAGAAACAAACTCATCTACATCCTGGAGTACATTTTCAGCATTTTTTTATTTTTGGATGAACTATTCCTTTAAGTCTATGCTAAGTGGCCAAACACTTTTTGGACATTATGTAAATATAAATGCATATATAGTTTATCAGCTATAGGAAAAGAGGGGATATGAGGACAACTGCAAGTTGAAATTCTTGGCCAGGAATGAAGGAAATTCCTCTCATACTTTCAAACATGGGTGGGGCATGTGTCATGTTCACAAATGACTGTGCAATAGGGCTACTTACTTACAGGATTTTCAAAACACAAACACCCACCTTAACACATCTCAACTCGAAAGCTCTAGTTCACAGTTGTTCATAGCAAAATTCAACTCTGAATGGTTAGGCAGTTTAAACATGTTGAAACATTCTTCTCTGAGTCTGTACAATGACACAATTCCTCATTAAAAAAATAGAAATCCTATAAAAACGTCTTGACGTCAAAGAGGAGTCCAGGGCTGAATCACTCCATTATTTAGCAGGTTGCCATTCACACAATTTCTTGAACAACTTTCAGACAGTTTCAGACAGAGTCTCTTATACTCTATTAGGTAACATGTATTTGATCAAAAATACAATAAAAACAGTAATATTGTGAAAGATTTATTAAATAAGTGTTTTCTATTTTAAATGTAATTTATTTCTGTAATGCCAAAGCTGAATTTTCAGCAGCCATTATTTCAGGCTTCGGTGTCACATGAACCTTCAGAAATCATTCTAATATGCTGATTTGCTGTATTAATTTCTTACAAACAGACAGCTTTTCACTTCACAAGATGTTAATTGATGGACTGGAGTTTAATGGACATGGATTACATGTGGATTATGGTGATGTTTTTATCAGCTGTTTGGACTCTCATTCTGATGGCACCCATTCACCGCAGAGGATCTGTTGGTGAGCATGTGATGTTATGCTCAATTTTATTCTCAATTTTGCTGAAGAAACAAACTCATCTACATCCTGGAGTACATTTTCAGCATTTTTTTATTTTTGGATGAACTATTCCTTTAAGTCTATGCTAAGTGGCCAAACACTTTTTGGACATTATGTAAATATAAATGCATATATAGTTTATCAGCTATAGGAAAAGAGGGGATATGAGGACAACTGCAAGTTGAAATTCTTGGCCAGGAATGAAGGAAATTCCTCTCATACTTTCAAACATGGGTGGGGCATGTGTCATGTTCACAAATGACTGTGCAATAGGGCTACTTACTTACAGGATTTTCAAAACACAAACACCCACCTTAACACATCTCAACTCGAAAGCTCTAGTTCACAGTTGTTCATAGCGAAATTCAACTCTGAATGGTTAGGCAGTTTAAACATGTTGAAACATTCTTCTCTGAGTCTGTACAGTGACACAATTCCTCATTAAAAAAATAGAAATCCTATAAAAACGTCTTGACGTCAAAGAGGAGTCCAGGGCTGAATCACTCCATTATTTAGCAGGTTGCCATTCACACAATTTCTTGAACAACTTTCAGACAGTTTCAGACAGAGTCTCTTATACTCTATTAGGTAACATGTATTTGATCAAAAATACAATAAAAACAGTAATATTGTGAAAGATTTATTAAATAAGTGTTTTCTATTTTAAATGTAATTTATTTCTGTAATGCCAAAGCTGAATTTTCAGCAGCCATTATTTCAGGCTTCGGTGTCACATGAACCTTCAGAAATCATTCTAATATGCTGATTTGCTGTTCAAGAAACATTTTTTTATTATTATTATCAATGTTGAAAACAGTTGTGCGGCTTAATACTTTTGTGGAAACTGTGATACATTATTTGAGGATTCTTCGTTGAATAGAATGTTCGAAAGAACATTTACTTTAAATAGATTTTTTTTCTAACAATTTTTTACAAAATTCCTTTTTTGAGTAAAAAGTCTTTACTGTCACTTTTGATTAATTTAATGCATTCTTGCTAAAGAAAAATTTGAATTTCTTAAAAAAATAAAAAATAAAACGTTGGTTATGCACACACACACACACAGTTAATAATTTTGTCATTCTCTTGGTTATACTAAATTAATAATTTATTTTAATGCATTTATAATTGCCATTACAACAATGAGCAAAATTTCAATTCCCTATCTGACATTTGAAACTGACCCTATTATCATGTTATCAAAGGGCAAAAAAGGCTGAAATCTTCCTGTTCCTCTTTTTAATAACGTGGTGTATGGTTTACAGCTGGAAGGCAGAATTCTTTGGGACTTTCCATGTTCTGTCAAAGGCAGTTTCAAACGAATCTGAGCTGAATCTCAGAGCACAACTGTGCTAAGAAATGCAATAATTCTACTTTTTAAATCTATTAATACTAGTAAACATTCACAGCATAGACCTTAGTCAGGTTAGACACCATATTGCATTTAACACAGCTTATACTGTATGTACATTTTAGCTGTTTACAAATAACAATGTGAATACACAGGTATTTGTCATAATATTGAATGACAACAGCTTCTTATGTCATTCTTATGTCTCATTGTCATATGTGAAGATTAGTGGTACCACATAAAAAACTAAAAAGTTAATTCAGGAAAAGAAAAAGAACTTCATTCTATATGACCTGATTCTGAAAGAAGCGACAAGGCCTCAGACAGTTATAATAAAGTTGACCCTGTCCTTGTTTTCTATTGTACTCTAGCGGGTCAGTGGGCCACATAATCTCTGCCTTTGATTTAGGCTTTGAGCTCAACGTAGCAAGGCTAGACTGAAGTTTAGCAGTTGAAGACTTGCTCGCTCTCGTTCTTTCTCTCTCTGTCCTTTTGTGCAGATATAAACCTATAGGATGGAGCAAGTGTAATCCTGTGTTCTTAAGTCCAGCACATGGCCGTGCTCCTAATGAGAGTGACCGCACACTCACCCCCAGCAGCAAAAACACACCGACCTCAAGTATTCAAAGGGCATCGGAAGGGAAGTGTTTTCACCATTCTGTTTGGTGACTGTAGTGCTTTCGTATGCTTTTTCTGATCCTATACTTGTAAGACTTTTTATTATATTTTAAATGATTGTTTCTTTAGCAATACTGTTGTAAAGTTAAGGTTGTTTAAGACAAGATACTACAGATAAAAAGTTTTTATTTTTTTGGCACCGCTCAATTTTGAGATTTTGGGCTATTTGGCTTTTCATAATATGTTATTTCAGATTAGTAAAAAAACACTTTTTAAGTGTTTATTTTATTGCAGTTTATATATTTGCCTCTGTAGACTTTGATTACAATACATATTTTTAAAGAGTGTTTTATCAAAATATTAATTTTTTCTCATGCACTGACCCAGAAATGTCCACTTCAGTAGGAGTTATCAGGGTCAAACTGAAACTGAAACTAAAACCATAATTTTAAATAAAAATAAACTTTAACTAAAATAATATTAAATAGATATTTAAAAATAATTTTATTTCAGCTAGTTGCCAAGGCAACATTTCAAAGAAAAATTACAGAAATACACAACAAAATTAAAAAAATGTTTAACTCAAATTTAAAAACAGTTCAATAACAACAGAAAATATAAAATAAAAAGTCATTCAAAATATTCATAAAAAAGTATAACAGTATCTCAATGACATTAAAATACCTCTACTTACACCAAACTTTACAGTTTTATTCCTATCTAAGGTTTTTACAGAAGGGTTTGTTCATATATTATTCACCTGGTTTTATATCACATTTTACTCCTATATCCAAATAGAGAAATAAATCCAAAGAGAAATCCCCTCTGTAAAAACCTTTTACTCTAATATGTCAAGTAAATTAATAAAGAATTTTGAAACTGGCTTTAGCCAAATTTCAGATTTCTGTTCTGGAAATGTATGAAATTGAGTGCTAATTTAATTAGATAATTAATTAGATAAACATTACAGTTCATAATGTGTAATAATACTTAATGTAATCGATCAACTGGGGAAGTTTGGTTTATTATTGGTTAATTTTTTTAACCACACCTGGATTTTTGTGGGCACACTTGCCTTAAATTTGAAAATTTGAAACTGAGAGAGATGAAAGACAAAATAAGTGTATCTTAAAGGGCCAGTTTACCCCAAAATGAAAATTCTGTCATCATTTACTCACCCTTGTGTCATTCTAAACGTTGTTGTTGTTGTTGTTACAAAGAAAGACAACAGGGTCCAATGTTATTCTGTACACCATTTACTTTAACTATATGGACAAAAACATTTGAAACTTAAAAAAATAATACAAAAATTGTTCCACAGTAGAAAGAAAGTCATATAGTTTTGGAAAAACATGAAGTTGAGTAAATGATAGCAGAATATTTATTTTGGGGTGAACCATCCCTTTAAGTGATCCTGAGTCAACCCTAGTCTGAGTCAACCCTAGTCAAGTAGAGTCAACCCTAGTCTTTTCGCATCTCTTTCTCATTCCATATCGAGAACTGGATGAACCTCAAATGTGTTTTAATTAGACCTGCAGATGGAGAAACTGAGAGACAGACTGAGAGGCAGAGACAGCAAGACTGCTTTAATCAACAGCCCTTCAGGCAGTGCGTGTCTTTTTCACCCAAGTGGAGGAAAAATCCCTTCTGATCTCACTCCCATCATTCCCTTGTTCTCTCTCAGCACCTCTTTTCTGTCTCTCTCGCCCGTCACTCTTTCCTTCACCACCAGGCAGTGAATCTTTTTCAATTTACCACATAATTTTACTGAATGAATGTTTCCCTGCCTTAAAACCAGCATGCTGTAGGTCAGGCATGTCATGCTTGTTCAGTCTGAGTGCATGGACTCTCAGATTTTCCCATTTTCAAAAACAAACTATAATTTGTGTCTTGTTAATGGAGTTGCAGGAATTTGAATATAAGGAAGTAGAATTATTTTTTGTTATTCACTAAATTATTTTTTATTGTACGGACACTTCAGAATGCCAATTTCTATTGAATTTCTCTGAATTTAATTCAGTAAATTCCACTTCAGTTCTGGTTGGATTTTTGTCTTAGTATAAAAATAATAATGTTAGAACTATTATTACTATACCATATTATTTTGTTTTATATTTATGTGTGTGTGTGTGTGTGTGTGTGTGTGTTTGTGTGCGTTTTTGTGACATATGAGGACACAAATTTGTATAATGACATGGGTATGACATAGGTATTACAAGGAGAAGGCGATTTATGAGGACATTGCCCCATATCCCTATATTTCAAAAGGCTTATAAATCATACAGAATAAGTTTTTTTGAGAAAGTAAAAATACACAAAGTTACCTGTAAGGGGTAGGTGTAGGGTTGGTGTAGTGCGATAGAAAATACCGTTTGTACAGTATAAAAAACCATTACGCCTATGAAATGTCCCCACAATTCTCAAAAACAAACGCGTGTGTGTGTGTGTGTTTTATAGATCAACATTGATGAAGTGTGTTTGTGTACGTGTCCCCAGAAGTCTTAGATTTCAGTTAGATTTGACACATGCCAACTTGTGACCCTCGCATGGGCCCTTATTCAACTTTCCTGGTCTTTCCTTCCTTCCCGTTCTTTCTGTCATTCACTCCTGTTATTCATCTCCTGTCTCCTTCCTTCTTTTCCTTTAAACTTCAGTCTCTAACACACTCTCTCTCTCTCTCATATGGGCTTTTTCCCAACGTAAATAATTCCTCAGCGTCTCTGCAGAGTTGACAGGTTGAGAGACGTGTGTATGAGGTGATGAACTCTTGCTTAACGCTTAGCGAGTCTGATCCAACAGAGGTCAAAGAAGGCTCATTGCAGATTCAATTTAGATTACAACCACAGGCAGCTATTGTTTTAACTTGAAATAGAATCGGAGTCGTCTGATGGAAAAAAAGAGACTAAATCAAGTCTAAATTCAAGTCTATATATCTGTTGTGACAGAAAGTTATTGGTGGTTTCACAAGTGTTTAATATAAGCAACACTGATAAAGTATTTCTTCTGATTGCCAAGAATTTGGTTATTACTGAGACTTTTTCACAGTGAAGCTGAAAATGTAAACTGATTCATTGGGGGTTTTATAAGGGTTTTTAAAAGTCATAATCATATAGCAACCGCCTAGAACACCCTCTGTCTTAAACCCTATTTATTTGAATTTGCTCATCCAATAAAAGTGTGTGCTAAATGAATAAATGTAAATGCAATAATTATGGATTTAATGACTTAATAATGATCATTAGTTTCTCCATTCACACAGAATATTTCACTTTATTGTAAACAATATTCTGGCGTTTTCCTCCATGCAAAACACCAGGGTGTTGCTATACAGTTGCTATGGTGTTCTGAGTGTTTCAGCACATTTCTATGCAGTTGGTGGTTGCCAGGACATTTCTATGCAGTTGCTAAGTTGTTCGGAGTGTTTTTAGCACATTTCTATGCAGTTGCTAAGCTGTTCTAAGTGTTTTGGCACATTAGCTAATTTAACTGTCCAGCAAACTCCAGTTTTACACCACTGGTCTGAGGCATGACATTTTAAACATTTTTCTCCATCATTGAGTCCTTCCTTAGTTGCTACTATATACATTCTGACCACCTGCTACTAGGTAAAAAGACCTGTTTCAGACCACCAAGCTCACCTGTAGTCACTACGGTTACCTCAACGGTAACAAGCTCCTCAACACCCGGTATACAATACTAATGCATGAGTGCAACAGTGCAGAACAGAACGTCTGAGATTTGAGAGGACATTCTTTCTCATTTTCTTTCTTTAAATCTTTCTCTCTCCAAATGTCCCTCTCCCCCACTTCTCCTTTTTTCATTCTTTCTTTCTCTCTATCTCTCAGTGTGGCATCTGACCTATCACACACTTCAGTGCCCAGTTCGGCTTGTGCTCAAAGCAAGGCTGACATGCTATTCAACATGTTCACATTCTAGACATATTAATGCACACTCATGCACTGATGCTAACAAACTAACACACACATAATGACATAGGGGCCTGCTGTCTGTGTCTGTGTGTGGTACTGGGATTAAATCATGTTTGAGGATGCATGTTCCCACATCTGACCCATGTGTGCTCTGCTAAATTACCTAATTTCACTGCATGCTTCTCTCATGCCAAAAATCGTATGTTTGTGTGCATGTACTGTATGTTGCATCCTGGGGCAATTCTGTATCTTTCAGCACCAGGTAATTAGTCTGCAGCGGGTTCCCCTGTTGTGCAATGCTAGAGACAGAAGAGGTATGTGTGTTTGTTATGTCCAATATGTGTATGTTTCAATAAGAAGTCAATTTATTTGTCAAATGCGCAACAATACAACGAAATCGCTTATTAATAAAATGATAAAAATGCACTGATATGAATATCTAAATGATATAAAAGATACGTAAATATTTTTACGTTTTTTAGCTAAAAATACGTAGCGATTTGTACGTTTTAAACGTTGAAATACGTCTAAATTGTACGTTTTAGCATGATTAAAAACGTACAAAAGTGTGCGTTTTGTGCTTGTAAATGTTACGTATTTATACCTACGTATAAACATGAGACCAGGCTGTAGATTCAGGTGTCATTTATATAAGAATACAAGTACACAATAAAAAGTAAGATTATAAGGCAATATAAAGTTGTATGTGAAATTTTGGGGAAAGGAATTGGTATAATTTATGTATAACACTATGCTATATACATAGTAATACAGTATATGCACATTTTAGGTGTGTGCAAATCTTTGAAAATTACACAAGTATCTAAAAATAAAAATAAATGAAATAACATATGTTATAAATCTTATATCTTATTCAAATATAGCACTTTATAGTTATCTAAAATAAATAATATTTAAAAAGTGATGTGATATATATATATATATATATATATATATATATATATATATATATATATATATATATATATATATATATATATATATACAGTATATATAACTTTTTAATATTATTTCTCAATATATATATACTGGAATTGCAATTCTATTCTATTCCTATTCTAATTCAATTTCACTTACAGTGGGGCAAAAAAGTATTTAGTCAGCCACCAATTGTGCAAGTTCTCCCACTTAAAAAGATGAGAGAGGCCTGCAATTTTCATCTTAGGTATACCTCAACTATGAGAGTGTCTCTCATAGTTGAGGTATACCTATGATGAAAATTACAGGCCTCTCTCATCTTTTTAAGTGGGAGAACTTGCACAATTGGTGGCTGACTAAATATTTTTTTCCCCCACTGTATATATTTCCTTTCTATTATTCAAATATGGCACTTTATATAATAGAAATGTAATTATACAAGAAGTGATGTTATACATTCTTTAAATATTATTATATATATTTATATATCTCGTATCTTTCCCTTTTAATATCACTTTATAATAATATTAGACATTATACATCTTATATCACTTTATATTTCTTTTTAAAAAGAGTACTTCATATAAAATAAATGAAATATAAAAAGTACATAAATATTTGTGAATGTCACTACATTTATACTACACACTATAGATCTTATATATATAGACACCCAGCAGGCCCCCTCCACTATGTCATAACTAAAGCCATAGGGCAGGACAGATGTCCATCATCTCAGTCTAACTAAACACACTCTGAATAGACTCAGTCTAACTGCCTGTCAAGACTAGCTGAGACCAGACTGACCTCTGACCTCTCACTAATTAAATACGGCTAAAGCAGTGATGATTGCACAAATCCAGTATTTTCCAAAAAAAGGCGGTAATGGAGAACTAGGAAGCAGAGAACCTACTTTTAATGTTCACAGGATATACTGTATTCATGCTGAGAGATCATTCAGACGGACGTGGAAATCATAGTAACAAAACAACAAATATACACAAACATCTGCATAATATACATCAAATAAATACAATATGAAAATAATAGGTTCCTGTCAAAAAAAAAAAACATAGGTCAAAGATATTAACTTCACACCTGCATACCTATTTTTGCAGTGAACAGTATGTACTGTATACTGTGCACAGTATTTGAATACATGGAAGACAGACTTGTTACATTTTAGAACATGTGCAATGAACTTTATTAAATTTTTAATTT
Organism: Sinocyclocheilus grahami; assembly: GCF_001515645.1. NCBI lineage: Eukaryota > Metazoa > Chordata > Actinopteri > Cypriniformes > Cyprinidae > Sinocyclocheilus > Sinocyclocheilus grahami. The sequence continues at coordinate 197,612 of NW_015505197.1, read as the reverse complement.
GCTTTGTAATAAATTAACCAGATACTGTTTATTTCTATGAAAAAAAGATTGTTTTTTTTGCAGAATAAAAAATGCATCACGATGAGGTCATGTGACAATGTAGCATTCTACAGTTTGAAATGTTTATTGTTACACAATGCACAATTGATGTTTTACATACTATTCTTTAAATATGAGTTGGCAGTATACAGTGTATATTGTGCAGTTAGCAGTACACTAGTATTCCATTCCGGACATTCCTGATCCTGAGTCATGTTATTTGACAGCTCTGCATGTCTTGACTGCATCTATGTGTGATTGTGTGTATATACATCATCCTATTTGCCAAAGAACTTTCATAATCTAACATGTACAGAACAAAAATAGTTTCAGCATATTTTTCATTATCAAAACAACCTTTTATTTTTAATCTCATACTTCTCTTGAGTATAAACATATTTCTCAACAGAAATATATTAGCTATATTGAGTAAACATCAGTTGGATGGTGAAATGTCTGTTGTCTAAATGTCTTGATGTTCTCTTGGTGTATATGGAAGCGCGACCCTAGCAGCCTCAGCATGCTAGCTCATGCCTGGGGAAAGAATCTCCAAGAGTTTTTCTTGCTAAGTGTTTCTTGTGCTGTCTTGTGAGGTGGTGCAACATTTTGTTGAGTATTACCATAAATAATACTCACAACAATAACTATATGATTTTAAGGTTCCATCTATTCACACTGAGGACAACTGAGGGACTTACATCCAACTGATTAACTGTTTGGGTCAAACAAGGGACTCATGAACAGCTATCACAAAAAAAAATGCTGTGGATCATCCAGGTAACAACACCGTATTAAGAATCAAGCATATGCAAACTTTTGAATGGGGTCATTTTTGTAAATTCAACTATTATTTTTTCTCGTGGACTAATATGTAAATGTCTTTTATGTGAAACATCTTATTCAGGTCAGTACTAAATAAAAAGTAACATGCATTTTGTATGATCCCTCTTATTTTGGTAAAATAATTAACATTTTGCAGACACACATACACACACATACATATATATATATATATATATATATATATATATACTGTATGTGTATATAT
>NW_015505197.1:195774-196412 GCF_001515645.1 Sinocyclocheilus grahami | reverse complement strand
ACTGAATCTGGGTTGACCGTATCAGCAGATTTTATCTATGCAGAAGTCAAGACATCAGCTATTCCTGTGGAGCTCCTTTGTGCACACTTAGACAATCACACAGATCTGAATGAAAATCAATCCCACAATTACACCTTCCACAATGACCAACCAATTAACCCTCAGTAAATATTTACCACAACTGAGACAAGCCTCTTAACTACCAGCTGTGGGTGAGAAACCTCTCAAAAAAGCTGAGCCGGCCTCTTGTCCTAAAAAAGTGCAGTTGACCAATTAGGTTAATTTTGCAAATGTTTAATTGCATTAAATGAGGGAGTACTGAATCTGGGTTGACCGTATCAGCAGATTTTATCTATGCAGAAGTCAAGACATCAGCTATTCCTGTGGAGCTCCCTTGTGCACACTTAGACAATCACACAGATCTGAATGAAAATCAATCCCACAATTACACCTTCCACAATGACCAACCAATAACCCTCAGTAAATATTTACCACAACTGAGACAAGCCTCTACCAGCTGTGGGTGAGAAACCTCTCAAAAAAGCTGAGCCGATGTGTGTGAGAATGTTGAATGATTATCAGCTCACTCATCTCCTGCCACGTTAAGACAAGATACGCATGCTTAACTTTAACTCTGG
>NW_015505197.1:162157-193902 GCF_001515645.1 Sinocyclocheilus grahami | reverse complement strand
TTATAATTATATTGAAATGTATGATTATAATATAAATGGATTATTATTGGCAACATAACGTGTTTTAAACACAAAAAATATATATTATTTTTTATTTATTAATAAATATGATTTATTTATTAATAAAAAATAAATACAATTATATTTATATATAAAAGTATATTTATTTTTTGTTGCATTAACAAACATATTTGCTTAGAATTATAACTGCTGACATAACTTTTTTTTATATAACTGTGAATTAATGTGAATTAAATGAATTCATGTTTACGCTCATACGACTCTTAAATTTAACCCTTTCAGCCCTTATTGATTGATTAGTTATCTTAATTCTCTTCTCTCCATCCTAGACCACAACCTCTTGTCCTAAAAAAGTGCAGTTGACCAATTAGGTTAATTTTGCAAATGTTTAATTGCATTAAATGAGGGAGTACTGAATCTGGGTTGACCGTATCAGCAGATTTTATCTATGCAGAAGTCAAGACATCAGCTATTCCTGTGGAGCTCCTTTGTGCACACTTAGACAATCACACAGATCTGAATGAAAATCAATCCCACAATTACACCTTCCACAATGACCAACCAATTAACCCTCAGTAAATATTTACCACAACTGAGACAAGCCTCTTAACTACCAGCTGTGGGTGAGAAACCTCTCAAAAAAGCTGAGCCGGTGTGTGTGAGAATGTTGAATGATTATCAGCTCACTCATCTCCTGCCACGTTAAGACAAGATAAGCATGCTTAACTTTAACTCTGGTGAAGGACGCTGTAGATTACACAGAAAAACCACTGAATAAAACAACACACTTTTCCAGCTAATTTGGCTGGCGTTGTCATCGATAATAATTACAGTCTAGAAAATTTCCCTAAACAGTTCAGCAGTTGTCAGACCACATCATCTGCAATAGATAATTGGTTTGTGGAAATGATCCTGTCAGACTTCATCCTCCACCCTTTTGAAATCCAGATCCGTACAGCTCAAACAACCCTCCCTGTGACAGCAGTTCCGCAATTGTGTTTTTTATTCAAACTTATTCAAACAGTCCGTGACAAGTGCACTGTTTAAATAGTGAGCTCTCACCAGAATACACAATTATCTTCTGTTGTTCCATAGAGATCCTCAGAATCGCACAGTGCAGCGGGAGAAGGAAACAGGCCTTGAGGCAGGCATGAGTAGTGTCGTGTAATTGCTTGTAATTAGTGTAATTAAAGGCAGTAGTGTCAGAGTGAGAGCAGAGGTTAGAAAGGTTAGTTTTTGAAATTCAGTCGACAACAAAGCTGTGGAAACACTGGTACCGTGCCAAATGACAGCACTGTCAGGAGCTTAATACGTGTGCGTGTGGGTAGACTGTTTGTGTATACAGCATATCTAATATAATCATCAAAGGTGTTGTTAATCCACGGCTTGATTCTGTCTCACTAGATCTTTGTTATCACAGTTTATTTAAGCAACATATGCTCAGCCATGCGTTAATACCAATGATCCAACAGATGCCAAATAGTTACACAATTTGTTCTATGCCAGGGAAAATCTCAATTGTTTTAAAATGTATTATGTATGTATCTCTAGATTGTCTGTAAAATCTAAGCAGAAAATAGTGATGCAATCTGTGTTGGGTGTCTTTGTTAGTGTTTGCTGGGCGGTAACAGGGTGAGCATGTTATATTTGTTGCTCTGGTGGGTTTTACTCAAGCTCTGCTGATGTAAGGAACCTCAGTTTTGATGACTTTAGGATACCGTCAAAGAACCGGGGTCAAGGAGCAAGGGTTATTGGGGTGAGGACAGAGAAATTAATGATAAGGAAAGATTGATGAGGTTATTCTGCTGATGTAACACATTTAATGATTGTTTTCCAGTGTACGTGTATGTTAGAGATTGATAGAAATGGCAAGAAATCAGAAAACGTTGCAAGCATCCATTTCACAAAGCACAAATTTTCACAGTACTAAAAGTGATGGCATATTTACAATTAGAATGTATAAAAAAAATATAGCTAAAAAAAAAGATTGATTAAAAAAAAAAAGAATGATTATAGCTTTTTGGTGTGCTCCATAACATTAAATTGTTGGAATTGGAAACAAATATATACTACGATTCAGAAGCTGTTTTTGAAAGAAGTCTCTTATTATCACCAAAGCAGCATTTACTGAATCAAAATTACAGTAAAACTATGAAATAATATTAGAGTTTTCTATTTTAATATATTTTAAAATTTGTTCCTGTGATGGCAAAGCTGAACTTTCAGCAGCCATTATAACATTACACATTATATTCAGCAGACATTATAACATTATACATGCCTTTATTATCACTTTTCAATTGAATGCCTCCTTGCTACTTTTGAACTGCAGTGTATATATATTTAACTTAACATTTTTATACTTACATTTTTTTACAACGTCCGATCTATTAGATTGATTTGATGTTTTTTTCCCTAAAAAGTATAATGGCCTGATGATTTTGGAACAACTATATCCATGTCTAACTGATGGTCACTTTGCTCTTGACATGACCAGGCCGTTCCTCTCCTGTTCAGGTTCCTCTCTTTATCTCTCTCCCTCCATCAGTCTTACAGCAAACAGAAGTGGTGTCACTTAAATTCTGTCTAACGCCTTTCTTTACACAAGCTCAATTTCTAATCCAATTCTAACACACAAACACATACTTTCACACTCATCACAGATTAAGTCAGGGGGGTTAAATTCGCTTCAGTTTGTTTAGCCTAATGAGCATGTAGCAGTTTATCTGTGAGTATAATGAACCCCCTGCTGCTCCAGGACCAACAGGAGTTTCATCTCTGATAAGACACATTTGACACCAGAATGAAGTGAAGTGACATGTGGCCAAGTTTGGTGACCCATACTCAGAATTAGTGCTCTGCATTTAACCCATCCTAAGTGCACACACACACAGCAGTGAACACACACACACCGTGAACACGTGTGTGTGAGAATGTTGAATGATTATCAGCTCACTCATCTCCTGCCACGTTAAGACAAGATAAGCATGCTTAACTTTAACTCTGGTGAAGGACGCTGTAGATTACACAGAAAAACCACTGAATAAAACAACACACTTTTCCAGCTAATTTGGCTGGCGTTGTCATCGATAATAATTACAGTCTAGAAAATGTCCCTAAACAGTTCAGCAGTTGTCAGACCACATCATCTGCAATAGATAATTGGTTTGTGGAAATGATCCTGTCAGACTTCATCCTCCACCCTTTTGAAATCCAGATCCGTACAGCTCAAACAACCCTCCCTGTGACAGCAGTTCCGCAATTGTGTTTTTTATTCAAACTTATTCAAACAGTCCGTGACAAGTGCACTGTTTAAATAGTGAGCTCTCACCAGAATACACAATTATCTTCTGTTGTTCCATAGAGATCCTCAGAATCGCACAGTGCAGCGGGAGAAGGAAACAGGCCTTGAGGCAGGCATGAGTAGTGTCGTGTAATTGCTTGTAATTAGTGTAATTAAAGGCAATAGTGTCAGAGTGAGAGCAGAGGTTAGAAAGGTTAGTTTTTGAAATTCAGTCGACAACAAAGCTGTGGAAACACTGGTACCGTGCCAAATGACAGCACTGTCAGGAGCTTAATACGTGTGCGTGTGGGTAGACTGTTTGTGTATACAGCATATCTAATATAATCATCAAAGGTGTTGTTAATCCACGGCTTGATTCTGTCTCACTAGATCTTTGTTATCACAGTTTATTTAAGCAACATATGCTCAGCCATGCGTTAATACCAATGATCCAACAGATGCCAAATAGTTACACAACTGTTTGTGTATACAGCATATCTAATATAATCATCAAAGGTGTTGTTAATCCACGGCTTGATTCTGTCTCACTAGATCTTTGTTATCACAGTTTATTTAAGCAACATATGCTCAGCCATGCGTTAATACCAATGATCCAACAGATGCCAAATAGTTACACAATTTGTTCTATGCCAGGGAAAATCTCAATTGTTTTAAAATGTATTATGTATGTATCTCTAGATTGTCTGTAAAATCTAAGCAGAAAATAGTGATGCAATCTGTGTTGGGTGTCTTTGTTAGTGTTTGCTGGGCGGTAACAGGGTGAGCATGTTATATTTGTTGCTCTGGTGGGTTTTACTCAAGCTCTGCTGATGTAAGGAACCTCAGTTTTGATGACTTTAGGATACCGTCAAAGAACCGGGGTCAAGGAGCAAGGGTTATTGGGGTGAGGACAGAGAAATGAATGATGAGGTAAGGTTGATGAGGTTATTCTGCTGATGTAACACATTTAATGATTGTTTTCCAGTGTACGTGTATGTTAGAGATTGATAGAAATGGCAAGAAATCAGAAAACGTTGCAAGCATCCATTTCACAAAGCACAAATTTTCACAGTACTAAAAGTGATGGCATATTTACAATTAGAATGTATAAAAAAAATATAGCTAAAAAAAAAGATTGATTAAAAAAAAAAGAATGATTATAGCTTTTTGGTGTGCTCCATAACATTAAATTGTTGGAATTGGAAACAAATATATACTACGATTCAGAAGCTGTTTTTGAAAGAAGTCTCTTATTATCACCAAAGCAGCATTTACTGAATCAAAATTACAGTAAAACTATGAAATAATATTAGAGTTTTCTATTTTAATATATTTTAAAATTTGTTCCTGTGATGGCAAAGCTGAACTTTCAGCAGCCATTATAACATTACACATTATATTCAGCAGACATTATAACATTATACATGCCTTTACTATCACTTTTCAATTGAATGCCTCCTTGCTACTTTTGAACTGCAGTGTATATATATTTAACTTAACATTTTTATACTTACATTTTTTTACAACGTCCGATCTATTAGATTGATTTGATGTTTTTTTCCCTAAAAAGTATAATGGCCTGATGATTTTGGAACAACTATATCCATGTCTAACTGATGGTCACTTTGCTCTTGACATGACCAGGCCGTTCCTCTCCTGTTCAGGTTCCTCTCTTTATCTCTCTCCCTCCATCAGTCTTACAGCAAACAGAAGTGGTGTCACTTAAATTCTGTCTAACGCCTTTCTTTACACAAGCTCAATTTCTAATCCAATTCTAACACACAAACACATACTTTCACACTCATCACAGATTAAGTCAGGGGGGTTAAATTCGCTTCAGTTTGTTTAGCCTAATGAGCATGTAGCAGTTTATCTGTGAGTATAATGAACCCCCTGCTGCTCCAGGACCAACAGGAGTTTCATCTCTGATAAGACACATTTGACACCAGAATGAAGTGAAGTGACATGTGGCCAAGTATGGTGACCCATACTCAGAATTAGTGCTCTGCATTTAACCCATCCTAAGTGCACACACACACAGCAGTGAACACACACACACCGTGAACACACACCCGGAGCAGTGGGCAGCCATTTTTGCTGCGGCGCCCGGGGAGCAGTTGGGGGTTCGGTGGTATTGAAGGTGGAAACCCCCAACTGCTCCCCGAGAGAGAGCGCTGTACATTCGCGCTGTACATTCACTCCCCCCACCTACAATCCCTGCCGGTATGAGACTCGAACCCACAACCTTTGGGGTTATGAGTCCGACTCTCTAACCATTAGTCCACGACTTCCCATGAATGAATATGAGATGACACTTCCCATGACAATGAATTGTGTTGTACACACAATTTCAATAAATCCTTTTCAACTCTCAAGTTTCACTTTAACGTTCTTAGGTTTAAGATCATACTGAGAATTGCATGTATCAACCATTAAATAAATATGATTACATGCACAGTTATAATAGAGCTGCAGTGCTTTTTACATAGTCAAGCTACTTTTTTCAACATTTTAATCATGTTGACAATTTAAAGGCTTTAGAAATGTGTGTATCAAATATGATACAGTAGGCTTTACAGGGTTAATATCCATCAAATCATTGCTCAGCTCTTCTTCAAAAACATTGCTACAAATAAGCTTGTATGACTCAGTACACTAAACACAATGCTCCAGTTTTCCGTCTGTTGTGCTCATTTAAAACTAGCATGGTGAGTGTAATCATACTGTACAACTTCTATAAAAATGCATGCATTGCTATGACCTTAACCCCACTAACACTTGATGAAAACTATATAGTCTTAGCCGGAGGCTTAAGCATCAAGACAGCCGGGCATTAAATGCTGGCACACCCTGGCACACCTGTCTAACTGATAGTGGGCCTCTCGCGGACAGTTCGTGAGAACTGTGGTTTTTAGGCGAGAGGAGATACACATCAAGTCTTGTTTGCTATGAAGCAGTTCAGGTGATAGGTATAGTTTCTCACCTGAGTGGCCTGCAGTTGAATAGGGCACTATATACGTCTATAGAGCTTGACACCTTTGGCAATGCTAGTGATACTCTCACAGGTGCATGTACACACATAGAAACACAGCGTGTTCATTTACACTTAATCATTGAAGGCTGTGAATGGGTGGAGTAGAGAGCGCTTTCGATCGCCTGCAGTTGTGTGCACGAGTGTGAGAGCCAAAAAAAAATGGAAAAATGTTCCTGCTGGTCATTGTTTGCTTGCAAGATTGACAGGTGTATATATGTGTATTGAGACCTAAAAAACACATACACATACACACACATACACACACACACACTCACACAAGGTCACCAATGCACCCTTTATCCCTTCTCTAAGATGTCAATCATTTCGAATCAGGCCATTCTGGGACTGGGACCTCCAGTCGACCCCCAGCTGAAAAAAGCCCGCCCTCCATCTGCCCCCCAACGGAGTTTGATTGACAGCCTGACTATGAGGATTGATGGTGTATTGAGAGACCCCCCTCCTTCCCGTACTTTGCCCTGTCAATGCACCAGGCACTTGGTACATCAATGCTAAAGTAATTAGCCAGCTGTAGTCATATTTCTCAGTCTGGGGGTTCCCTAAGTCTGAATAACTGCCATAAATCATACTGAGTGACACTGACACAGAGAATAAAAGCCGGCCTGCCACACTCTCAGACTGTATGCCATTTAACCAGGGAAAAGAAGTTGTGTAATGCTCTCTCAACTCTTGCATGTCCTCACTCTCTCTATCCTTCAATTATAGTCCATTATTCTTTCTTCTTCAAAGGAATAGTTCACGCAAAAATCATTTACTTGCTCAAACCCATAAATCTTTGTCTTACATTGAACACAGAAGGTGATTTTTTTTTTAAGAATATGGCCAGTCTTTGAAATATAATGAAAGTGAATGGAGTTGCCAAGCTCTAATATGACAAAAAAAAAAAAAACACCATAAAGGTATCATAGAAGTGGTCCATATGACTCATGATCTATATTCCAAGTCTGAAATCACAGAATAGCTTTGTGTGACAAATAGAACAAAATTGAAGCTGTTATTCACTGGTCATGTTATTCAGCAAATTTTCATTTGTGAAATCCAATCATTCGAATGGGAATCCACGCAATATGGAATTTTGTGTAATGATGAAAGTGTTTCGCAAGAGGTTCAAGTTGGCCACACAAATTCAGCTGATTGGTTTGAGATTGACTTCTCAATACATCGAGACACTACTGACAACAGACAATTGTCTTGTTGTTCCACAATACATAATAAATAATGCCGGTTTGGAACATTGTGAGGGTGAGTAAATGATGACAGAATTTTCATTTAGCAGCAAATTAATCCTTTAACCAAAAAGAGAGAAAGTGTGAAAGCAAGAGGAATGTGTTGAATGGGTGCGTGTGTGTGACCCCCTGTTGAGCGTTTCTCTTTTAAATGTATGTCTTGCAGTAATTGTTTTGTTGGTTTTCAAATAGCTTTTGAGCTTCTGTCTGAATAGGGCGACTGAGTCAGCAGGGTTTTTTGGGAACCTGACCTGTCTGCACTGCTAAAGGTTTGGTAGCTAAGGAGAGTACCGGGAACCTCATGCATTGACAGACAGGGAGTGGAGTGTTCCTTTCAGAATAACATTCACTCAGCACAGTGAAACTTAGGTCAGCCATTAGAATAGATATGGCAGCTGTAGTCTAAACTGTAGCTGGAGGTTTACTAAAAAAGATAAAAAATAAATAAATTGCTCATATCTGAGAGTTTGGAAAAGAGCAAATGTCAGTGCAATGTCTGGATATTTTTTTTATTAAATATCAAGATTTTAGGTTACAATTGTGTTATAATATATAAATATAAATATATTTTATATTATATTTATATTTATTTAATATATAAAATGTAATACACTACCATGGAAAACTTTTTTAACTTCTTTTCTTTTTATAACTACGTCTTTTCTTTTCTTTTGAACTTTCTGTTCAACTGTTCTCATCATTGATAATAATAAGAAATGTTACTTGGGTACCAAATCAACATATAATTATTCCTGATGGATCATGTGACACTGAAGACTGGAGTAATGTCTGCTGAAAATTCAACCTTGCCATCACAGGAATAAATTACATTTTAAGAAATAATAAAATAGAAAATTGTTATTTTAAATTGTAGTAATATGTCACAATATAACTGTTTTTTGCTGTATTTTGGTCAAATAAATGCAGCCTTGGTGAGCATAAGAGGTTTCTTTCAAACACATAAAAAAAACCATATTGCTATAGGGTTTTTTAGAACTTAATGCTTCATTCTGGTTCTTCAAATTGGCATATTCGTTTCTGGATTCTTGATAGCACACATATGAAGACCTCAGATGAAAAAACCTCTAAGTGCCGTCTGAAATTTTCATCTAAAATTTGCATTTTTATCAGGCTCCTATATGCTTAGGTTCAGTCATTTTACTTTAATGGCAATGTATAGGTCCTTTTGCTATGCTATTAAAGTGAAATAACTGAACTTAAATATAGGAGCCTGATAAAAAGGCTTTTGAATATTTTGAATCTGAACTCTTCATATGTTTTTCTAATGAACTGCAAATAAGTAGCATAAGAACTACAATAAAAAGATTTTGTGGAACTTTAAAAAAAACACTCCCCTATGACATCAGAATCTAAAACACCATTTGGTTCTAATTGGAACCCAAGGTTGATCAGTCCATGAATCAGTGAATCTAAGTGCCTCTTTCTTCCCTGTGTGTTCATTCTCTATGCCACAAATGCAAGTATAATGGATCAGTCAAACATGGTTAAGGATTTTACAGAGAGCATCCGAATGTAGTTGATGGATTAGCTCCATGTGGAACGACCCTTCATCCTCAGATCCAAGATGCTGATCTGCCTTCGATTGACTCTCATTCCGAAGAAGCTCATTCATCTGTCTCTGTAACAGGGGGCCACATGTGTGTAATGTGAGTTTGAATGTGAAAGGACAGCAGATAAATCCAGTTAGCTGTGATTAGATTACACAAGGCTAGAATGAATGGGATCTGTTGGAGAGGTGACAGAGAAAGGGGGAGGAAACCACACAGACCCCTTTAACTCAATCCATTAGAGTACAACGACATATTCATTAAGTCAGGCCAGCCCAGGACTGTGGTTTAAAATGAGCTGCGGTCCCCCCTCCCACTGCTTTTCCTTTAAAAACTTCCTTCCTTTTCTCTTTCATATTGATGGTCATGGAGAGGGCTTAAAGGTAACCGCGGTGGGGGTTTTGTGTGTGTGTGTGTGTGTGTGTACCTTTCTATAGGTTTCTTCCTGACTTTCACATATCCGATACTGAGTTTTCTCTCTCTGACCGATCTAACCTTTAACCCGGGCACTTTAAAACAGCTCTGTTTTTTCCCATGAATTAAAAAGCATATGATGATGAAACAAACGGTAATACATTCTACAGTCATTCTATAAACATTAACAAGTTCGAATAAACTTGCCTGTTGGTGATTCATGAGGGAAATATGTTATATAGTTTGATGTCATCTTAAAAAGGATATCTCAGGTGTGTTCAATTCAGTAGAGATCTTCTATCAAAACATTAAGAAATCCTGTATAATTGGTTGTATTAAAGCTCAAATGATCTTTAACTATTTTCACACATGCAATTAAAACAATTACCATGTTGAAGAAATGCCAGAGGTATGTCCACTTCTTCACTTATTCTACATTTTAACTTAAGTAGTGTCTTTCAAATTATCTGTATGGTTAAACTGAATCGAGTTCTTTATTGCAGTCCAGCACTGTCATTCACCACAGGAAACTCCTGTCAGTGGGGAGGCGGGATGTTGAGTGATTGGCGTTTTGGCCATCCAGACAACTTCCTCTGGTCGGAGGAAGAACATTCAAATGTCTGGGTCAAAATAACCTGCCTCTCTAATGTCCTCTTTAACCTCTACCTGCTTTCGAGACAATTACTTTCCATGAGTTTCTCTAGAAGAATGATCTACAGACATATATATTCCAGACATGAAAGTAAGTTATATAAAGTGTGTGTGTATATATATATATTATTTTTACTTACTTCCTGAATATATGTGTGTATACTTGTATACAAACACACACACACACACACACACACACACACACACATGAAAATTCATCTAGTTTTCTATCGGCCTATTTGTCTATTATGGAAGAACATTCAAATGTCTGGGTCAAAATAACCTGCCTCTCTAATGTCCTCTTTAACCTCTACCTGCTTTCGAGACAATTACTTTCCATGAGTTTCTCTAGAAGAATGATCTACAGACATATATATTCCAGACATGAAAGTAAGTTATATAAAGTGTGTGTGTATATATATATATTATTTTTACTTACTTCCTGAATATATGTGTGTATACTTGTATACAAACACACACACACACACACACACACACATGAAAATTCATCTAGTTTTCTATCGGCCTATTTGTCTATTATTTTTTTACATCCTTAATGTGAGAAAACAATAATGGAAGAACTTATTTTACATTTCTGTGCTGTAAAGTGTTTATTTCAGTACCAGCTTTGGGCCAACATGTGCTGCATGTTTGGATTTAACTTTCAGTAAATCTATCTGTACAAAGACAGACAGAAAGACAGAACGTGGGGTGCATAGGTAAAGTAGGCTGGAGTGTAGGGGGTTGGACAGACATCAAATTCACACCCGTCAGAAACACATTCCAGACAGTGTGTGTCTGTGCAGAGGCTTGCGTGACATATTCTTGGGTACCTCCTACTGTAGCTAAGGGTGAATGTTCAGACAGCTGGAATATTAGACATTCCAACAATGTATTTCGTCTTATATATGATAAATTTGTGTGGATGTGTGCATTTCCCATTTCCAAGTAAAGCTATGATATGTGATCTGCTTAGGAGTATAAGTCAAGTCCTTTCTTTCTTTCACAATGGTGCTCAACTGGAGGGTCACAGGTTTTATATGCAAATAATAAGATGCACGTAACCTTATAATTGAGGGCTTATGAAGAAACGGGTTTATGAATTTTTAAAAGTGGGAAAAAATGCTTTCCATCAGTGTTATTTTAGTATCAGCTATAGTTTTTATTACTATTTTCAATTAGTTTTTATATTTTCCATTTTCATTTTAGTCAAAATTTTAGTAATTTTATTGTGTGGTTTTGTCATTTTTAGTGGTAGTTTTCTTTATTTTAATTTGTGTATATTGTTTTTATTCATTTTTATTTCACTTTTAGTTTGAGCTATTTTGGTACATTGTTAAACTAAATACAAATTATAAATGTTGCCTTGGCAACTAACTGAAAAAAAAGAGTTATTTTATATTTTATTTTATTTCAGTAAAAGTTCAAGTACCTTTTTATGGTTTTAGTTTTAGTTAACTGTAATATCCCATATATTTTGTTGTCTGTCCATCCTAGTTAGACTATGCTATTTTGGTGCTAGTCAAATTTACGTAAATGCTAACATGGACCTTCATCCTCAAAAACTGCACTGAATACAGTCCTGAAGAAAAACAGTTGAGAACCACCAATCTACTCTGCCTGATACTGTTGTTGTTTATTCGAAGAGCCTTTTTGACGCCTTAGGCCTGAAGACACAGCAAGAGCAGGTGAGTAGAGGGAAAGCAGATAGCTTTAATGGATTCAGGCCTTTTGACTGAAACACCTTTTGAAAGCAAGCTTTAAAAAAGCCATTTGAGGGCCTTTTAAAGTCTTTGTCCTCCTCTTTCCTCTCTTCTATCCCTCTGTCTGTCTATCCTTTTTGTACTGAGGTGCATTTGACCTCTTAATCACTGCCTGAGGTGAGCTCCACATGGCTAATGGATCTCACACACACATATATAGATTGTTGGTGTCTAAGAGTGTAAACAGGGTGCCTCTTCAAATTTCCATTGTCGAGTGTGAGAAGAGAGGGAGATCCTATCCTGGAGCACAGCGACCATGTCATTATGACCTCGGGAAAAGGGAAGTGTCTTCCTGATGTTAAAATCTCTATAAATTCCTTTATAATGGATGCAGATGCCAAAAAATCAGCAAAAAATAGTAAGCAACATGGCACCAAATCAGCATATTAGAATGATTTATCATGTGACACTGAAGACTGGAGTAATGGCTCCTGACAATATAGCTTTGGCTTCACAGGAATAAATTACATATTAAAATATATTCAAATAGAGAACAGGTATTTGGAATTGTAATAATATTGAATAATGTTACAATTTTACTGTGTTTTTGTCCACTAAACTGTATAATTGATCGATGTCCCAGGCAACCAATGTCCTATTTAACTATGCTAGTTTTCTGTGGTCTTGTTCATGTAATTAATTATTATGTAATAAATTATTTCTATTCACAGCCATAATTCCTGTCCACTTATCTAATGTGATAATCAGCCCAATAAGCAAAATTATGTACAATCAGCTGGTCATTATTACAAAATAAACCATTTCAGGGTGATACATGACCTGATCACCCAGGTTTAGCTTACTACCTAGATTTTGAATAATTAAACTTTCAACTATTCAATATTCTAAAAAAACTAAACAAAACAAAAAAGATGAATCGCGGTATTGTGTTATTGCCATGTCACTATAGCGGCGAGAGGAAGTGTAGGTCTCAGGGGTCAGCGTGTGAGGTCATGGGGAGACACCCAGAGCAGAACCTGATACCCGCTCAGCGTCACACTCCTCGGACAGATAAGGAAGTCAGTCGGGTGGTCAGAAGTTGTTACACATCTAAAAACCTCCATCATGGCCCCAGGGGCTCAATGCGCTTCCTTCAATTCACACGTACGCATACAGTGAGATTCGAAAGTCTGGGACTCAAAATCTAATTTAAACCTGAATATGTTTTAGGATTTTGAAAATGTGAAAACAAAGATACGGTATGGCATTAAATGAGAAATATGTCAGATTCTGCACTCTTTCTAGGTCAAAACAAAATATGTATATTTGTGACACTGGTCATGTGACTCTGTACAGACAGTCAGATGCTTTTTGGATCATCTCAAATCATACTGGAGAACATGATCGTTAGTGTTTTACACAAACTTGTGAGTTCAAGTGCTTCTGTCATTAAAGCAAAAGAGGGACAAACTAAAATAAAGACATTTCAAATTCATGTAATTTTTTCAGCCCAACTCGTCACTTCAATTGTTATGTTTATTATGAAAAAATTGACAATTTTGCATAGAATTAGAGACTTTTTTTTAGACTTCGGACCCAACAGTATATCCAACCAACTCCCAAGTCTTTCTTTCAAACACACACACACACACACACACAGACACAGTGATGACAGACAGCGTCTGAAAGGAGGGGAAAACCCTTAAGAATCAAAGCAGGACATCCAGGAGACAAGTTTGCATCTGTGTCTCTGTGTGTGTATGTGTGTGTGTGTGTGTGTGTGTGTGTGTGTGTGTGTGTGTGTGTGTGTGTGTGTGTGTGTGTGTGTGTGTGTGTGTGTGTGACACTCAAGAGTGTTTGGAGACTACCGTGCTGAAAGATATCTGCAAGTGAAGAAATACTGTCTTCAATCTCTCTTTCTTTTTCAGTGTTCTTTATCTTTTATTAATAGTCCTTTATATAGTCCTAATAATTATCTCACAGCATTCTCTTTATTATAGCATCTGATGGAGCCTGTTCACACTGAGGGGTGTCTCTGTGTCCAACAGGAAGGGTTTTTTGTACCGTTGACAGACGAGGCTGTACCTCTGATCATCGGCCGAGACACTTTCTCTCACCCTGACCCCTCCAACTGAGTCCAGAAACTGCGGCAGAGAGCTGATGATTGAGCAGCATCAGAGACCGAGGGATAAGGTGACCACTTAAAACGCAGTTGTGTGTGTCTCCTTCTGCATATCTCTGTGTTGGTGAGAATTTGTGTGTGCGCTTCTTCACCTAAAATTCCACATCAATGGAGTAGTACATTTGAACAGTTTAGCATGAACTCCATATGTGACCCTGGACCACAAAACCAGTCATAAGGGTCAATTTTTCGAAATTGAGATTTATGCATAATCTGAAAGCTGAATAAATAAGCTTTCCATTGATGCATTGTTAGGACAGGACAATATTTGGCCGAGATACAACTATTTGAAAATCTGGAATCTGAGGGTGCAAAAAAAATCGAAATATTGAGAAAATCACCTTTAAAGTTGTCCAAATGAAGTTCTTAGCAATGCATATTACTAATTAAAAATGAAGTTTTAATATATTTACAGTAGGACATTAACAAAATATCTTCATGGAACATGATCTTTACTTAATATCCCAATGATGTTTGGCATAAAAGAAAAATCTATCATTTTGACCCATACAATATATTTTTGGCTATTGCTACAAATATACCCCAGCGACTTAAGACTGGTTTTGTGGTCCAGGGTCACATATATGCTTTGTGTGCAAGTGTGCATGTGTTTGCGCAATATTTTGGGATCAAAAATTCTGAAAAATATCTCTAGAAACTAGCTAAACTGAGGGTTTTAACCAAAGAGAAAATGATTAATGTAGGCACTAAATTAGTCTGTATTCTCTTTTAAAAATGCTAAATATTGGGTTGAGGGTTTAAAACCACGATGAAATGGAAATAGCGAAAGATCCTTTTTTCCGTATTGTGACGTAAATCCGAGTAAAAAAAAAAAACTGCTTGGGCAGAGACTTGGTTCTGATCTGAATGTGAGCTTGCAGTCGATTTTAGGAAAAGGGAAGGGTTTATGTGGACTAAATGATTGGAGAAGTCTCGTTTCACTGGAAGATCGAATTATGGCATTTTGATTAAGAACTATGATGTCATATGCATGGATAAATTGTTCACAATAAAATCTATGACATGCATTTAGAAAATAGGTGGGTTCATTTTTATTTCATGCCAACTTTAAAGGGGTCATATGACGTTGCTAAAAAGGAACATTATTTGGTTTATTTGGTGTAATGAAATGTGTTTATGCGGTTTAAGGTTCAAAAAACATTATTTTCCACATATTGTACATTATTGTTTCTCCTCTATGCCCCGCCTTTCTGAAATGTATCGATTTTTACAAAGCTCATCAGTCTGAAAAGCGAGGTGTGCTGTGATTGGCCAGCTATCCAGTGCGTTGTGATTGTCCGAATACCTCAAGCATGTGACGGAAATGTTACGCACCTTACCATACTGTGATGCCATGTCACGGCGCGACGAGACAAAACCAATAAAACCAATTACAAACGAGGCATTTGTTGCATCCAGTGAGGACATAATTACTGATTATATTGATTTATACTGTCTTTTTACGCGTTGCGTTGCATTGCATCGCGCCGCTTATACATAAAACCATGTCTGCATTTGTGATCGGAGAAACAAAAAACAACAAGCGCTACTCTACACTGCTCAAAACTCGCATTTGAATCATCAGTGGCAAATTCTTTAAATATGAAAACATACTTACAGACTGTGAGTCAGAACAACAGGCATCATAGTCTACTCTCCCAGGATTAATGCATTTTACCTCTCCGTAAAATGCATTGCACATACACAAATATTTGGTTTGAACTGTTCTGGAACAGCGTTGTAAATACAACTTAACCACTGAATTCTAGGTGTGTCTTCTTTTGGAAGGCCAAACAAAGTAGTTTCGCTTTCACAATGAAACACAGCGTCTCCACGACATGGCGGTGGCGGCAGCAACAATACTACAGCGAGAATCAAAGTTACGCCTTCTTTCTTTGCGTGAACATTTGGGCGGTGTTATGCAAATCTTCCCACACAGTGATGTAGACATGTGGGGGCGTGTTTAAACGAGGTGTTTTAGGAGGGCGCGGACGAGTCTTACCTTTTATAAAGAATATCTCTTTGGTTTGAGACTTTAGTCTTTGCAACTTTAGGGATCTTATCTATTCATGAACAGCTTGTAATACTCCATAGAGAAAGGAAAACTTGAAATCGCATCATATGACCCCTTTAAGGTTTCATTAGGGTTAGCTTGTAAAGTTACATTTTCCTGAAAAACTCTCCATGATCACTGGGGTTGTGGGCTGTTCTAAGGATGTTGCTACAAGGTTGCTAAGGCATGTGGTTGCTATGGTATTTTGAGTAGTTGCTAGGTGGTTGTTTACTAGCAAAGAGAGCTCCCAAATCTGTATCATACTCTGGTACCTCGATGTGCCTATGGGTCTGTCCTTTAATGTAAGTTTATGGCATGTTTTGTCTGTTTTACCATCTGCCAGCTGAAAATTACACTTAAAAAACAGAAATTTTTATCTCAACTTTTATCTCAATAGAAGTCAATGTGATGCCTCAATATAAAATTTTAGCAAGGTAAGTGTGTGTGTGTGTGTGTGTGTCTGGAAAGCAGACAGCATAGGTTATATCTGTCATTAAGAGCAAGTCTGAACAGAAAAAGGGACATTTTCAGCACATCACCTAAACAGTCACAGTAAAATGATCCTCCAAATGTGTGTCATTACACAAAGTTAATCAAAGAACATTTTAATATCAAAAAGCAGCATTGTCATTAAAGGCAACACTCTTCATGTGTCTGTTTTAACTAGGGGAAAATCAACAAAATGATATTACTGCCTTTGTCAACATCAACAGTTTCATGTTTCATGTTAATTATGATACATTTCACACAGGTAAAATTCCATTCTATTTTATCTGTAGTTGTGATGTGGTTTTGGTGACTTCTTTGATGATGTCATCCTTTGGCATCTGACAAATGATGGGTAAATTTATGGAAATATTTACTTATGATTTATCAATTTTGTAAGATTGATATGTATGGAAAAATATCTATCAAATAAGAATAAGATAAAAGTATGTATTAGAACTGAGTACAGTAGAAGTACAATTACTATAAAAATTAATATAAAAATGGCACAGGGTTCCTTTGGCCTTTGCCAGATGATTAATCTTGTATTTGACATCTGGAGTAAGAGTGTTGAATTATCACGACTTTCATTAATTCTGTACTTATCTGAGCATAAACATAAATATATCTGGATATTTTGAAAACAGTAAATAGCAGTGATGTTTGAATCTTGGATGAATGTTTAAATCTATGCACTGAGGGAAACCTAATTACCCATGAATCACTGATCCGTGTGTATTTTATAATATAGTGCCTCTGAATGTTTATTTGTTGGTAGCAGATATATGTGAGAGGAGACCTGGCCATGAGTATATGACTATGTGGCAAGTCCTTGCATGTCTTTAACCTGACTTTGAGCTTTAGTTGGTATTCTGAGTCTGTTGTTAAAATTAATAACAGGATTTGTTCAACCAACCCAGACAGGGAATGTCTTATGTACCTCTCTATCTGTCCTTTCTCACTCTGGCCTTACATTTCACATATTTTAAACATCAGAAATCATTCAAGAAAGACAAATGAAAACTAGCCAACTTCATCTTCTGATCTGTTTTAAAAATGTAGCTTGGAAATAAAAAAACAGCTCTAAGAGGGCCTGAATCACACTAACCAGAGGGAAATTATACAGATCCTTTTAAATAAAATTAGCTACACAACTTTCTTCTGTTTGTATGTGACAATATTATTCAAAATTAAATCTATATAATTATGTAAACTTTTTCTTTATGAAATAAATGTTTTATGACCTATGTAGGCTAATAATATTATAAATGTTGTATGTAGATTTTTGTGTTAATTTAATTTTTTTTAATTTATTGAAATGCTATATATATATATATATATATATATATAGTCATGGTCAGAATTATTGGCACCCTTAGTAAATATGATCAAAGAAGGGAACCAAAGAATATATTTCTGATGTGCAGCAAAAGATAACTGAGCTTCACAAATTAGAAAGTGACTTTAAGAAAAGAGCTAGCGCAGTGAAAATTCCCATTTCCACCATCGGGGCAATAATTATGAATTTCCAATCGACAGAAAATGTTACAAATCTGCCTGGAAGAGGACGTGTGTCTATATCGTCCTAATGCACGGTGAGGAGGAGAGTTTGAGTGGCTAAAGACTCTCCAAGGACCACAGCTGGAGAACTGCAGAAAATAGTTGAGTCTCAGGGTCAGAAAACCTTAAAAAAATAATCAAACAGCACCTACACCACATGTTGTTTGGGAGGGTTTCAAGAAAACAAATCAAGAAAAGAAAATGCTTTAGCATATTCTGTTGTCAGACACGACTGGAACTTCAAATGGGACTGGCTTCTATGGTCAGATGTAACTAAAAAATTAGCTTTTTAGCAACAAACATTCAAAATGGATTTGGTGCACACAGGGATAAAAAGTACGCCATGTGTACAATAAATAATACAAAAACAAACCTTAAAAACAACACAAAAATGGGTCACTGGGCACAAAACCAAGCTTCTGTTATGGCCATTCCAGTTCCCTGACCTGAACCCTATAGAAAATTAATGTGATGAACTGAAGAGGAGAAGCACCATCATGGAGCTGGGAATCTGAAGGGTCTGGAGAGATTCTGGATGAAGGAATGGTCTCTGATCTGGTCGGGTGCTCTCTAACCTCATCAGGCATTTTAGGAGAAAACTCAGAGCTGTTATTATGCAAATGGAGGTTTCAAAAAGCATTGAATAAAAGGTTGCCGTTAATTGTGTCCAATGTGTATTAGAGAAAAACATTTTTGTCATAATGATATTTTCCCCCATTTTAAATTCTTATTCTCCAATGAAAGGTTAGATTTATGTGAATTAAAAAAAAATTATCAAAATGATTAACAATGCAGATTTATTTTCACAGCCTTCTCTGATCATATTTACCAAGGATGCAAATAATTCTGACCATGACTTATATATATATATATAATTATTTATTTTTTTGTACAGCCCAGTTGATGATCTCAAACAAGATGGGTGATGACTGAATGGGACAATAACATGTCGGCAAGCTTTGCTGCTTTCAGCCAGAGAAGAATGAGCAAATGAATACAGGCATAATTGTTATAATAATACAATATTGTACACGAACCGCAAAATAAACTCAATTTAACCGCATCCTGATAATTATCTTTAAAAGCTTTAACTTTTAGACTGTGCAGCCTATATTTAGCGCAGTCTGGCTATAATTCAGGTCAGGATGCGAAATATCTTTCAAGTTTACATTAAAAGTCATACTGCGATAAATAGCCTAGCCTATATGTACGCTCTCGAACTGAAATATCGCTGTCTGTATCGGACAGTAGCCTAGTTACATAACACATTTTTTATAGATTTAAACATCCCAAATATGTTACAAAATTAAGTTTTGTTTAAGTTAAGTTAAATGTTCTCGTGGCGACAAAATAAAACAAAGTTGAGCGAGACGAAAGTCAAACGATTGCGTTCAGAAACTGATTTAAATATTATTTTTTTAAAAGTTGGCCCTCTGGAAGTACCTGAGTTATCCACAAACGGGTTCAATTCCACGTGTTCTAACGAAGGACATTTTAGATTTAGCCTATATTTGAAAAGTGATTGAACTCCAAACAGGTTTTTGTGCAGCTTCTCTGTAAACAAATTGAATCGTGCTGTTTTCGATCGTCTGAAAATAATTCAATCTGAACTAATTAAGTGAATAACCATTTTTTTTTTTTTACACAAATCATTTTTGATGTAATGATGAATGATGAAATAACACATTTGGATGATTTTAGACGTTAAACTAGAATGCTCGCCTAAAATGCAGTGCATGAAAAATGATGACAAGTGGATCGAATGGAATTCTAATGAGGAAATAGGTAACTTCTCTCTCTCTCTCTCTCTCTCTGTGGAAACTACGAACATTTCCCATACCCTGTGATATATCCACGACCTCTTCAACCATCAGAGAGAGAGAGAGAGAGAGAGACTGCTCACACGTCACTGGTGAAGGTGGATCATAAACATGTGCCAATACCTATAAAGCTAGAGCGCGCGAGATGCACAGAAGTCTCATAGTTCACCTATTAGAAAGAATCTGGAAGTTTCACTGGATATCTTCGGTATGATTTTACACTCGTGTTGAGGTGAGTACACATTCATTGTCTGTCTCTGTTTTACTTGTAAGGTCACCATTGCCTCTGCTATTAAGATAATGTTATTTTAGATTACTTATTGCATGTTTTAGCCACAGATCTCTGAGTTGTTACACCATTCGATAAAGTGTCTTCATTGATTATTAGGTTAAGAAAGAACCATCTACTTATCAAGAGTCATTTTTCACTGTATACATGATTCTTCGGATATTTAAATCTCTTAATGTTTCACTATTTCTTCAAATGAGAATAAAACCTGAATAAAAGAAAGTTGTTTGATGTGTATGTACACCATGTACTAGGCTAGATACTATGATATTGTACTTTTTTAAAGAATTTATACGTTTTATTTACTAGGAAGCGTGTTTAAGAGAGATGTTCTGTATTAAGCACAAATGTGGGCTAGTTTCCAGACTTCCCATAATCTCAAATTCGTTTCGAGTCTGATTTACAGTCGAAGTGGGTGAGAGCGAGGCTGTTGCAGGGGTTGCACCCCAAGAAAAGGTGGATAAACTCGGATGAAAGACATGCCAGCGCATGCAGCTTGTAAAACTGTTTGGAATAGTTGTCAGTTCCTTTTCCTTCTCTGGGAAGCTGGAGAGGTTGACAGCACGGTAGATCTCCTCTCTTCATAAAACCCATGTTTAACCCGTATAATGTCCTATTCTTATTCCATGCCTAGATTTCCAGTGAGCGCGTAAAAGGATCTTCTTGCGTGTCGCAACTTTTGGAGGCGCTCCATCAAGAAGAAGATCTCATCACTGGAACAACACGCACGTGGATTCTTTGCTTTCTTTCTTTTTTCTTTTCTTTTATATATATTGTTTAGATCTTTAATAGCCTAATGAATAAATACAATTACAGACGTAGGCTATTTCGCAACGACCCCGCCGAAATAAATCGAGACCTGATTTTAACCGTTTTGTCTTAGGTCTACATATTACATTGTTAAATATATAGCCTAACTAATTCATAACTAATTCGTTCATTCATTTTTTTTATTGATGCACCAGCATGATACAGACTGCAAAGAAGCACGTGTCGCTATGGTTACCACCGCACGCAAAGCCAATTTTCATTACGAGTATAAACATTTAGCGCACTCTGACTCACTTTCGTGGTTACTGTAAGTTCTTTAAAAATACTGTGAAGCGTAGCTATGAAAACAACACATGAAGCCCCCTGGATGAAATGTATGTTATTTTGCTAATATTTTTTGCATTACCTTTAGTGTTAAGTACGGTGGCAGAGAAGTGCAGAACAAATCACAATTCTGAAAACAAAAGAACAAATTACAAACGCAAATGCAAGTCTAAAAAACAAAATAACAATTCAGAAAGCACAACAACAATTCAGAAAACATTATAACAAGTCAGAAAGCACAATGACAAATTCGAAAACAAAATAACAAGTCAGAAAACACAATGACAATTCAGACAAACCGGAAGAGGTAGGTATAGTTTGAGACAGCGCCATTGGTTTGGGATTACTCACCGCTGACTGGACGAGACATCTGTCAATCAACGTATACAGGAAGAACCAGCCGAAGAACAGCAGAGTCGTGGTAGAAAGTTCGGAGATGGTATTAAAGTAGCTCAGTTTAAATGTATTGTATGAATTGCCCTTACTCTGGAATAAAAAATACGGAGTGTATATTTACATTTAGTTAAAAGTGGCTGTAGAACATCAGCTCCAGTGGGGCAGATAGATAAGTGCTTGCCCTTGGCTTTTTGACGCGATCGACCCGGGTTCGATCCCACCTTGTGTAAATAGCATATTGCTAAAAATACTGCTATTTTCACTTAGTGTAAATATAATCCATTGCTAATACGAGATTTGAAAAGGGAGGAAAAAAAAGCTTGGCAAAAGGCGGGATCGAACCCGGGTCGATCGCGTCAAAAAATTGGTGATACACACCAATTCATCTGCACCACTGGAGCTGATGTTTCACAGCCACTTTTTACTAAATGTAAATATACACCCCGTATTTTTTATTCCAGAGTAAGGGCAATTCATACAATACATGTCGTTGTGTTTTCTGACTTGTTATTTTGTTTTCGAATTTGTCATTGTGTTTTCTGATTTGTTATAATGTTTTCTGAATTGTTGTTGTGTTTTCTGAATTGTTATTTTGTTTTTTAGACTTGCATTTGCGTTTGTAATTTGTTCAGAATTGTGATTTGTTCTGCACTTCTCGGTCACCGTAGTTAAGCCATGTTTAATGCTTTCTCAAAGAAATATGAGGCATATGAGCTCCTCTGCTGGCCTAATGTACAAATCCACAAAGGGGAATTATTTTCTGCATGTGTGAACTTGATGAGGGTGTAATTCTTCACTGTGGTTAAAACAGATGTTTTCACCTTGATTTCATGCACAGCGGCAGAACTGATCAATCCATTGTAGAAGAAATAAATAAAATTGCAAGATGTAGGCCTGGGAAGTTAATCAAATAGTATGGAATTTCCTATATACATTTTTGTAGTTATGGTCAACTCTATAAATAATTTAAAAAATACTTATAGTCACAAATGACTGGAAAAGTCTTAGAAATGAATTGGTCAAAAGTAGTGGGGACCCCGGGGTATTGCATAAAAGATTTTACATGAAACTCTGTTGTGTTGTAACAGGGATCCAGCTTTCACATCTCCAGACGCGAGAAACACGGAAATGTTTTTAAAACTCACCTTTTGGGCAAACCCCTCATCCGAGTGACTGGTGCAGAAAACATCCGTAAGATTCTGTTGGGTGAACACACGCTGGTATGCACGCAGTGGCCCCAGAGCACACGCATCATCCTGGGGCCCAACACTCTGGTAAACTCAGTTGGTGACCTGCACAAGAGAAAAAGAAAAGTAAGTGTATCTGAAATGCATGCACTCTGAAAGACTTGTTGTTTGAAAGTCTCAATAAAAAAAGGCATCTGATCGAAAATATTAACCCATTAATTGCTTTATTTCTCCTATAAATAACCCTGTAAAGATGAACGCTTTACTGTTTTCTTTAGGCTCACAAAAAATGAATATTTCATTTCCAGCCATTAATGTTGCAATGAATAGTTCAGCATTTGATCAATACGATTTTGTTTTCTATTCGCTTCCTAGATCCTTGCAAAAGTGTTTAGCCGTGGAGCACTGGAGGCCTATCTGTCACACCTTCAAGATGTCGTCAAGTCTGAAATTGCCAAGTGGTGCGCCGAGACCGGGTCTGTGGATGTTTACACTGCAGCCAAGTCACTCACTTTCCGCATCGCAGTGCGAGTCCTGCTCGGTCTGCACCTGGAGGAGCAGCAAATCACTTCTCTCTCCAAAACCTTTGAACAGCTCATGAACAATCTCTTTTCTCTTCCTATTGACACTCCCATAAGCGGCCTGCGCAAGGTGAGAATGAGTCTAGTTCCGATCTTCCTTCCACAGGCTAAAAGTCACATTGTTTCACAGCTTGAGCAAGCAAAATAAAGTACATTTCCAAGTCACTAGATGAATGTCTAAATCTCAGCTACTTTCGAGAACTTTAATTCATGAACATAATCTATTGTTTTGTTGTAGGGAATCAGGGCCCGTGAGATTCTGCACTCTGCCATGGAGAAGATCATAGAGGAGAAACTGAAGAAGCAGCAAACCAGTGATTATTGTGATGCTTTTGACTATATGCTGAGCAGTGCGAAGGAAGATGACTATGAGCTTACAATGCAAGAACTCAAGGTAAACCTTAGAAGGCCAAATCCAAATGTATTTTGTGCTATCTTTGTACTATTACCTAGCTTTAATTATTTTATTTTGTAGAATTATATTTTGCTTCCATCACTGGTGATGATCCCATGACAATGTTTTGATCCAATTTCATTTATTTATTCATTTATTTATTTATACATACATCCACAGACACAGACACATACACATACAGGTGCATCTACGAGTTTCACAATTTGAGTTGAATTACTGAAATAAATGAACTTTTCCATGACATTCTAATTTATTGAGATGCACCTGTGTATTTGTAAAAAAAAAAAAAAAAAAAAAGCACAATTTGCAATAATTACGATTTTTTTTTTAATGTTTTTAAAAGAACGCTCTTCCATGATGGTATTTATTTGATAAAAAATGCAGCAAAACAATAATAATTCCTTTTTTACTCACAATTTGTACAGTGTCCCAACTTTTTTGGAATTGGGTTTGTATTATAAAAAATCATTATAAGAAATTAATACCTTATTTCAAGGATGCACTAAAAGAGGATGCACTAAACTGATCAAAAGTGACAGTAAAGACATTTATAATGTTACAAAAGATTTATATTACAAAAAAAATGCTGTTCGTTTGAACTTTCTATTCATCAGATAATTCTGAAAAATGTATCAAGTTTTTCACAAAAATATTAAGCAGCAAAAAAATGTTTTCAGCTTTGAAAATAATAATAACCATTATTATATATACATTTATATTACTGTTTTTACTGTATTTTTGAGCAAATAAATGTATCCTTGGTGAGCATGAGACAAATTTGTAAATTTTTCTAAAATGTATGAGTATGTGTATTTTACATTTACATTTACATTTAGTCATTTAGCAGATGCTTTTATCCAAAGCGACTTACAAATGACAAGGTGCAAATGACAAGTCTCGGTTAGCCTAACGCAGTACACGTAGCAAGGTATTTTATAAATATATATATATACTGTATATATATATATATATATATATATATATATATATATATATATACATATATACATACAGGGCCCAAAACTAACACTCGTCAAGCTCAAAAATGCGAGTAAAAATCAGCGTTGGCGAGTATATGTAACAGTGTCAGTTGCCAGTTGGCAATGCAATGAAGTGAAAACAACAGCCAGTTTTTAAAGAGATTCACTGTTTCTGACATAAGCGAATACAATAATCTTGTCCGTGTATATATGCAAAATAAATTGCTATTCTAAATGTTAATTGCATTTCATTTTTTTTTCATTGCCTTTCGATTTCATTTGGATTCATGTTTGCTAATTAAATAAATTAAAATGCATTTCAGGAAACCGCAGTAGAGTTAATCTTTGCTGCTCACTCCACTACTGGCAGCGCATCAACATCCCTCATCCTGCAGCTGCTGCGTCATTCAGATGTGAGTGAGCGCACCAGAGCAGAGCTGGAAAGCGAGGGGTTGATCGGCGACGTGCATGGATACTGCCGCTCTCGTTGCCATGGGAACGTCATCAGTGAGGAAAGCGATGCTGCTGAGAAGTGTACCAGTGAGTGGACATCAGCGATGAATAAAACAATGTGTTTTGAAGCAGGGGACAAGGAAGAGGGGCGTCGCTCTCGGACCCATGTCCCTTACCTGAGTTTGGAGAAACTGAATCAACTTTCTTACCTGGACTGTGTGGTCAGAGAGGTGCTTCGGTTCCTCCCACCGGTGTCTGGGGGATACAGGACAGTTCTGCAAACATTTGAATTAAACGTAAGTGATTTTGTTTTGGTTTGGTTTTTGTATTTGGCCAAAATAAGAACTGCAAATGCCATTTTTGTATATTGAATTAATTGTCTGCAAAAGTTAGTTCATGCTAATAGCTAGATTTTCTCAGTAGCATTTTGTATGTACGGTATATTAGAAACATTAATTACAATTCTTACATATATATATATATATATATATTATATATATAAAATTGATATATAGTGTTAATAATATTAATAATCAGATGTTGCTGATGAAAAAGCAAGGATTAAAAAAAAAGTTAACATTTGTTCACTAAAATAGTCTAAAATAATTAGGTGATCTTGTCAGTAACATTTTATTTTAGAAACAGTAATTACAATATATATATATATATATATATATATATATATATATATTCTGCATTATAAAATTATATAGTGTGAATAATAATAACAATAATAATAATAATAATAATGAAAATCAGATGTTGCTGATGAAAAAAAATTGATTAAAAAAATGTAAAAAAAAAAAAAATCATAATAAATCATAATAATAATAATAATGTGCATCTAACACTAAAATTATGTAAAAAATGAAATAATTTTTTCAGTAAAATTTTATTTTAGGAACATTACAATTATTTCACTATAAAATTGTATAACTTTTTTTTAAATTCATTATAAAATGTAAAAATCATGAAATAATGTGAATAATAATAATAGTAATAATAATAAGACTTTACTGATGAAAAAACATGGATTAAAAAAAGATTGTAAAATGTTTTTTGTGCTCTGAACACAAAAATGGTGTAAAAAAATGTAAGATGACAAATTTTATTTTTATATTTACTTTTATATTTTGAAGTCTCAGAAAGGTCTAGAAGGCAATGTGCTCTAATGAAATAATTCCTATATTATGCATCTGCAGGGTTATCAGATCCCGAAGGGCTGGAGCATCATGTACAGCATCCGTGACACGCATGAGACAGCAGAAGCGTATCAGAACCCAGAGCTCTTCGACCCGGACCGGTTCTGCACGGATCGAAACGAGAGCAAAACCGACCGCTTCAGTTATGTCCCTTTCGGAGGTGGTGTGAGGAGGTGCATCGGTCGAGAGCTAGCTTTGATTGTGCTGAAAACTCTTGCAGTGGAGTTGCTCGCCACAGTGGATTGCACTTTGGCAACAGAAACATATCCAAGGATGCAGACGGTGCCAATCGTGCATCCGGTCAATGGACTGCACGTGTTTTTTAACTACAGAACCCACGGAGTTGAGAGAAACCGGAGGGAGTCCACGCATATATAGACCAAAAAATATATAATAATTTAGACACTGTACAACATAGAACGCCAACACATAGACATTAAATTGCTTTTGGGAATCATGTACAATCATGCAGTTTCCTTTCTGATGTTTATGTAAAGCAAAACATCTGGAAATGGATGAAATTATGAACTTGACTCATTCATTAGATAATGCAGTCTTGAAATCTTGTTTTAAGTGAATTTGTGAAAAGGATAAATATCCACTAGAATGCATGAAAAAATTACTTAAGCCTGTGTAAAAGCCTGTTAGGTTTGAATAAGCAAGCCATTTTGATGTGCATGTGCACGTCTAAAAAATAGAATAGAATATAAATGCATTTAAATTCATTTATTCTTTCATCTCAGCCTTGTATGTGATATATAAACAAAACCTGTTTTTGTTTTATGAAATGAAGTAGGAACACAGATAAGCTCTATTTATATTTTTTCTCAAGTAAATAGAAATAGCTCACTAAATAAAAATAATATTACTCCACTTTCTAATTTCTAGGCCACTGTACTATTAAAGTGACTAGTTATCTATAAGTGCTGTCCTTGCGGCTCTGTACTCTAGTACTTACAGAAGTTACATATTGCTTTAAACCATGTAAATAGGTGACTAATGCATACATAGTTATTTGTGTTTATCATGAATGTAAGCTGTGAAAAATTATCTTTGCGCTGTGAACTGGGGGATCAGTTTAAATACAGGGAAGGAGAAAACAAGCAGCACTTTTTCTCCAAATTAGGAGTATATGTGTATACATGTTGTGTTAATACTTGTAATACTTGTAGTTACCGTGCTCATGTTTGTCTTGTGAAGTAGTGCTCATGTTAATTTTATATGTTTTATGGTATCTATTCTGAAATGTGCATTTGGAGCTCTGGTATATAGTGTTTAAAATGTCTCTGTTCAATAAAGAGATTTGATGTTTTTATTTGCACATTGTTGAGCGTGAACATTGTGTTTGGGGTCAGTAAGTTACATATATACAGTATCTCAAAGAAGTGAGTACACCCCTCACATTTTTGTAAATATTTTATTATATCTTTTCATGTGACAACACTGAAGAAAACACTTTGCTACAATGTAAAGTAGTGAGTGTACAGCTTGTATAACAGTGTAAATTTGCTGTCCTCTCAAAATAACTCAACACACAGCCATTAATGTCTAAACTGCTGGCCACAAAAATGAGTACACCCCTAAGTGAAAATGTCCAAATTGGGCCCAATTAGCCATTTTCTCTCCCCGGTGTCGTGTTACTCATTAGTGTTACAAGATCTCAGGTGTGAATGGGGAGCAGGTGTGTTAAATTTGGTGTTATCACTCTCACTCTCTCATACTGGTCACTGGAATTTCAACATGGCAAAGAACAAAGAAGCCTTTTCTAAAGATGATGCAAAAAGAAAGCCCGATATATACATATTACTGTATTTTTAATGGAGCCTTGATTAGAATAAGAGGCTTCTATATTTCATTGATTGAGGTTTATAAAACATATCTGGCTATGTTACTGCAATTTCTACTGAGTAAAGGTTTCATTTTGTCTCAACAAGCATTATGATGTTTAACACGAAACTACTCTAGACTGTGAAGAAAAAGACTGTAGTGTTTTAATAAAGCAAAGCTGTGCCTGAATCGACCAGCAGTAGACATGCAGCCTCTCTTCTCAATACAAACGGTTTGAAAGATTTTCAGGTCACTGAGCAAATGAGGAAGCAGCTTACACACATGTATGGACACAAAACTGACAAAATAATCTGTCATGGACTGACACACACACACACACACACACACACACACACACACACACCCTTAAGACTAGCAGCCGAAGGGCACACAGACATACCAGATGGAGAACATACAGCGTGCTTCAGTGTCAAGGCTGCAATATATTTGAGAGGATGAGAGTGGTGAGAGAGGTAGGATGAAGAAAGGTTATAGTTAAGAAGAAACAGATGGAAAAAGATGCAGGAAGTAATTGTCATGAAATCCTAAAGGAATCAAGTAACTTGTGACTCTATTGTGATCTTGACTTTTGACTTTGATCTTATAAAAATAAAGGTGAAAAAGGGCAATATATACAAATGTATGTACAAAGTCAAATAAATTAGTAAAACAAAAAATTTAATTTGTTTCTGCTCTGCTGAAGAAGTCGATGCTAACAGTCGTCTTTCTTTCCCTTTCAGCTTGTTTGATCTAACAATCAAATTTCCTTTGAAATCTATACGGTATCATCCTATTTCCCACTTTATTGTTCCATCATGCCCTTGAGGCAGGATCATAGTTCAGCTGAACTTCTGAACCGGATTACTTTTTGTGTATGTGTGTATACATAATGTCACACCTTCAATCATCTGACTCCCAGTGGGATAAACAGCATGATTTGTGTAGTGCCGATGACTTAAACACACTACAAAAGTTACTATCAGCCATCCTAACTAACCTACTCTAAATATTGACTGGTGAAGAGTTAAATGTCAAAATCAATATTCTGAAAGGTCTTTGAGCTAAATAAACCCATTCAAGCATGAACGTCATCAGCCACAGGTAACATGTTTAGTGTTTGTAAGGGATCAGTCACAGTGGAAGCTGTGTGTGATGTGTCATGACCTCTGTTGGCAGTATCAGTGTGTGTTGGAATGCAGAAGCAGCAGCTGGTGTCTACGCTGTAATTACCCCACAGTACAAATGCTTCCTGACCCAAACACACACACACACACACACACACATGTACTCACACCACTCTTCTGTAGTCAGAGTTCACAAAACAAGGGCAAAGGCACATCCTTAATCGTTCAGTGTATGTATTATTTTATAAATAAATAAACGACAGACAGACAGATGCATTATACATTTATAAATTATAAAACAATACAGACAGACAGACAGACAGGCAGGCAAGCAGATAGATAGATAGATAGATAGATAGATAGACAGACAGACAGACACAGACAGACAGACAGACAGACAGACACAGACAGACAGACACAGACAGACAGACACAGACAGACAGACAGACACAGACAGAATAGATAGATAGACAGACAGACAGACAGACAGACAGACACAGACAGACAGACAGACAGACAGACAGACAGACAAAGACAGACACAGACACAGACAGACAGATAGACAGATAGACACATAGACAGATAGATAGATAGATAGATAGATAGATAGATAGATAGATAGATAGATAGATAGATTAAAACTTCATATTTATAAAACATTAAACATTTATAAATCAATATACTGTATTTATAAAATATACATTTAAAAATCAATAATAAAGATAGACAATACTGTATGTATTTATAAAAATACATTTACAAATGAATAGGCCTATAGATAATAATGTAGGCCTATTTATAAAAAAATATAAATTTAAAAAACAGTAAGATAGATAGATAGACAGACAGACAGACAGACATACAGATAGATAGATAGATAGGCTACTCTATGTATTTATAAAAATATACATTTATAAATCAATATAGATAATATAAAATACATTTATAAATCAACTTTTATTTGAGGGTTATATATTTTCATAAAATATTTAATATTTCATAATATTTGTAAATAATATTTTAAATGTATATATGTGAAATACATGCTTTCATTTATTTTTATTAAAATATTCATATAAATATATTTACATTTTTCAATATAAGCACAAGCTGCAGGACGGGAGGGGCGGCTTCGATGATACGGTGATGAAAGTCGGTACCGAGACGACCAAAGAAGAGATAGATGGACCGGATTACCGAAGACATGCGTCACGTGAACGTCGCCTCAGAAGACGCCTTGGATCGAGCCAGAGAGAGACGAGCTTGCCGTCAAGCGAAATCTGCCATTGCGCGGGAGTAATGCTAGAAGAAGAAGCACGAGATGCAGGACTGTCCCATGAACATGCAGTGACTCTGAACTCACTCTCTAAGCATCCCATTAGAATGGAACGGTGTCTGGTGACAAATTCAACCTTCGTAAGAATGAGGATATCACCTCGACATGACTTCTACAGCTTACTGCAACTTCAAATATGACAGGCTATAGTTCACATTATTTCCTGTTGTGCTTTGGAACATAATCATCTTCACCTCAGGTGCACATGTCATTGCCTACTGTACTTTCCTTAAGGGGAACATCCATTCATGAGGAAAATATGACCGTGAACGGACTTGCTGTAGACCTGAGTTGACTGAATTTGAGTTATACAGAAATTCTCCCCAACGCCTTTGGGTGAATCACAGCAAACGGCAGTGCTGCATTTTTTAAAGTCATTCATCAGACACATATACAGAAGTTGGGTGGGTTTTCAGGCTTCAATAACACAGTGATTGACATGCTTAAATAAAGAAGAATCAGCGCAATAATAATGCTACACCTACTGTCAGCACATCTGCATAAGCTTTTGATGCAGCAAAAATGCTTATGAATGAATAGGTTCAGCTCGACTGAGTGTCTACAAATATTCAGGGAGGACTTGGTGGAGTTTCATGGGTAAATGCACTTTTTAGAGCTAAAATCGAATGGTATTATATACAGTACAGTGGCATCTCAATTCACAAATCTGTCATCGGACTTGATGGTTACTAGTGATACTGTCACATAATTATAAATAATATTTTCAAATGTCATTCAGACTAGCCTGGCTAACTGCATGCATTGACTTTGTGTCACATGTGTTTGCATCTGTATGTTTTACTAAATAATATTTCCATTCAACATCTGAATCATCACTCCT
>NW_015505197.1:151963-161928 GCF_001515645.1 Sinocyclocheilus grahami | reverse complement strand
AACTTAATCACCCCCCCCCGGGGGGGGGGGGGGGGGAATCATCTAAATCATCTAAAAAAAAAAATCTAAATATAGACGTGTCCAGTCCTCTTGGAGGGGCACTTTCTTGTGGAGTTTTGATCCAACTTTCTCCAGCACACCTGCCTGGAAGGTTCTAGTGGCCTTGATTACCAGGTTCAGGTGTTAATTAGGGTTACAGATAAATCAGGCAGGATGGTGGTCCTCCAGGATCAAGGTTGGAAATCTCTGATCTCTAAATTATTTTAATAATTTACTTGAAGTACATCCTGAGGTTTTTGATGTTGTTGCAACTTTTCAATATACTTTTATATTTACATAGCCTAATTTATATATTAACTTTATGTATGTTGTTATTTTGTCTTGAAATACATGTACATATGTAAAATAGCATAATAAAAGGAAATATTTGATTGTATCTATTAAAAATAAAATAAAAACGTTTCAGAGTTTGAATAAGTAAGCACATTACCAGATGTTTATTTCTGTTTGCTTTATCCTAGATAGATAGACAGATAGATAAAGAGACAGACAGAGGCAGATAGATAGATAGAAAAGTATTTTAAAATGTACACATTTAAAAATATATTTTTAGTTTTTTTTGTCATTTATATATTTATATTAAAACAAAACACAAACATTTCAAAGAGTTTAGATTAGTAAGCATAGTACCAGATGTTTATTCCTGTTATTTTAATCTTTTATTCTGAAGACATTATATTCACAGGTTCTTTTGCTTACACAGACAGAACCGGTACAGTATGGCCTGCAGCAATTATCTTGTGAGTTCAGTCTCAGGTCATATTGTTCTGATTTTCCAGAAATCTGACTTCCTCCTCAGGCTTCATACCTGTGTTGATGGCTCACCTCTTGAACACTCTCTTCCCACACCCACATACGAACAATGATAGTGACCTGATATTGAACCTGAGCTACTTTTCTGTACAGGCGTGTGACAACTGGTGCGCTTTCTGAATGTGATGATGAGCTGAAAGCAGGAAAGTGTCATCGCTCCAGGCTTATAGGCTTCCATTACATAAAAAGTTAAGAGATGTTTATACTTTCCACATTGATTTGGGGAAACACAGTCTTCTGGAAACAGCATTCCGTTTGCTCATAAGAATTCTTATATATGAAGCCCATCCATCCCACAGCTTTGTGTGCTCGTCGACTGAATAACAAAGCAGTCAAGCAAGCAGCTTTTTCTAACGATTAAACTAGGATTGAACAGGATTTTCAACATGAAACTGCAATTACAACACATTCTACTATCATGTGTATCAATGTGATGCAGTGGCATGCACAGACCTCCGGAGGGGCAGGGGAGTTGGTGGTCCCCTGGGTCGAAATCGCGTTCTGGGAGGTGTTCATAATTACAGACAAATTAATCTGTTTTTTATTACAAGTTGAACACAGGGTAGATGATGCACTCAAGAGACCACACCTTCTGTACCTGCGGTTTATCTCTTTGTGCAGGGTGATACAACGCCCGCCAGACCTTGGATGAAGACTTACAGAATGAAAAACAGTTATTATAGTTAATGCCTGCTCTCTCTCAACCTGTTCTGTCAGCTACATAAAAAAAAAAAGGCACACAACAGGAGTTCCCAACCTTTTTTGTCCGTTAAATCCCATCTAAATATAGACGTGTCCAGTCCTCTTGGAGGGGCACTTTCTTGTGGAGTTTTGATCCAACTTTCTCCAGCACACCTGCCTGGAAGGTTCTAGTGGCCTTGATTACCAGGTTCAGGTGTTAATTAGGGTTACAGATAAATCAGGCAGGATGGTGGTCCTCCAGGATCAAGGTTGGAAATCTCTGATCTCTAAATTATTTTAATAATTTACTTGAAGTACATCCTGAGGTTTTTGATGTTGTTGCAACTTTTCAATATACTTTTATATTTACATAGCCTAATTTATATATTAACTTTATGTATGTTGTTATTTTGTCTTGAAATACATGTACATATGTAAAATAGCATAATAAAAGGAAATATTTGATTGTATCTATTAAAAATAAAATAAAAACGTTTCAGAGTTTGAATAAGTAAGCACATTACCAGATGTTTATTTCTGTTTGCTTTATCCTAGATAGATAGACAGATAGATAAAGAGACAGACAGAGGCAGATAGATAGATAGAAAAGTATTTTAAAATGTACACATTTAAAAATATATTTTTAGTTTTTTTTGTCATTTATATATTTATATTAAAACAAAACACAAACATTTCAAAGAGTTTAGATTAGTAAGCATAGTACCAGATGTTTATTCCTGTTATTTTCATCTTTTATTCTGAAGACATTATATTCACAGGTTCTTTTGCTTACACAGACAGAACCGGTACAGTATGGCCTGCAGCAATTATCTTGTGAGTTCAGTCTCAGGTCATATTGTTCTGATTTTCCAGAAATCTGGCTTCCTCCTCAGGCTTCATACCTGTGTTGATGGCTCACCTCTTGAACACTCTCTTCCCACACCCACATACGAACAATGATAGTGACCTGATATTGAACCTGAGCTACTTTTCTGTACAGGCGTGTGACAACTGGTGCGCTTTCTGAATGTGATGATGAGCTGAAAGCAGGAAAGTGTCATCGCTCCAGGCTTATAGGCTTCCATTACATAAAAAGTTAAGAGATGTTTATACTTTCCACATTGATTTGGGGAAACACAGTCTTCTGGAAACAGCATTCCGTTTGCTCATAAGAATTCTTATATATGAAGCCCATCCATCCCACAGCTTTGTGTGCTCGTCGACTGAATAACAAAGCAGTCAAGCAAGCAGCTTTTTCTAACGATTAAACTAGGATTGAACAGGATTTTCAACATGAAACTGCAATTACAACACATTCTACTATCATGTGTATCAATGTGATGCAGTGGCATGCACAGACCTCCGGAGGGGCAGGGGAGTTGGTGGTCCCCTGGGTCGAAATCGCGTTCTGGGAGGTGTTCATAATTACAGACAAATTAATCTGTTTTTTATTACAAGTTGAACACAGGGTAGATGATGCACTCAAGAGACCACACCTTCTGTACCTGCGGTTTATCTCTTTGTGCAGGGTGATACAACGCCCGCCAGACCTTGGATGAAGACTTACAGAATGAAAAACAGTTATTATAGTTAATGCCTGCTCTCTCTCAACCTGTTCTGTCAGCTACATGCAGAGCCACAGACTGCGACTACAGCAAGGAAAGAGTGACGGAAAACAAAACAAAAAACTGGTTTGTGGTTGAACGTTTTGTGTCGGCTTCTTTGAAACTCACAGCTCCTGAATCCTGTGGTTTACCTGAGCACTGCTCACCTGCGTCAACGCTGACATCACCACTAGGACTGGA
Organism: Sinocyclocheilus grahami; assembly: GCF_001515645.1. NCBI lineage: Eukaryota > Metazoa > Chordata > Actinopteri > Cypriniformes > Cyprinidae > Sinocyclocheilus > Sinocyclocheilus grahami. The sequence goes on along the minus strand of NW_015505197.1, from coordinate 158,569 downwards.
ACAGTTCAAAGGTGACCTCAGTTCATGGGAGGTGGCCTTCAACACAGTGTCATCTACTGGTGACAGACGGACATGAGATTGTACACTGATTACATAATAGATTAAACTATAGGGTGCTGTTCAAACACAGAATTCTATTCTGTAAGGACATACAATTTAACACATTTTAATACACATTTTTACTGAAAATGACAAATGCAAAAGAGCTAAACCACAAAAGATGTGTCATATCACACATACAGCGAAAGCGTTGACTGTACCTGATCACAGTTGGGTAGAGCTCTGATGTATACACATACACAATATTAAATGCAGCACTGACCATCAGTTTTCCCACTAGAGCCAGCGACGTGGCACTTAATAAGGACCCTGAGGAAAGCAAACAACAGGCTTTAGACAACCAAATTATAAATGCATGAGGTATGCTTACAGAGAATATATGCACTATGGTCAAATGTTTGAAATTAGTTTTTTTTGTTGTTTATAAATGTTGATAAAAGCTACTTAATATTTTTTGTGGAAACCTTTATACACTACCATTCTAAGTCTGGGGTATGTAAGATTTAAAATAAAAAAAGTAGAAAATTAATATTTTTATTCAGCAATGACAAATTAAACGGATCAAAAGTGACAGTAAAGACATTTATGTATATTGTTACGAAAGATTTTTATTTCAAATAAATGTGTCATGGTTTCCACAATAATAATAATTACAATATTCATTATTAAATAATAGTTTGAGTAGATTGATATAATAATAGAGCACCAAATTAGCATATTAGAATGATTTCTGAAGGATCATGCGACACTGAAGCCTGGAGTAATGGCTGCTGAAAATTAAACTTTGCAATCACAGGAATAAATTACATTTTACAACATAATATAAAAAAATAGTTCTTTTAAATTGTAATAATATTTTTACAATATCACTGTTTTTACTGTATTTTTGATCAAATAAATGCAGCATAAGACATAAGAATAATGTTAATTATTTCACTTGTGACTAATTGTTTGTGGTCCCCAAATGTATCGTAGAGCATTCCTGAAATAATTAATTGCCTAGATAACAAAAAGTCAAACCAAGCGGCATCAAAACCCAATTTATTTGGAATAATTATCACCTGATACAGGTACAAACATTGTGAGCAGACAGGACACGCCTGCAATTGCAAGAAAATAGGACATCGACTTCCTCCGGCCTGCCCTAAAAGAAAAAAACAAATAAACACACCCAGCTAATAATGTGAGAGAGTGATACTGCAGCGTGTGGATGTGATCGTGTATTTACCACTGTTTGTTAATGAAGTACATGCAGAGCGGATACGCAGGGAGTTCCACCAGGCCATACATGGCAACGCTAAGGTAACGATTACCTTTATCTTCACTGGCACTGAGGGTCAACCCGTAATACACAAGGCTACACGCATACCTGCAACACACACACACACACACACACACACACAGAATGAGTATATTAAAATGCACAAACCTTTGCCATCATGCTGTAAGCGTGAAATGAAGATATAGCTTTGGAAAATAAATATACCTACCACACGTACATGAGCACCACAGTCCTCCAGCGCAGTATGGGATGTGTGACCAGCTGGAAAACCCCAGGACTGGCTGCATCTGAAGTGCTGGTGCTGACGGTCCGCCGGAGCTTCACTGGAATTCTGCCTTTCCCGTTCCTCACAGCAAAATCCTGCAGGATGTCCTCAGCCTTCTCCGTGTGACCCCGAGAATAAAGCCAGCGTGGAGACTCTGGCAAAGTCCTGCCATAGACATATTATCAGACATATTCTAATTTTTCACGTTCAAGAGGCATTATGACATTTTACAATATGACTGGAACTTTTTGACGGGGGAATTTTTTTACTTTATTTATTTTAAGGAGTATTTTAATTATGATACAGGCTCAATATTTTTCCTGGAGGTTGAGTGAATTTTTTTTTTTGCTCTTTTGCCCCTATTTATTGACATGGAATTACCATGGAATTTAACTACATTACTTCCTTTACCAGAACACACAAAAAAAACTCTTTTAAAAATGTATGGTTTTGCTCAATGCTTAAAGTGTCCTAAAAGCAACACCAAGTGCAGCTTTACAAAGCACCCTTTCACTGTAAACAAATCAACTGGGCCAGTATCTTCCTGGTGGCTTTTAATGAAGTCACAGTGCTATAGTTTAACAGGAGGTAGCTAGCTGACCGCACCGCTCACTTACACACAGAACAGGAAGAGCAAAAGTCCAGGACAGTTGGCTACAGTTGCTAGGTTCCGCCATGGCCGAACATAATAACCCAATGCGGCAAACAGAGTGATACCCACTGCAAAGGTCATATTAGTCAAGGTCCCTGGAACACAAACAATCGTATTAGATTTATATGACTACAGCGAAAGTAACCTACAAAACGGATTTAAATATTAATTCATGTGCACCTGTCATAGCCCAGTAGCACTTTCCCACATATTCCTGAGTGAGAACAAAGCAGACCAATGCCATTCCTCCATTCATCATCCCCACCAGCAGCCGAGACACAGCAAATATCTCATAACTGGGTGCTAACGCTGTTCCATACCCAAACAAGACCTCAAAAAACAGACCTGAGAGAGAACAGTTTTAATAGAGGTCACTTTAACAACATGTTAAACTGTTGTTTTAGGAACGTTTAGGCCTTATGTTGGTTTCTTTGCTTTTGGTTTTTAGTTGGTTGTGTATGAAAATCAGCACATGACATCTTTGCAAAGTAAAGCCGTTACAGATGATTAAACAGATGCAAAAAAGAAAAGACCAATCACAATTCAGTACGTAAATAGAATGATGTAATCCCTCATTATGAAACATTCTATCAATTGAAACATTTTCCAATTTGAATCCTATATTACTTAAATTCAAGTCATTTTAAATTTTAAGTAGTGCTGGGCAACGATCAATCGCATCCAATATATATATAAAAAAACTTTTTCACTTGTTTCATATTGAATAATAGGCAAGGAAGAACACACATTTTGAAATGAAAGTTTGAAAGGAAATAAAAGGAGCAGGAGATGCACCTCTGAAAAATAATCCAAAATATTACTTGATGCACAAACATGTCCAGTTTTTAGAGCCAACAAAGTAATGCCATTCCTGGACGAGACTTCATCAGATTCCAGGGTCTTAACATGGAAATCCAAAACTATTTATAATAAGTAAATACATTTAAACGTAAATGATTCACTGAAACTAGGTCAAATTAAAGCAAAGACATCCCATTGCCTGGGGATAAGATGCAAATGTGGCATGGTTTCAAAGGTTTGATCAAATATACATTTTGCATGATTACTGGCTTGTGCGATCAGAAATATAAAAGGAATGTACACCACAAACACATGTCTGTCCGGTGTTTATGGATTTGCGTCTATCATCAGTTACCTGTAGGAGAACCAGGATGGTGACCATCCGCTTCTGGTGTCTACCGAATTCTCCAACCACCTGGTAAGCCTCCTCTAAATCCATTCCAGGGTCAAATCATCCGACTGCATATTCACATTTTTAATAATGGGTTTGTTAACAGCAGAGATTTCAGATTCTCTGCTGTTTGATCTGGCTTGGCTTCCCTTCGCAGACGTGGAACGAAACCACGTGGTACATAGTGGTTCTGATTGGACGAGACTGTGGCATCTAAACACGTGGTACATACCTCGGTTCTGATTGGACTTCAGAAATGAACACTTAGCATGTTATTTTTTATTGTATCTAATTTAGATTAAAATTAAGGGTTTAAAAATAACTATTCTTTGTATTTTCAAATCAATGGTTATTATTATAGACTACCAGTCACTATTCAGGTGGAAATTATTGTCAAGATCGAAAATGCCATATAAACGTATTCGGAGAAACAAAATACACATTTACAGAGAAGCTCAGATAGGCCTGTTTTAGTGCAAGTAAATACAAATATGAAAAGCTAATTTCTGCACAAATTGAGTGACAAGAATAATCAACCCTTAAATTGTAGATGTGAAGGAAAAAAAACATTTAAAATAACCAATAGGATTTAATGTTTTAACGATTTTCAAAACTTTGGATGATACCTTTATCTTACTCAGTATGTAAAGTTTGCCTAAATAAGGTTACAACAACTCTTACATTTTAATTCCTTTATTAAATGCAGCAACCCCAAAAATATTTTTTCTTGTAATAAGAACCTTGTCTCTAAAAATTTGAGGAAAACATACATCTACAAAGAGCACCAATGTTACAGTCAACAAACTAAATTTAATAGAAATAAACTTTATACAAACATTTCAATACTGAACAATACTATAAAAGCTAAAAGAAAATGATCCACTCCATATTTGAACCAATAAAAAATATTTTTAATTAAACATACAAATGTTCAACAACAAAAAAAGCTCTCAACTCTAGTGAAACTAACAGAAAAGGTAACAGTAAGAAATCACTCTGAAGTTACAACATTTATTACTAAACTGTGACTGTGAAGAAACAGATATATGAAAGTTAAAAACATAGACATATATTTAAAAAGACATACACAGATGGTTAAAACAATGCTCTTTAAGACATACAAGGAGAGAGTAAAAAAAAAAAAACATAATTAGTTAATTCTGACACCTGAGGGGTAGTTTAGAACGTGGTGGCGTACACATGCTCTCGTTCTCCATCTTTGAATGGTTCAGTGATTTATTGCCATTTTCCTTCTTGCTTTTCTTCTGGTTAGACAAAAAAAATATATATATATTGTCAAACGCTACTTCTACAACCAATTTATTTTTTGTGGCCAACACTATGAACGTGTGGCTAGGTCTACCATTGTACAGCGTATTTTCAGACAAAAACAAGTCATATCAATATAGGAATTCATGCGATTGGAAATTTTGCTTCAGGGCGAAAGATTTCCCCACAAAAAAATTTGCAGCGGGTTTACTGTTTTTCACATTGACCAACAGAAAGCTGCTTGGTTCAAGTGACATCTGTGTGAGGTGTGCTTCACACATTACTACACTACTGAAAATATGCAATGGATCTTTTTTGCCCACAAAATTTCGCTAATGTGACCACACCTTAAGCATATGCATGACAATGAACGGGTCCAAAATGTCTCACCTTGAAAAACGGAACCCTTCCATTTTCATAACACATCAGGTTCTCATCAAAGCATGACTGTTCAGTGATGTTTCCATCACTAGAAACGCTGCCTTCATCCTCCAGAGAGTCCTAAAAACAGAATCGAAGTTACACCAGTCCAAACAAAAGCATCTACTACATCTTCAAATAAAAGTCTTAATAAATTTGAAAAGAAAACAGTTTCTACTGACGAGATTTATAATTTGGATGGTCAAAACTTATGATTGTAATACCTGGTCGAGAGGTTTCTCCTCTTTTGCCTCTATGACAGTCTCACACTGGCTCAGTGCACATTGAAACTGCTCCTGCTGAGCTCTGAACTCATCTTCCAGCTCCTCTCGACTCCTAGGCTTGTTCAGCACATGTGGATACACATACTCTTTACGCTGAGGAGTCGTTCCTGCAAAGATTCACATGTCACATCAGTGCCCAGTACACATGGACAGATTACTTGCATTTGAGCCACGTCTATATTCATAATGCCATATTTTGAATATTTCCCCACATAGCTTCTCTCACACCTGTAGGTAAATCTTGCCGCAGCTCTGAGCTGATGAAGTGGTGTACTGTATCCAGTGCTTGAGTGTTGATGGAGAAAAGGATCTCTTTGTGTTCTTGCAAGGCTGCATAATCTTTGTCGGTCTGCAATTCCACACAATGCAGGATTCCGTCTACTCCCTGCTGCATGTGACTCAAACAGCCTTCACAGTCCTTAATGGCTTTCTTGCCCTTTTCTTCTACAGACTGCATGCACACGAGTAAAATAAAAAATTAGCACAGGCAAAAAATACGTCCTTACGTCATACATTCTTATTTAACTCTCTCCATTCAAGAGGTTCAGACTCAAAGGTCCGGTCCCAATAACACACACTAAATGCACACCATTGAGTAAGCATATTCCATCAAATACTGGAACTCACAGGTCCCAAAATTGAAAGATGCTGAGAAAAACTTAAGCATAGGTTAAAGGGTTAGTTCACCCAAAAATGAAAATTAGCCCATAAATTACTCACCCTCAAGTCATCCTAGGTGTATATGACTTTCTTCTTCCAGACGAATCCAGTCGGAGTTATATTAAAAATGGTCTTTGATCTTTCAAGTTTCATGGCACTCAGCGGGTGTTGCATGCATCAGTCCAAAAGCACTTAATTAAAATGCACCCATCCATAAAAAATAAAAATAAAAAGTCTCTCACACGGCTCCGGGGGGTGAACAAAGGCCTTCTGTAGTGAATCGATGCATTTTTGTTAGAAAAATATCCATATTCAAAACATAATAATCACTTTAGTGTAGCTTGCGCTCACTGTTGTATACTGGAAGCAGCTCCGGGCGGATGACGTATGAGGTCAGCGTTGCGCATGTGCCGGTGAGTCTCGTGAAAACCAGCGTTTGTTAACAGGAGCAAAGGAAGCAAAGTTTCCTTAATTTAGCAAAGGAAAACTAGTCTTCTCTTGACTTATATCGAAATCCTCCGA
>NW_015505197.1:139856-151893 GCF_001515645.1 Sinocyclocheilus grahami | reverse complement strand
GGTGAGTAATTTATGGGCTAATTTAAATTTTTGGGTGAACTAACCTTTTAAATGAATTAGACATTGCATAATTTCCCATTCCACTGCGCTATTTTTCCATTGCCTTTCTATATAAACATGCACAAGACAAACATCTTTGACCGTTATGCTTTCGACTTTTGCTTACAGTGTCTTGTGCACGACATGGTGTTCTAAAAACTTGCCGCTCAAATCAAAAAGTTCTACTTTAAAAACTAATTGGGCAACCAAAACCTCCTCTAAATGCTGTTTGTGTTCATCCTAGGGGAAAAAAAATAAATAAAAATAAATAAATGTTATGAATGGTCAATATTAAACTTCTATACAATGCTAAAAAATAAACCATTTACAAAGAAATGTAGGCATCACAACAAGAATAGATGGCTAAGGTAAATAGGTAAAAAAAAAAAGACATACACAATTAAATAAACACCTTTCCAGTAGTTCTCAACCAGGGGACCTCAGCAAACTTCCAAGCAGGCCTCAAAATGACTTAACATGATTTAAAATAACCTAAAACTACAAATCCAACAGTTCGGGAAAACTTGGATAATGAGGTGCTTTATTTTACAAATGATTTCCAGACTGGAACTTGAATATAAATATACACATTTTCTGCCCCCATGTCTTGAATTTGTGATCATTCTGAATGTTTTTGCGTTGTGAGAATATGGAGTAAAATAGCTCACATGTCATGGTGTTATTTAACTATATCATGTTATGAATGAACTAAACATTTAGAATTTTTACCTCAGTGCGTTTCTTCTGAGTTTGTGTGTGCGGTCACGCTCGAGACAAACAGAGTGAGCCTCAGCGCGAGCCTGTATTCTGCTAACTTACTGCAATTCTCTCTGATGACGGAGTAACTTACCGCGGGAAGAAAACATCTTCGGTCTGTCCAATGATTGTAAAGTCATAAGCTCCGTCAGACTTAAGATATTTAAGCGGTAATGAGACCAAAAATAATTAAGACCCATCGAATCCGAATTTAAGACATTTTAAGACTTTTTAAGGCCTTATATTAGGAAAACGTAATTTAAGACATTTTAAGGACCCGCGGACACCCTGTAAACTCTGCAGGACACCGGCCCTCCAGGACCGAGTTCGAGCACCCCTGATTTAAAGGGGTCATATGATGCAATTTCATTTTTTCCTTTCTCTTTGGAGTGTTACAAGCTCTTGGTGCATAAAGAAGATCTGTAAAGTTGCAAAGACTAAAGTCTCAAATCCAAAGAGATATTCTTTATAAAAGTTAAGAGTCAGCCACACCCCCCTAAAACGGTTCGTTCGAACACGCCCCCACATATCTACCTCACTATGTGGGAAGATTTGCATAATGCCGCCCAAATGTTCACGCAAAGAAAGAAGGCGTAACTTTTATTCTCGCTGTAGTATTGTTGTTGCCGCGATGCAACGCAATGCGTAAAACGACAGTATAAGTCATTATAATCCGTAATTATGTCCCCACTGGATGCAACAAATGCCTCGTTTGTTATGGGTTTTAATGTTTTTGTCTCGTAGCTCTGGCCAGACAGGGCATCACAGTATGGTGAGGGGTGTAACATTTCCGTCTCACGCTTGAGATATTCGGCCAATCACAACACACTGGATAGCTGGCCAATTACAGCACACCACGCTTTTTCAGACCGATGAGCTTTGTAAAAATCGATGCGTTTCAGAAGGCTGGGCATAGAGGAGAAACAATAATGTACAGTATGTGGAAAATAATGTGTTTTTTAGCAGCACCATATGACCCCTTTAAAACATTTAAAATCCACATAAGATTCAAGATATGAGGCAAAATGCCTCTGTATGTCTTTTATATTTATATAATTTAATATACTTAATCTATATCACACTAGGTGTCATTTTTTTCTCCAGATATCAGCATGATAAATGTAATATTGATTTTTTGCAAGTCTAATAATGTTAGTATTCATTTAGGCTATTTACATTTTAGATGCCGGTTTTTGCAGAATTTTACCATAAAAAATACGGTAGCAACGTTTTAGGTTTTACCGTTTTAACTTAAATTTACAGTCAAATACCGTAATTTCATTAACTGATAAAATGTTATTATATACCAACCTATTGAAGCACTGACATCTGTTTTGTACCTTTGTAATACACTGATAACCACCAAATGCAGGTGTTGATGAGAAAGTCACATGAAGAACAAAAGCCCATCACAAGTAGCTTTTAAATAATAACATATATATACACATTTTCTGCCCCCATGTCTTGAATTTGTGATCATTCTGAATGTTTTTGCGTTGGGGGAATATGGAGTAAAATAGCTCACATGTCATGGTGTTATTTAACTATATCATGTTATGAATAAACTAAACATTTAGAATTTTTACCTCAGTGCGTTTCTTCTGAGTTTGTGTGTGTGGTCACGCTCAAGACAAACAGAGTGAGCCTCAGCGCGAGCCTGTATTCTGCTAACTTACTGCAATTCTCTCTGATGACGGAGTAACTTACCGCGGGAAGAAAACATCTTCGGTCTGTCCAATGATTGTAAAGTCATAAGCTCCGTCAGACTTAAGATATTTAAGCGGTAATGAGACCAAAAATAATTAAGACCCATCGAATCCGAATTTAAGACATTTTAAGACTTTTTAAGGCCTTATATTAGGAAAACGTAATTTAAGACATTTTAAGGACCCGCGGACACCCTGTAAACTCTGCAGGACACCGGCCCTCCAGGACCGAGTTCGAGCACCCCTGATTTAAAGGGGTCATATGATGCAATTTCATTTTTTCCTTTCTCTTTGGAGTGTTACAAGCTCTTGGTGCATAAAGAAGATCTGTAAAGTTGCAAAGACTAAAGTCTCAAATCCAAAGAGATATTCTTTATAAAAGTTAAGAGTCAGCCACACCCCCCTAAAACGAGTATGGTGAGGGGCGTAACATTTCCGTCTCACGCTTGAGGTATTCGGCCAATCACAACGCACTGGATAGCTGGCCAATTACAGCACACCACGCTTTTTCAGTCCGATGAGCTTTGTAAAAATCGATGCGTTTCAGAAGGCTGGGCATAGAGGAGAAACAATAATGTACAGTATGTGGAAAATAATGTGTTTTTTAGCAGCACCATATGACCCCTTTAAAACATTTAAAATCCAGAAATTCAATTACTTGAATCATTTTAGTTTTTTTTTTTTTTTACAAAAACTAGGACTGACCATAGTTTAAGTTTATGGGGCCTTTGATTATTTTTGTAAATAATGGAGGGCCTTGGACTCAAAAAGACTGAGAACCTCTACTAATATCTAAAACCCTTAAAGGGATAGTTCACCCAAAAATTAAAATTTGATGTTTATCTGCTTACCCCCAGGGCATCCAAGATGTAGGGACTTTTGTTTCTTCAGTGAAACACAAACAAAGATTTTTTAACACAAACCGTTGCATTCTGTCAGTCTTATAATGGAGGTGAATAGGAATCACGACTTTGAGAGTAAAAAAAAAAAATATATATATATATATAAACAAAACCAAATTAATCCCTGCAGCTCGTGACGATACATTGATGTGTAAAGTTTTTCTTAAAGGGATAGTTCACCCAAAAATGAAAATTTGATGTTTATCTGCTTACCCCCAGGGCATCCCAGATGTAGGTGAAATTGTTTCTTCAGTAGAACACAAACGAAGATTTTTAACACAAACCGTTGCAGTCTTTCAGTCATATCATGTAAGTGGATGGAATCATGGCTTTGAGAGTCAAAAAAACATACACAAACAAAACCAAATTAAACCCTTATTAGTGCATTACCGCCACCTATCTGTCAAGTGAACCATTGACTCTCCTAATTGAGATTGTAGATAGAGTGTCATTTGAGAGATAGGTGGCGGTAATGCACTTAAGTCTGCGATCCGCCATAAAGCAAGAAGAAGCCTCATGCACCTGCTGTTGAGAACGCGCCGCCGCTCAGGACAGTTCGGACATTGCGTGAATCAGAGGTAAAAAAACAATATAAATACCGTTTAGTTTCTTGCACAGACCGATCTGATTCGGTCAGTGATTCCCATTCATCTCCATTATGAGACTGACAGACTGCAATGGTTTGTTAAAAATCTTCGTTTGTGTTGTTCTACTGAAGAAACAAAGTCACCTTATATATATATATATATATATATATATATATATATAAAAAAAACAAATTAATCCCTGCAGCTCGTGACGATACATTGATGTGTAAAGACACAAAACGATCGGTCTGTGCAAGAAACTGAACAGTATTTATATTGTTTTTTACCTCTGATTGACACTCCTAATTGAGATTGTGGATAGTGTCAATGGTCCATTTGAGAGATAGGTGGCGGTAATGCACTTAAGTCTGCGATCCGCCATAAAGCAAGAAGAAGCCTCATGCACCTGCTGTTGAGAACGCGCCGCCGCTCAGGACAGTTCGGACATTGCGTGAATCAGAGGTAAAAAAACAATATAAATACCGTTTAGTTTCTTGCACAGACCGATCTGATTCGGTCAGTGATTCCCATTCATCTCCATTATGAGACTGACAGACTGCAATGGTTTGTTAAAAATCTTCGTTTGTGTTGTTCTACTGAAGAAACAAAGTCACCTACATCTTGGACGCCCTGGGGGTAAGCAGATAAACATCAAATTTTCATTTTTGGGTGAACTATCCCTCTAAGAAGACCACTGATGGTTTCAAGACATAAAAACACAATTTAGCCTTTACCAATAAAGCGTTGTCAAAAACAGTTTACAATTTGAAACATCATGGAGTTCTTACCAGTATTTTCAGCATGCTTTTCTGAGCCTCCTGAGAGAGTTTCTCCTGATGTAACACTCGCTCCTTGCACCGCTCCACACCTTCTCCCACAGCCCCTTTAATACTGCTGTAAGACTCACAGACAGCACCTAACGTCTCCTTAAACACTGTGCCATTCGTATTCAGCAGCTCACCTACACAGAGACATTTAAACAGACATTAACGTGATTGTTTTCCTGAAGATACTTGCTGGAAATGATTTTAAACCCCCCAAAATAGCATATTAGGGTGCTTTCATACTTGGTTAGATTGCTCCCCCCTCCCCCGGACTGTGTTCACATTATGATATTCACAGCAGCTGTTTACCCCATTGCTTAGTAACACTGGCGCAGGAGAAGACGGCAAAATGCGTAGCACTGCTCTCTTCAATTTTATTTGTTTTTGAACCGTTGGTTTTGTTTCCAAAGCTACAGTACATAACGGCAACTATGTCTGCCTTACGAATGTACTGCAAATGCTCTAAAGAACTCTGAAGGCAAACAGAAATGAGATATACAGCTCTCTGCTTGCAGCACGTCAGTCACGCTCGTTAGGAAAGTGAGTGAAACACACATTTTTATCAAATAATACGTCATTAATAGCGGTTCCTTGCACCGCTCCACACCTTCTCCCACAGCCCCTTTAATACTGCTGTAAGACTCACAGACAGCACCTAACGTCTCCTTAAACACTGTGCCATTCGTATTCAGCAGCTCACCTACACAGAGACATTTAAACAGACATTAACGTGATTGTTTTCCTGAAGATACTTGCTGGAAATGATTTTAAACCCCCCAAAATAGCATATTAGGGTGCTTTCATACTTGGTTAGATTGCTCCCCCCTCCCCCGGACTGTGTTCACATTATATGATATTCACAGCAGCTGTTTACCCCATTGCTTAGTAACACTGGCGCAGGAGAAGACGGCAAAATGCGTAGCACTGCTCTCTTCAATTTTATTTATGTTTTTGAACCGTTGGTTTTGTTTCCAAAGCTACAGTACATAACGGCAACTATGTCTGCCTTACGAATGTACTGCAAATGCTCTAAAGAACTCTGAAGGCAAACAGAAATGAGATATACAGCTCTCTGCTTGCAGCACGTCAGTCACGCTCGTTAGGAAAGTGAGTGAAACACACATTTTTATCAAATAATACGTCATTAATAGCGGTTCACTTCCGTGATTTAATACGATTGCATTCACATCAGCAGCGAACCGTACCGGAGTTCACTTGAACCGTACCCCAGACCACCCCTTTTAAGCGGACTCGGGTACAGTTCACAGGTGCGCACCCGAGTTCGGAAGGCCGTGTTCACATCATCCAAACGTACCGAACTCTGACGTCAATCGCACCCGGGTGCGCACAAAAAGTGCTAATGTGAAAGCACCCTTAGAATTTGAGAGTGGAGTCACGTGACACATCTTACCCACAGAAGAGCGGTAATAGTCAATCATAGCGGCATGTTTGTGGCTCTGCTCCTGCAGCAAGGTCTGCATGCTGTTGTAGCAGTTCTCCATGCGCTGGGCAAAGCTCTGCTGGACCTCCCCGTTATGAAACTCCACTTCCCTCTTCCTCTGCAGCTTAGCGTGGAGACCACTAACATCCTGAGTGCTGGTCTCAGCAGTGCTCAACAGCTGGATATGAGAGAGAGAGAGAGAGAGATAGATCGGGATAACATTTATGCATACTATCCTATCATTGCATCACCAAACTACACATCTGATTCACAGACCTGGTCAGCAGCGCTGAAGAGTTGACACTCATTGCTCTGGAGCTGTGAAGTGATGAACTCCTCCCGAGTGAGGCGATGCCTGGTCTTAATTAGGTCCTTGTGAGTCTCCTCCAGCCTCTGGTTTTTGTCCTGCAGGTCTTCAGTGCAATGGTCCAATTTCTGCTTACTGTCTGTAAACAAGTCCATAATCTGCCAAAACAAAAGCACAATATTTATTACATACATCACTCATTGTCATGACATCACAGACACACACTCAAAAGTGGAAGTTGGCAGGACTTGTACATATAGAAAAGCAGAAGTAGAATGGATTTAAAAGATGCTGCTCACCGTTTTGAGCTCCTCCTCCATTGCAGCGATCCGCTCTGTGTACTCAGTCATCTGCTCTTCCTGAGACATCAGTTTACTGTTCATATTCCTGTAAATGGGAAAATAGTGGTTAAACAAAAAAAGGAAAGGAAAATGTTGACTGCACAATTTGAGGCATCCTTTGTCAACAGAATTATAATTTTTTTTTTTTTATAATCTCAAAAGTGGAAGTTGGCAGGACTTGTACATATAGAAAAGCAGAAGTAGAATGGATTTAAAAGATGCTGCTCACCGTTTTGAGCTCCTCCTCCATTGCAGCGATCCGCTCTGTGTACACAGTCATCTGCTCTTCCTGAGACATCAGTTTACTGTTCATATTCCTGTAAATGGGAAAATAGTGGTTAAACAAAACAAGGAAAGGAAAATGTTGACTGCACAATTTGAGGCATCCTTTGTCAACAGCATTATTATTTTTTTTTTAATAATTAAGACCATTAACCAAAGACATTAAATTGATCAAAAGTGACAGCAAAGACCTGTGCATTGTAGTAAAACAAAAACAAATTTTTTTTACAATTCATGTGACATTGAAGACTGGAGTAATGGCTGCTGAAAATTCAACTTTACCATCCAGCGATCCGCTCTGTGTACTCAGTCATCTGCTCTTCCTGAGACATCAGTTTACTGTTCATATTCCTGTAAATGGGAAAATAGTGGTTAAACAAAAAAAGGAAAGGAAAATGTTGACTGCACAATTTGAGGCATCCTTTGTCAACAGAATTATAATTTTTTTTTTTTTATAATTAAGACCATTAACCAAAGACATTAAATTGATCAAAAGTGACAGCAAAGACCTGTGCATTGTAGTAAAACAAAAACTAAATTTTTTTTGCAATTCATGTGACATTGAAGACTGGCGTAATGGCTGCTGAAAATTCAACTTTACCATCACAGGAATAAACTACTTTTTAAAATTATTAAAATAGAAAAGTCATTTTAAATACTAATATTATTTAACAATTTTTGATAAAAAATACAGCCTTGGTGAGAGTAAAAAATATACGCATGCAGAACTTACTCATAGTTATCAAGAGATAGGTACACTCCGTGTTTGTCACGGGTGGCAGCCAAATCTCTTTTCAGCCGCTCAATCTCCTCTGTGTATTCCTACAACATTTATTTTAGAAACATGAATAGGTTGTTGGTCAATGATGCATGAAAAAGAAACTGGAAATATATTGTCCAGGAAGTCTTATGAAAATGTATTATGTACAAACAGTAAAGAAACTTGCCTTGATCAGAGTTCTCTTGGTGAGTTTTTGGTTGACCTCTGGCTTATTCATGATATTCTTGGCCCTGTTAGCATAGTCCAGAGTGCTCAGAGTTTCCTACAATTAAATTATAAATCAATACTCCTAATAACAAGGACAAAATAAGAAAGATACAGCATAAGTCATACCTCCAGATTTATGGAGGCAGGAGACACAGTGGCAATAATGGAGGTTTTGGTGCGTCCTCCCAGTGAGTCTTGCAGAATACGGGTGAGTTTGGACTCTCTGTAGGGCACGTGAGGCCCTCTCTCCACTAGAGCCTTGATTACACGACCCAGAGTCAGCAGAGACTGGTTTATGTTGCCAGCTTCACGTGCACGCTTGTCCACAGCTCCAGATCGCCCGATGTTCTCACTACCCGCAAGATCCACCTAAACAGAGTAACACATGAGTTGCTGGTTTAAAAACACTTTAACAGATGAATTTGAGCCAGAGTTGTAGATTGAACCTCCAGATCTGAAGAAATTAAACTCACCAAGTTCAGTTTTCCAATCTTAACCAGCTCCTCTCCATCCAGTGTGATCTCTTTCATGTGAATAGTCACAGAGAACACCGAGTGAGATCGACTGGTGGAGCAAAAGGTGTAAAGAGACGTTACAAGCCATGAACAAAACACCAATGACATCCACTGACTTCTTTCCTCTTAAATTGGGATGTAAGGATGCAATTACTACCTGGAGTAAGCGTTCATGAGCGTGGAGGCCGTCTTTCTCTTGGCCGCTCCTCTCTCCAGGATCTGATACACCTCATCCTTATTGTGTACAGTGATCTCCTCCAAACCTTTAATGGTCACACCCCTCTGACAGATATACAGAATGTCTTGTTTTAGCGAACACAAATAAATGGTCATTTTCAAAGGAAAAATATATGGATATTATAGGTATAATGCATTACAGACACACACAAAAAAAGCATACTTTATTTCTGGGATCATCAAACAGTTGTAGCCTCTCTGTGACATCTGGAGCAGGGCTGAGAAGATCAAAGAGTTCCTCATTATAGATTTCCAGCAGAGAAACCTTCACGGAGAACTCTGTGCCGTTATTGGACAGTTTCTCGAAGATCTGATGAAGAGTTCTGGGAATGATTCCAGCCAGAGGGTCCTGTAAGAGAAACCGTGAAAGGAGGAATGAGGGAAAAACCCTGATCAATCCCGGAGCAAATCGTATTATGAAAATATTGGTATTTATATTGAGGCCCAATAGCAAAACCTCATAAAGCAAGCACTTATTTCTTCATATGCAAAGAGCATAAAAGATGTCATCTTTATTGAAGTCCTACAGGTACATTTGTAAAAACAAGCAGTTTATTCTGCGAGTCAGAATGAGGAATTAAAATTGTTACTGGTGCAAGAAACATTAGAGGCCTTTAGAAAAGAAAACACTAAATAAACGTATGATATGGCCCCTTTAAACAGCCATTGGTTTGACACATGGCCCACTTAGACTGCTGCAGAACTTCCAAACTCTGACTTGAATATTACCTCTTCCCAAGTAAACTCCTCATTGGGTGATCTTTCGCCCTCCATTGTGAAAGTTTTCCCTGTTCCAGTTTGTCCATATCTTAAACCAAAAAGAAATAATCCACAATAAAAACACAGATTTGTTTAGTTGTTTGTTATTACCAAACAAGCTTTTTAGCTATTTTCATGGTGGAAATCAAACTTTAATTAATAAAATGTAGTATAGAAACCAAATAAAATTTGTAGGTCCAAAACTGATTAAACACACTTCCTCGGGTTAAACACAACACAAAAAGTTATCTGTAAAGTCGAATGATTTGGCATTTAAATAAAGATACTCACGCAAAAACAGTACAGTTATAGCCCATGATAACTTCATCTAATATGGGGCAAACCACACTCCTATAAACGTCAATTTGTTTGGCAGAAGGACCAAAAACCTAAACCAATTGAAATTGAATGAACATTACTACACCGGAAAAGATTTAGATGACATTAATACTCAGGATGTGGGTGGAAAACAAGCTAAACACTCACCATGTCAAAAGTGTATGTTTTTCTTGCTGCTTTGTCTGTGGCGCCCCCAGTACGGACCATCACCTCTTTTCGGTTCTGATCACATTCAACAACAGTATGAGAAGCAGATTTACGCTCCACCGTGTTGAAGGGTCTGTGAATCACACATCAGATGTGAGAAAGGTTAAACATTCCTTTCTAAGTTTCTAAGAAAGGAGAAACATTCATTTCCATCTCATAAATACACACAAATTGTATTTAGAAAAAACAAACAAATCTAGAAAAGCCACATAACACAAGAAAATAGATCAATAAAAAGAAATATCTTATACCAGGCTTTTCGGCTAAAACGTCAGCAATTACGAAAAACCATACAAATGATCAAACCATTGCTCTGGCCAGAAAACGCATATTTCATAAATTGGACATTTAAATCATGTGATGTGAGCAGGGGGGCAAGATGTCACATTTATGAATAATAAATGTGCCTCAGAGAAAAAACACACACACACACACAAAAAAACAATGTAGAAATGCATGTTTGTAAGGCAGAATATAATAAAGAGAGTTTTGTGTAACTAGTAGTGTAAAAAAAAAATAACATGCACGTTGTAAACAATACAAGTTATAACTTACAACATACAAAATCTGTGATTGAGGCTCGCTTATACTACTTACAAAAAATATAAATACACATACAAAACCTGTAACGTTACATTTACCTGCATCGTACAACCACTTGTATATTTCTGCCTTTCTCATCTTTTTTGGCTGCTGGTAAAGTTAACTGTGATGAAGCCATGTTGAAGGAGCGTCTTCTGTGCTCCACGTCTGAAGATGCCCTTTAAATGTAACCTTAAAACAAAATTAGCTTTTAAAAGGCAAATATACGTCACCCTGGAAAATCCTTTATATAAATATTGAGCCATTTAAAAAAATATAAACATACTGCAAACACCAGCAGATACATTAGTATGACATTGCCGAGCCTACATGGCGCCTAACCAAAATAAATGACAAAAACAAGCTAATAAGGACAAGATTAGCAAATGCACGTACCGTTCAACTGATCCCCCTTAAAAGCAGCTCAAATAAGATGCCAAAGTCGTTTAAAATCCAACCAACACCGCAGGTTATTTGGATACACTCTGTGCCGTTCGCTCAGACTACGAATCCACTAGAGCTGCAGTTAACCAACTTTGAAAATTGCACATCTGCAGCTTTAAGCCAATCAGAGAAGAGGGGTTTTTCACCATCCTTCGGATTGGTCTGAAGGAGGCGAGCTGGAGCGGATGCATCTCGGGAAAGTACATTGTTTTTGAATAGAACCAAAAGACTATAGGACTTTGATAGTACTGGACGCGAGAGCGAGATTTAATGAATAATTAATCAATTAATTAATAACTATATATTTCAATAAAGCTGGCGTAATTATTCTGCATTTTTAAAATATATATCAAGGGCGTAAATAAAACTAATCCGATAAACAATAAACATTTCAATTCATAAACAATTCATATTTATTTTATTGACATAAATAAAAGAATTTTTATTTTACTTTTTTCTAATTAATGCTGTTCAGTTGCTTTGTCACAATCTGTATTGTTAAAAGCGCTATATAAATAAAGGTGACTTGACTTGACATAACTCATGCATTTTTCTTGTTAGACTAATGTTTGTATTATGTCTTATGATCGCTTTAAAATGTGGTGTTGTACGACATTACAGAAGAGTTAAGTGTGGTGTTTCTCTTTTTTATGTCACTTTATAATATGCTCGATTTCCTACTTCATTACCACGACTGAGGTGCCCTTGAGCAAGGCACCGAACCCCCAACTGCTCCCCGGGCGCCGCAGCATAAATGGCTGCCCACTGCTCCGGGTGTGTG
>NW_015505197.1:127998-139846 GCF_001515645.1 Sinocyclocheilus grahami | reverse complement strand
TGGGATAAATGCAGAGCACTAATTCCGAGTATGGGTCACCATACACAAAAAGTATTTTTTCACTACTTCTCTGCAGCTCTGATTATCTTTGCATTGCATTACATTACATTACAACAAAACAGGAACTGTGATCGAGATTCAAACAAACGCCTCTTTCTGACACGCTTTTTGCTTGAAACGACGGTAGTTCCTAAAATTACCAGTAGATGGTGGTAAGAAACCATGACACACTTGTTTTCTTAGTAAAAACTAAACAGATGTGTATTTGAACTGCAGAGCGAATCATACAGTGGAAATAAATATTTGTATAAATGTACTTTTCTAGAATTTTCTAGCTGTTGTCTTAATCCCCTATTTATCAATTGCATGAACACTTATTTATTCACACCAAGCTTATTATAAGGAAACATCCTTCTTCAGAAATACCCTTTGTAAATGTATTCATAATCATCACCAAAGAAATGTTTTTTTTTTGTTGCTCTGTCTCCTTTTCTGTCATTCATTCTTATATTAGTAATTATTTTTTATTTCCTGATTGTTAACTCCGCACTAGCTTGGGCACTTTTATGACCCAGGGGTTGATTTAAAAAAAAAAAATTTTTTTGTTGCATGAAGGTAAGAAGGTCACTTTAAAACTTTCTTGGAAGCTTTTTACTATGTTTTTAATTTATTATTGCTATTAAATGCTATTAAATGTAAAGGTACATTACAAGAGACTGTTTATTGCCTTGTATTAAACCCAGACATGAAAGTAAATCATAAACATAAACGTAAATGTTCATAAACTATTCTGAGTGAAAACTAAACGTTTCAAAAATTACAACTGTCTTATGGTTGTGACAAAGGTTAGTGTACTTGTTTAATGAAGACAACCCGTGTCATTGAAGAACATGCTTGGGGTGTTACGTGATGTGTAAAAACAAAGAAAATATGAAAATATTATTTGATTAGATTACTAATTAAAATTATTATTTTTTAATTTGTTTTTAAATTATTATTTATTTTATTAAAACAATAAAAAATTAGATGTGCTACAAATGACGCTGTGGTGGAATTTTTCTGACTTCAACGAAAATGACACTAATTACAGATCTTTTCCTACGATTGTATCTCAAATGCAAGTCAATGTCAGTTGAAGAATATAACAGTGTGAGTGTGGGAAATGAGCTTCTTTTTTCAAAACGTTTACGGGGCCAAAAGTGCCCTCTTAGTCAAAGAACGGAGACTTTTATTTTAAAGAAATATCGTCGCTATGGACTTGTTGTGTTGTCATAGTAGCTGTGCTCACGTTTTCGCGTTCCTCGTAGTCGCAGGCTTCACACGCGTGCAGCAGCCTGACAACAGCAGCAGCAGCAGCAGCAGCAGGAGGGAATGGGGAGAGAGGGGCACCGCACCGTTTAACAAGACACTCTTCAACACAACACGACCAAAAAACACTTTACCACCGGTGAGCACCTACAAACACCTCGCGCGTCGATCGCTTGTGTTTTTCCTCTCGTGATCCTGAAATAATCAATAAAAACAACCGAAGCTAACACGAGCTCGCGTGCTAACCACTATCACCCTAAAACCCGTACTGTCCGGCGTACATTTGTTGAAAACTGTTCGTGCATTCAGTCCCTGGCAGTGTACATGCAATAGGGGATCAGTTGTAAGCCGTTTTAAGTGAGGTAAATCAATGCATAATGTGTTTTCTTCTTGCATGACGGTGCCTTTTTAGCTACACGCGTCTGTTAGCCCCTGAAAGACTGATTCACATGGCAGACGTATTGATTATTAGGAAAGTTTCAGATCCGGTGATGTATTTCTTATGTGATCCAATATTAGCATGGTGCAAGAGTCCCGTTTGTGATTGGCAAAGTGACAGATGCATGGTTTTGGGGGCCTCGGGTGTGTTGCGGGCTTTGAAGGCCAAGGTCGCAATGAGGCCTAACTGATATGCATGAACACTAATTTTTAGCATATGATGAATAGTGTTAAGATGCATTTGTGATTGTTAGGATATGTGCAGTGCAGTAAGTATGTTGCTGGAGAACATTGGTTTTAATCTACCTGGCGTCTGTTTGTGTAAGAAACGGGATTTTTGCTTGTGTGCCACCAAGGATTCTTGATTTTATTTGATTTAAATATTGCATCTTAGTTGTATTTTTCTTTTTTTTGTCTTACTATGGCAATACTATGCTATTTGGACTTTACTGGATTTACTAAAACCACAAGTATCTTGTAAATACCATGATGAATGAATATGGTACCGATGATATAGTTGTATTATTACCATGATACTTTAAAATATATAATAGAACTAAAAGTGTGCATGGTACTCCAGATTATATGTCCAATTGTTATTATTATTTATTTTTTAATTTTTTTTAAGTGGTATGTCCCAAGTAGTGGTGCCATGGTACAGTCATAGTATCAGATGGTGCAATTGTGCTTTGATATAAAACATGATCCTTAAATAGAATATGAATATAATCTGCGGGTTAAACCTTCATATTAGGGCTTACTTTAACGTGTTTTAACATGTGTATCCACACACATATATCCGTTGTAAGTCAGTTATTAATATTGATTTAAAAATGTTATGTTATTAAAAGCTGCAATATTTTTCAATAGGACATTTTCAATATAAAAAGGAGTTAGAAATTGTATTACATAACAGAATGAGGTGTTATTGTTAATGTTATTATTAGGGATGCTCCGATCCGCCTTTTTTGCCTCCGAAACCTAGGGTTCGGTATTGGCCGATACCGATTCCGATCCGATACCAGTGAAGTTTTTTTTCCCTCATTTAAGTAAATGTAGAATTTATATATCTCTGTGTGTGGAACTGATAATCATTCTTTCACAATCTACTAGATACAGACTACTTCATTATAAAGAAAAATAAAATAAACAAATATGAAAAAATATAGGCCTATGTAATCCATGACAAAAATGTATCATAAACTAGGTTAGTGGATGATTCGGCAGCAAAAGTTATTCTAGAAAAATCAGTGCACAATAATTTTAGAAATCCAAACATTTAGTGAAAAACAATATTTTGTGGGGAACAAATAAAAGTGTTGCACTAAATATGGTAAAATGTTACACATTGCTATTTGTATTATTATAAAATCCATTCATTAAAAACATTCATGAATGTATTTATAATTAAGTATATACTATAAAATTAAAATACATTTATTTTAAATGTATAGCATATTTTTTAATAAGGCAACAACATATGATAGATACGATAGGACAAAACAAATACAGTGCAGCACGAACTGACATTTATACAGTCAACCCTCAACGGACACCTTGGCAAGTGAATTGCCATTGGCTAGTATATTTTTTTGTTTACTTGCCAGACTGAAATTCTATACTATATAATACTCGGCATCCAACTCACACACTGGCGAGTAAAATCTGAGAATTGATTAGCCATTGGCTAATATTAGACATCATTTAGTCGCCCAGAGTGAAGATTTAGTCGCATATGCGAGTGATTTACTCGCAGTGTAGAGGGTTGACAGTCTGTGAGCACGAAGCGCTTACAATGTGCGCACATTGTAAGTGCTTCGTGTTAAAAAGTGCAAAGCACAAAGGGAAGAGAAATTGATGCGTAGTGTTAGTGTATTATATCTGTGCAACAGTTATTGAGCCTTTCTTTGAACAGTTTCAAATTTCAGTTACTGTGCACGTTAAAAACTATTTATAGTCTTTTTTACGCCTGTGTTTTGTTCTCACAGACATCCGGTAGCAAGTAGGGATGTAACGATTACCGGTTTCACGATACATCACGATAAAATGCCCTGACGGTTATCGTTTAAAATTTAATTATCATCAAAACCATATTTGATTATCGCGCTTTTGAAAACTCGCGGTAAATCCTGTCCAGCCGGCATCAGTCTGACGCAGAAGCAGCATGCAGTGTTGTTGTTGTTTTTTGCACGAGATGAAATGGCGGAAGGCAGTGACCGCGCTCGGGAGATTTTTCAGCCATCTAAGAGGACCAAATCGGTGGTCTGGTCGTATTTTGGCTTTTACAAGAGTCTTGAAGGCAATTTAATCGAGGACGGTCACCCTGTCTGCTGATCTTGCAAGAAGAAAGTCGCTGCAAAAGGGGGAAACGCATCAAATTTGCTCAGTCATCTTCATGACCATTATAGTTATATAGCGAATTCAAGGTAACTTTTACCTCAATACCAAAACTAACTGGGCAAATAATTGGACAAAAAATATTGATTAGAGATTAAATATTTCGTTATCTCACTTGTTTTACGCAAAGCTTCCGCAAAGAAAAGTTTGCAGCAAGTGGCTTTGAGCCAAGACGAATGAACGTACAAACTATAAGGTTGACATTTAAGGGATAATGTATTGTATATTCATAGTTAACTTATTACACAGATTTTTTTTGTTTACCTAAAATAATATATATAAATACGGGGATATGAAATATTGAATTGAGATAATGTCTTGAAATCTTACCTGTTTATAAATCCATTATGAACAGTGTACAAAACAATCGTCAGGACAATATGATCACTACAGCAAAATTATAGTAGTATTAATACTAAATTCCTCTGATTTCATTTTCAATACAATCAAAAACTGAGGTGCAAGCTGCATTTGAATGAAACGAGAGCGCCTCTGCGGTGATACAAGAGACATGCGGCGAATTCCAAACAGAAGTGAGCATCCCTATGCTATGACCTATGCCCTACGAAGGGCAAAGGGCATTGCTGTCTCGTATAAGCGTTTGAAACTCTCTTGGCGAAGGGAATGACTGACCAAATGTTACCTTAACAATGCTGCGCGTGCGTGCAGGATTCAGTACTCCAGTTGTTGCAAATAAATTATGAAAATAGTAATTGATCCCAAGTTGACTTTTTTTGTTGTTGTTTTTAAAAAAAAAAGAATTGCTAGTTTTACAAAAATTAACCATTGACTATGATCATATTTTTTTGTCACTGATGGATATTATGCTTTATGTAAATTATAATACTATAAAACTGTGCTAACATTTTATTGACCACTACTGATAGATATCTAAAAAAAAAATTTGCATTAGGCCTGCAACTACCAAGTATTTTAATAATAGACTATTCTGACTATTAAACACTGGTAATGTATATCGAAATATCGGAAATGTGTTTAAAAATCATATCACCGTTATTGAAAAAAATTATATCGCGATACATATTGATATTGAATTATTGTCCAGCCCTAATTCAGGTTTATACAGTAATGGATTCCCTTCTCCGTCTCGTTGTCTGCCATGGGGTCCCTGGTCTGAAAAGGGTTTAAAATCCCTGGTCTTAGCCATGAATAGTTTTTATTATGTGCAAAAATATTTAATAATATTTATATATTATATTTTATTAAAATATTTATACTCTAATATATTTTGTACTTCCTTGTGTACTGTTTTTTCCTACTGCAACCTACTTTGTAGCCTGTTCATGCACAGGGGAAAAAAAAAACCTAACTAGCGATATTGATTGACATTTTTGTTAACCATTTTTTTATTGTTGATTTTCATCTAATAGATCAATTAGTTGTTGTAGCTTAAAATGACAGAGATTCTGGAAGCTCTACACTATTTGAAGGAGATCTCGTTGATTTTATTTTGTATGGCTCTATGATTATATAATTACTGTAGTAACTGTTTTTGTGATGGTATTGATCTTATAATTAAGATAAAGTACCAGTAACAAGTTGTCTTGGGTTGAGCCTTGATTTTCAACAATGGAAATCTGCTTGTTCATAGTCGAATCGGGCAGCCGTGACCTGGCCAGCTGTTTTGCAGTCAAGCATTTAACATTGAATGTTTCGTTCACCGAAACAGATGTGTGTCAGCGTTTTCAAAATCTGAAAGTAAATAACCTATGTGGTTGCATTAGAGATTCATGAACCCGAACATGGAGTCTGAGAGCAGATTTTTAACCAAGAGCAAATGTGTTCACTCACTGAAAATGAAGCCTTGTGTTACTTGAGCTGAAATGACTTGTGGTGATTTGTTGCAGCTGTGTCGAACAGCGGTGGTCAGGAGGAGAGTGTGGGCTCGATCCTGAGTGGCAAAAATGTGTTGACAAGCCAGTTGTCATCCAAATTCAGCTGTCTTCTCCTTGCCAGAGATACGTCCATTATCACAAACTATATTTCCTCTCTCTTTATTTTCAGAGTATTGAAAGAATCTTGTCTCAGGCCCCCTCCCCCATCTGCAGCATTAAGGTACTGTGATAATTTCTCTCTGCTGAAATAATAAATGCACAATGATTTCAAATCAATATGTTTAAATGTTTAAATTCAAAGCAATGGATAATACATGTAGGTATGTATGTATGTTTAGGAAAAAAACATTTGTTGTCACTGAGGTATTACATTTATTGTAGGGCTGCACAATATTGGAAAAAACTCACATTGCGATATTTTATTTTTATGCGATATATATTGCGATATGAAAAAAAAAATCACCACATGACTTGAATAGTTTATTTGGAAAAAAATTATGATTGGGGTGATTTTGTAGGCGAGTAAATCAGCATAGGAAATAAACAAATTGCAAGCATAGATGCATATAACAACAAAGATAAGAAATAAGCAGTGCTTTATATTTTTCAGGTAAGTCTAACAGTATTCAGGAACAGAAATTGCTACAAAAGCTATAAAAGGGATTTTTCTTTGTGTTTTGTTGTTTGATTAACATTTATAACACAGAAAGCCTCAGGAACATTAAACTGCTGTAAAACAATATAGGCTACTGTTACACATCCATTTTCTTACTCAATTGTTACCCTTCACCTAAGCCATAAGCAACTGCGTTTACAAGGATACTTGCAGAACGCAGTATTTCAGGCACAAATAGACGCAGAAGTGAACAGAATTCAGTGTTCACGTGCATCTTCGTGGCTCTCACTGTGTCTACAACGGATGCGAGCGGCGCGACGCGACAAAATACAATGAACTCATTATCAGTGATGCTGTCCACACTGGATGCGGCACGGCACGACAAATCCCCGACCGTAAACTGATGCCGTGTTCTCTTTATGACGTACTGACACAAAGTTCAAATGATATGCAACGGTCGCGTCCAGTGTAGACAGACTTTGGGGCCATTCACATGTTGCGCCTAAAATCCATAGACTGTATAAAAACATGGACGTTATAAAAAAAATTCACCTCCCTCACAGTTGTCATGAAGGGCAAAATTAGCTATATAGACCAAAATAATTTTTTGAACCAGGCTGTGAACATGTTTTTTTCTGCTGTAAAGTTGGGCATTTTAACATGGGGAGTCTATGGGATTGACTCCCTTTTGCTGCCAGCCTCTAGCGGCCAGTTGACGAATTACAGTTTAAGTCACTTCCGTGTTGGCTTCATGAGAGAGAGCAGGAGGTTGCCGCTTGCTAAAAACGCGTGGGAAACCGCCAGTCGCGCCGCTTTCTCCTTCTTTCCAAAGCGCTCGGGAGCTTGCGCTTTCGTGGTGTCTGCCATTGCTAAGCAATCGTGACCTGTGCTCTCCACGACGATGCGGAAGTTTTAACAAAGGATAAATGGATTTCCAGCACTGAAAATCGCGTGCAGTAGCTCTGCTACTAAATGTGTTTAAAATGGGTATCTCTGTACAGTAGGGTTGTGACGGTGAGGAAATGTTCCCATCGACGTGTGACAACACCGGTAATTCCGGTATCAATTTGTTTGTTTGAGTTTCCCTCTTTTCTTTGCTTTCAAATGGCTTGTAAAAGTGCCGTGCACATTTTACTTTCACTTTCAGATTAGCGGCAATTGAATTGCCGCAATTCGGCGTCAAGCAATTGTTCGTTTGAGTTTTCCATCTTTTCCTCGGATTTCTTGGGTTTCAAATAGCTTGAAAAAGCGCCGTGCGCATTTTACTTTCACTTTCGAATTAGCGGCAATTCGGCGTTGATTCAATTCAAGCAACAACAAACATCAAACTCAGAACTTTTATTAACAAAACGAATAAAAATACACAATATATGCCTAATAAAATAACAAATTACTTGGGCTACACAAAGTTTAAATGGGTATATAAAACTGAATATCCGCAGACACTGTGGAACCAAATAAATAAGAAACAGAACGTTTATTAGCAAAACTAACAAGAAAGCTTGGAGGCACGGCATATACACCTTGATGTAAAATAAAATAAATAAAATACACAAAGTTTAAATAAAGTAATCGGCAAACACTGTGGAACCAAATAAATAAGAAACGAATGTTTAAAAAAACTTAGTCAATAGGCTTTTCAAAATCTAAAATATTGCCAAACAGGCACCTTTGAATTTCCTTTCTAAATAATCTTCTGCCATCGTCTTGTCTTTATCACCTCACTCTTGTCAGTCAGCTCGTCTCACTCTCCTCGTGATAAATAAAATCGGACACCTGCTCCGTGGTGCACTGTCATTCGCGCATGGTTCGGCACGCTGCATTGAGCGTTTAGTTTTTAAAAGTGTCTGTCCTCTAACTGAACTAGGCTAAATGATTTTTGTTACTATAATAAAAATTAAAAAGACGGTGGGGGGCGATGCCGTGGTAGGCAAATGACGTAACCGGTGTTGTGGCTTAACACCGGTATAACCGAAAACACCGTCTTTCGCAGCAAGCCTACTATATAGCTGTCACGTCCGGTGTAGACACTGTGTCTGTGTGTAAGCAAAGAAAACAATCAGTATAAATATAATGATCAGTAGCCTATACTAAACATTGCACATCCTGCGATGTGACTATCGCGGATGCGCACATCACGATATCAATGCTGAAACGATATATCTTGCAGCCCTAATTTATTGTTTAGTAGCCACATTGTTTATTAGAAGACACAGTACTGTTTAAACTCTTGGGATACTTTTTTTAAAAGAAATTAATAGTTTTATTTAGCGAGACATGTATAATGTTACAAAGATTTTGATTTAAAAGAAATGCTGCTCTTTTGAACTTTCTGCTCATTAAAGAATTATCAAGACAAATGTGTCATGGTTTCCACAAAAATATTAAGCAGATCAACTGTTTTCATCATTGAAAAATATTTCTTCAGCACCAAATCTGATTTGTGAAAGATCATGTGACACTGAAAGCTAGAGTTATGGCTGCTAAAACTTCAGTGTTGCTGAATATTGTTTATACATTTATTTTGTAACTTTAAAATATAATAATTTAGAATCTAATATTATGTCACAATACTAAAACAAACAAAATTACTCACCCAAAACTTGAACAGTAGTGTGTATTATGTGTACTTTGCTTCAACATATATACATTATGATTACTGTAATAGAATAAGTAATTAAGTGCTATTTGCTCTGAATGTCAGATTAGCTTTAAATGGCCAACACTGTTGGTTGCTTTACATGTCAAACAAACAGGTTTTTCCTAACTAAGTGGATGATTTTTGACCATAAAAATATAATGTTGACCCAGCCTTATTCTTATAGCCAAAAGTAAAATGTACCAACAGCCTTGTCTGTAAATAGGGCTCATTTCCTCTTATATATTTTTGAATTAATTTTTGTTGTATTGCTGTAGTGAGGTGCTTAGTTAGTATAATCTCTGACCTGTTTGCTTTACAGTTGTATATATTCTAAGTGTATGTCTGTTTGTCCTAGCAGAATAACTTGAGAGGAAAAAGAATGAGCTGATTTTAAGAGCTCTGATAATGATGCCCAGAATAAGTACGACCTGGTCACACAGCAAAGTGGGAAACGTACAAGCTGTAAGTAAACACTCTCATCTATAATCAGTAAACCTCCTGATTCACACGGCCTCTAACCAGAGCTAAATAACATGTCGCTCAAAATACCACCGAATGTAACGGAAACCTGACATAGTTGATTTTAGCGCTGTTGTTTGTGACATCCCACTGATCTGATATTACGCGATCTGTCTCTTGCAGTGAGCATTAGAAGGCCATGATGCAATGAGATAAACACTGGATGACTGGAGGTCCCCTGCTTAACAGTCTCTAAGCATGGCTGGCCTACAGCTGGTGACCCCTGCCTCCTCACCCATGGGGCCCTTCTTCGGTCTCCCGTGGCAACAGGAAGCCATCCATGACAACATATACACACCAAGGAAATATCAGGCAAGTCTTTTGAAATGGTTCGATTTTGATACTCAGGCTAGTCTGAGTGCTTTTGTGCCATTCCAATCCCATATGACTTTTTTTTTCGGAAACACACAAGGAGAAGTTTTGAAAATGTTTATGCTGCTCTCAGTGAAAGTATACAGTGAGCAGGCGAGGAAAGCTGCAAAAAAGACAACAAAACTCCATTAAAGTAGCATAGAAGTACAGCTCATGTCCTATATTCCAAATATTCTCAAGACATACTGTAGCTTTTTGTGAGGAACAGATGGAAATTTAAGCTGTTAACCACTGAAGATCTTCTCATCTGCTATAGCTTTCGACTTAACCTGATGTGTGAAGATGTGTTGCACCAGGTTGGATGTCAGTGAACCATTGTGACTTTCAGTAGATAAGGATTTAATTCTGTTCCTCACACAAAGCTATTGTATGGCCTTAGGAGACTTGAAATATTGTGCACAGGTCATATGGACTGTTTTTTGCTGTTTTTGATTTTATGGAATTGTATTTCCATTAACCATTGTATGGAAAAGAGCAGCTTGGACATTTTGCTAAACATCTCCTTATTTGTTTCATTGAAAATGAAATGGAAATCATACATCAAAGTACTCACAATTCATTTGTATTATAATTCCTTTCTACAAATATTTTCATATTTATTAGTGCTGTGTTCAAAATATCAATACGACGATGTATCGTCACAGAGATTTGACGATATGAGCATTGATACAGCTGGCCCTGTATCGATATTGTGGCACATGTGCAGCAGTGGACCGCGCTTAATTTGTTTAAAATTGAGTAGAAAAGTGCGAGGTTTCTAAAAAAGAATGAATAGAGCATATATAGGCTACAACAAGGTTTAATCTGGCCGCAGAGGAACACAACTGGGTTGCCTGATGTAAAGAGACGTAATCCCCAAAACAGAGCTTCACACTTGCGCAATACGGAAATATCTGCTAAGTGTACTACTTCTCTGGCAACCATGTGCACGCGCTCTCTCTCCACTGAGGATAAACGCGCTTGCTTTCTGAAAACAGTGGTTAGCTTGCAGTTTAGCAATCTCCACTTCAATTGATAATGTAGCTCTTGAGCGATTAAGATATTTAGTTGATAAAACTGTGGGGCAGCGCTAAAAAGTTTGATCTTTTTTCAGCAACGTGATCTGTGTGAGTGACTGCACTTAACATCAAACTGCTTCTGTTTCACACAAATGCTGGCACAGACGTGCATGTTCGGCTAGAGTCGCTTTGAACTCGTGCATCTTCGGAAACGGAGCTGCGCGGAAAGTTACAAAAAATGTTGTGCACATCGCCACGCGCACTCAAAGCGAACTTCCGCCAACACCGCGATGACGTCATATTTGCTTTGTGCACCTAAGCAAACTTGCGGATGCGTAGAGTATAAATCAGCCTTGAGAGTGTGTGTGTTAGATACAGTGAAGACAGTGCGTTAGTTTAGAACTCTTCTAATTTTTTTTTTAATTGTTGAGAGTGTGTTAATTTGTGCACTGATAACCTACCATCAATGTAAATTATTTTTTAAATATATTAGAATGAGTACATTACAATATACATTTATTAGAACAAGTACATCATTATTTATGGTCTTAAAAACAATATGCAAAACAATCAGAATATTGTACCTGGTGGGGAGTGCACAATGTAAACATGGAACATATGCCATGACCTATATTATACTGTGGTACAGTTATGGAGGCCCTTCATAATGCAGAGGTCAGCTGCCTGCTCTGCCAATAGTTAG
>NW_015505197.1:106416-126965 GCF_001515645.1 Sinocyclocheilus grahami | reverse complement strand
GCTGTGGCTTTAATTCCTTTAGAAACAATGATGCTACCAGCTCCTTGTTGAGAAAGATAATGTAGCTCTTGAGCGATTAAGATATTTAGTTGATAAAACTGTGGGGCAGCGCTAAAAAGTTTGATCTTTTTTCAGCAACGTGATCTGTGTGAGTGACTGCACTTAACATCAAACTGCTTCTGTTTCACACAAATGCTGGCACAGACGTGCATGTTCGGCTAGAGTCGCTTTGAACTCATGCATCTTCGGAAGCGGAGCTGCACGGAAAGTTACAAAAAATGTTGTGCACATCGCCACGCGCACTCAAAGCGAACTTCCGCCAACACCGCGATGACGTCATATTTGCTTTGTGCACCTAAGCAAACTTGCGGATGCGTAGAGTATAAATCAGCCTTGAGAGTGTGTGTGTTAGATACAGTGAAGACAGTGCGTTAGTTTAGAACTCTTCTAATTTTTTTTTTAATTGTTGAGAGTGTGTTAATTTGTGCACTGATAACCTACCATCAATGTAAATTATTTTTTAAATATATTAGAATGAGTACATTACAATATACATTTATTAGAACAAGTACATCATTATTTATGGTCTTAAAAACAATATGCAAAACAATCAGAATATTGTACCTGGTGGGGAGTGCACAATGTAAACATGGAACATATGCCATGACCTATATTATACTGTGGTACAGTTATGGAGGCCCTTCATAATGCAGAGGTCAGCTGCCTGCTCTGCCAATAGTTAGAAATGGCACTATAGTGTTTAATAAACAGCTGTTTTACTAAATTCTGCTGAGGTGAAATTCAGTGCAGTCATGTATCGTGATACGTATCGTATCGTGGTCTCTGTATCATGATGCGTATCATATCGTGACTTTGCTGGTGATACACAGCCCTATTATTTATGCATGCTATTTATTTTTTTAAATAAGTCTCTTATGCTGACCAGACTGCATTTATTTGATCAAAAATACAGTAAAAACTTTAAGATTGTGAAATATGATTACAATTTAAAGTAACTGTTTTAGCAAATGGCTGCAATATAACAGAGTGAAAAATGTAAGGGGGTCTGAATACTTTCCGTACCCACTGTATTTTTAAAATGTTATTTATTCCTGTCCTGGCAATGCTCATTTTTATGCTGATTTGACAGTGAACATTTCTTTTTATTACCAATGTTGAAAGCAGTTGTGCTTAATATTTTTGTGAAATCCATTATACATTTTATTTCAATAATCTTTGAGGAATAGAAAATTCCAAAGAACAAAATTTATTTGAAAGATAACATTATAAATGTCTTTACTATCACTTTTGATAAAATTAATGCACCTTTGCTGAATAAGAAAAAAAGAAAACATATAGCTGAATCGTTTCACCTAATTGCATTTTCCCACCAGGTTGAACTTCTTGAAGCAGCTCTTGAACACAATACTATTGTCTGCTTAAATACTGGCTCAGGGAAGACCTTTATCGCAGTACTCCTAATCAAAGAACTCTCCCACCAAATCCGCGGAGAGGATGGGAAGAGAACAGTTTTCCTGGTGAATGCAGGTGAGGAATTGTCTAGTCTGCCATGTGATGTAAACACATTAAAACATGATCAAACTCTTTCTGTATGTTTATTAATCTTAATTCTGATTTGTTCGTTTTCCCAATTGAAGCATCATCTGTGGTTCAGCAAGCATCTACTGTAAGAACCCACTCTGATCTCCAGGTGGGCGACTACATGTCAGAGGACATGACATCATGGCCCGAGGAGATGTGGAACAGAGAGATGATGGAGAATCAGGTGTGATTATACATTTTCCATTTAACGTGCCTATGAATTTATTCATATAATTGTTGAACGGATTGATGAGGTGTCATTGGGCAGTCTCTCTTCTGTTATATTCTCCCATCCTCATCCCTTTCTTTTCCATAATGTCTGTTCTTTCAGGTGCTGGTCATGACGTGCCACATCTTCTTCCATGTGTTAAAAAATGGAGTCTTGCCACTATCAAAAATCAACCTGCTGGTTTTTGACGAATGCCACCTTGCAATCACAGACCATCCTTATCGGGAAATAATGAAGGTGAAATTGCAGTCTGTTACAGCATTGAACAGGTGCTATGAAATCACATCTGTCAGTGTAAAGAGATGGATGATAAAGGTCTCATCTAAGTGTCACTCTAAAGGTGTCGATCCATTATTATAGTATTAATGGGCTTGTATTTAGTCCTGGAGATTGAACGTAGGCACTGATAAGATATTGTTGCTCGTCTGAAACGCATTCTAACTGAACATTTTTATTTTGAAGACTAATACTTTCTGGCACATTATAAGTTCGGAGTAAAACGGTTAGTCCACCCCAAAATAAAAAAAAAATCTGTCATTATTTACTCACCCTCATTTCAAAGAATGTCTGTGGAACATAAAAGATGATGTTTTTGAGAAATGTGTCCATACAGTGGAAGTCAATGGGCTTCAATGTCGTTTGGTTCCCAACGTTCTTCAAAATATCTTCTTTAGTGCAGAAGAAAGAATTTCATACATGTTTGGAATGACATGCAGGTTAGTAAATGATGACAGAATTAGCTTTTTTGGGTGAATCATCTCTTTATATTTGAAGATTGGCTGAATGCAGATATTTTGATTTCTCTGAATATGTGATCTTTTCTGAGGAGAGTCATATTTTAGTTATAACAATTACTTATTTAAAAAATGCAAGCCATCGCTGTGGAAGTTGCATTCACTTAACATTTTAGCACTGCAGTAGAATACATTGGTTGTAATTAGAGTTGTGCTGAAACTGTAATTCATTGAGATGGTTGTTTTTTTCCCCCTCATGATTTTGAAGCACATATGCTGGAAATCGGATCACACAATTGTGTTTTCGTGATTGATCACTGCTGTCAATTTTGAGTGCTTTGTCCAACTTTAATTCAAGCTAGATAGATCATATTTTAAGGTAGTTGGTGATAACCATATCTACATATAATGTTTTATTAAACAGTGCCAGTCTTCTTTACAGGTTTGTGAGGGTTGCCCAGGCTGTCCTCGCATTTTGGGTCTGACTGCTTCCATTTTAAATGGCAAATGTGACCCTTGTGATCTGGAGGAGAAGATTCAGAACCTGGAAAAGATTCTGCAGAGCAGTGCAGAAACTGCCACTGATCTTGTGGTGCTGGATAGGTATAGTTTTCCTTGTAAAACTCTCTAATTTTCACAATAGGATTGAAAAAAAAATGTTTGTCTGTCATTTAAGTATCATTTACTATAGATATCTCTTGCATGTGTGTTTATGTCCAGGTATGCGTCCCAGCCTCGTGAGGTGGTGCTGGATTGTGGGCTGTACCAGGATCAGAGTGGGCTCTCTGAGAGGCTTTTAAATGAGCTGGATGAAGCCCTTCATTTTCTTAATGACTGCAACTTATCTGCTCATCGAGAAGATAGAGATCCCACATTCATCTCCAAACAGGTTCTTCTTTAGGGTCTTATTTTAAAGCAACAATACCCTTGACCGGAACATCCTGTTGTGATTTCAAATCACTGTGTTCTGATTGTGTGATTGTTTATCACAAGGTGCTGAATGACTGCCGTGCCGTGTTGACTGTGTTGGGCCCTTGGTGCGCCGATAAAGCTGCAGGAATCATGGTCCGGGAGCTGCAGAAATATATCAAACATGAACAGGAAGAGCTGAACCGCAAGTTCCTGTTGTTCACAGACACCATTCTGAGAAAAATCCATGCCTTATGTGAGGAGCATTTCTCCCCAGCTTCCCTAGACCTGAAGTTTGTCACTCCCAAGGTCATCAAACTTCTGGAGATTCTCCACGAGTACAAGCCTTTCGAACGGCAGCAGTTTGAGAGTGTGGAGTGGTACAATAATCGCAATCAGGACAATTATGTTTCTTGGAGCGATTCTGAGGACGAAGATGAGGATGAAGAGGCGGAGGCAAAGGAAAAGCCCGAAGCTAATTTTCCGTCGCCTTTTACCAACATCCTCTGTGGAATCGTCTTTGTGGAAAGGCGATACACTGCAGTTGTTTTAAACAGGTTTGTTTGCAGTGCTTCACTGTCTTTCTTGGAAATTTTATACAAACAATAAATGTACTAAAACTAAAATCAATCATTTTCAATGCAAAAAATTAATTTAGGAATTAGGATTGGACTGATAGACGATGCCATTGATAGACATCACGATGTTGAGCCGACATCGTGACCCCCATACCCCGAATCCGCCGCATCCCAATACCATGTTCGGAAAGAAAATGACGTGCATACGGAACCCCTAAAGGGAATAAATGGGATGGGAGGAAAATACATATTTTATTAATTTCTCTCGCAGTTATATCAATGGGTAACTATACAGTATATAAATTGCGGGCATCAGGGAGCCGCTATTATGCCTGGCATTGAAACTGCTTTTGAATGCAAGATTGCTTTTTAGTTTCACTTTCACTTTCGAGATTCATGATCACACGTACTATGGAGCGGCAGTACTTGCCACACATTTTACAAGATTAGATGTTTGTCAGTGGTGCTGAGGATCTGCAAATCATTCGCCATCGTCATTGCGAATTATTTCGTCATCGTCCATCGCGATGTTTCATTGTAGACATTGTCCGATGCCAATGTTGTAGACATCGCCCAACTCTATTAGGAATCACATTATTATAATGTACAATATGAAAAATGGAGATTTATTTTGTGATTCACTATAGATAACAATTAACAGTATTTTTTAATTATTAGTGTTTTAAATAGTAACTGAATATTAAAGGCAAAGGTAATCTAAATATATAAAAAGGATTTGATTGCTACGATACTATTTGAGCAAAATACAGTAAAAACTGTAATATTGTGAAATATTATAACAATTTAAAATAGCTGCTTTCTATTTTAATATGTTTTAAAATCTAATTTATTCCTGTGCTGGCCAAGCTGAATTTTTAGCAGTCATTACTCCAGTCTTCAGTGTCACATGACCCTTCAGAAATCATTCTAATATGCGGACTTGGAGCTCAAGAAACATTTATTATCAATATTGAAAACAGTTGTGCCGTGTAATATTTTTGTGGAAACCATGATACATTTTTTCAAGATTCTTTGATCAGAAAGTTCAAAAGAATGGCATTTATATGAAATAGAAATATTTTGTAATGTTTTAAATGTCTTTATTGTCACTTTTGCTCAATTTAATGTGTCCTTGTTGAATAACAGTATTGATTTCTTTAAAAAATAAAAAAACTTGATCACTCGAATCTTGCATATTTAAAGGGATAGTTTTAAATAGTTAGAAAATTCTGGCATTAATTGCTCACCCTCATGTTGTTCCAAACCCGTAAGACCTTTGTTCATCTTCGGAACACAAATTAAGATATTTTTGATGAAATCCAAGAGCTTTCTGACCCTGCATAGACAGCAATGTAATTACTGTGTTCAAGGGCCAGAAAAGGTAGTAAGGACATCGATAAAATAGTCCATGTGACATCAGGGGTTCGATTGACATGGAAGAGAATAAATTGTTGAGTAAAGTCGTTATTTTTGTTTTCTTTGCGCACAAAAAGCATTCTGATAGCTTCATAAAATAGGTTGAACCACTGATGTGAAATATCCCTTTAAATTTTCCAAAGGTACTTGAATGCACCTTGTATTATTTGTGTGCATCAGACTTATCAAGGAGGCAGGGAAGCAGGACCCAGAGCTGGCCTACATCAGTAGCAACTTCATCACAGGTCACAGCATTGGCAAGAACCAGCCTCGCAACAAACAAATGGAGGTGGAATTCAGAAAACAAGAGGAGGTGAGCGAGTTCAGCAGTCCTAGAAAGTCTCTTGTGCAACTTCCTTAGCTTGTGCTGATCATAATTGTTTTTGCTGATTCACATTACTGTCCAGGTCCTGAGGAAGTTCAGAGCCCATGAAACCAACTTGCTCATTGCAACCAGCATTGTGGAAGAAGGCGTTGATATTCCAAAGTGCAATTTGGTCGTTCGGTTTGACCTGCCGACAGAGTACCGGTCGTACGTGCAATCCAAAGGTCGCGCCCGGGCTCCAGTCTCCAATTACATCATGCTAGCTGACAGCGAACGGACAAAAACATTTGAGGAAGACCTCAAGACCTACAAGGCCATAGAGAAGGTCAGCAGGTTTAATGAGATTTCCAGAAATGTGTGTGTACGTTAAAATGTGTTATTCTAATAGTTGTATGTCTTTTAGATCCTCCGAAATAAGTGCTCGAAGTCAGCAGAATCCAGTGATTTTGAACTGGAGCCAGTGACCGATGATGACAATGTTTTACCACCTTACGTCCTGCGCTCAGAGGACGGCGGCCCCCGTGTCACGATTAACACAGCCATTGGGCACATCAACAGGTCCGTTTCCGTTTCTAAATCAAAGATTGCTATATTTTATATTTTTTATTAATGTCATTCTTAAATGCTTTTGTGTGTTGTACAGATATTGTGCTCGCTTGCCCAGTGATCCATTCACTCATCTTGCTCCAAAGTGTAAAACTGTGGAGCTTAAGACTGGAGGTTATCAGTCCACACTCTTCCTACCCATTAACTCACCACTCAGAGTTCCTGTCACCGTGAGTTCTTGCCCAAATATATTTGATATTTTTCTAAATATTCTGACATTCACTCTTCTTTGCTAGGAGTTAAATGGAGAGTTTAGCCAGACTGTCAGAGTTTCCTCACCCTTGTGTTATTCCAAACCTGTTAGACTGACTTTCTTCCATGGAACACAAAAGGAGATGTTTTGAAGAATGTTCACGCTGCTTTTTTCCATGCAATGAAAGTGGATGGAAACCATGAGCTGTCAAACTCCAAAATAAGAAAAAAGCACCAGAAAAGTTATTTATGCCCATATGATTCTTCCTGTTAGACACAGACTGAAATTTAAGGTTTTCACTGACAATCTTTCCTTGAAAATCCATGGCAGCAATGGTCACCATACACTTTCATTGTATGAAACAGAATAGTTTGAACGTTCTGCTATAAGTATTTTGTGTTCCATGGAACAAAGTCATACAGATTTTGAAGGACAGGAGGATGAAAAATGTGCAAAAATGTGTGCAATTTTTCTAAAAAAAAAATCCCTGATTAAAAGTAAAAAGTCTTCTAAATGTTTCTTCATCCCTTTAGGGGCCAACAATGAATTGTGCAAGACTTGCTGAGAAAGCTGTTGCTCTTCTCTGTTGTGAAAAGCTGCACAAAATTGGTGAGCATGAAAAAGTCTAAATATATGCAATTTCTGATGCATTGTGGGACTGAGATGCACTGACTGATGTGAGATATTTCTTTCTAGGTGAACTGGATGATCATTTGATGCCAGTGGGAAAGGAAACTGTGAAGTATGAGGAGGAGCTGGACCTGCATGATGAGGAGGAGACGAACGTGCCAGGAAGACCAGGCTCCACCAAACGGAGACAGTGTTACCCAAAAGCCGTAAGTGTCATGAACCCGAAATACCTTTCTAAAGTCTGTCAGGATTCATGTTTTTTTTGGTACCACCATAGTTTGGGGTTGGTAAGTGTCTTTTATGCACTTATTGCATGTATTTGACCAGAAATACAGTGAAACTAATATTGTGAGATAATATTATAGCACATAATTTTAACATCTTTACAGTCATCGTTTGATCAATTTAGTCCGTCCTTGCTGAATCAAGGATTATTTTTGTTTATTTATTTTTATTTATTTATTTATTTATTTTTAAGTACAATGTGTAGAAGGTATACAGTCATGTTGGATATGCTGTCTTGTAGATACCAGAGTGTCTGCGGGGTTGTTACCCTGTGCCAGAACAGCCTTGCTACCTTTACGTAATAGGGATGGTCCTCACCACTCCTCTTCCTGATGAGCTCAACTTCCGGCGGAGGAAGCTGTACCCACCGGAGGACACTACCCGATGTTTTGGCATTCTGACAGCTAAACCAATACCTCGGGTAATCACCTTTCATTTAACTTCTCTTTCTGAATCTGTAGATCTTTGGAGAAGAACTTGTCGATCTTTATTCATTGTGAATTGCTTTGATAATTATTTTGAGTACAGTTGCATTTATCCTTCATTTGATATTTGATTATATCTGAAATTCATTAACTTGCCTTGAACTTTTAAGTAAACAACATGCTTTTTTCCCCGGTTCTATGTCACCAGATCCCTCACTTCCCTGTGTATACACGTTCTGGTGAGGTGACTATTTCGATTGAGCTGCAGAAGTCGGGCTTTACTCTGAGCGTGGAGCAGCTGGAGCTGATCACACGTTTGCACCAGTACATCTTCTCCCACATCCTCCGTCTTGAAAAGCCAGCACTAGAGTTTAAGCCCGTAGAGGCAGATTCTGCATATTGCATTCTACCTCTCAACATTGGTGAGTGCAGTCAGTCAGACCGAGATGTTGTCTTATCGTATTACAGAGAAAACTGTCAAACAAAGAAATTTAATTATATTTTAAAAAGTATTATAGATTTATTTTAGTCTTTTTTTGTGTTATTAGTAACAGAAAAGCAAACACTATAACTTTCTCGTATACAGTCTAGATTCTGAAAATATGCATTTGTCATTTAAACTAGTCTTTAAATATCTAATAAATGTTTAATTCAAAGAATCTTGCAAACATTAGCGAATTCAGCTATTAAATCATATGAAGAGTGCATTTTTTACAAAAATGAGCGATAAACTTGATATACTAGATTTCATACTATTCTGTGCTGAATCCATTTGGTCACTGTCATGTTCTTATGTTCATTGAAGTTAGCATTACATAGTTTTTTAGAAAATATGATTTCTGGTGCAGACTTACCAGATTGCTGAGTGCACTGTTGGTTACAGTGTCTACTTCTTTATTTGTGAAAATATACTATACAATACTACAATAATAGGAAGATTATATCTAAAATATAAATACATTTTTAAAATCTAAAAGTATAATTTATTTTACAGGTTTATTTTTTTTATCAAGTTCAAGTGATAATTTAAAATTTTCAAACCTGTTTCTAATTTAGTAAATATTATCTAAAGTAAACATGTATTTCATTGCATCTTGTGTTGCTTAAGGGAGAACTTGCACAATTGGTGGCTGACTAAATACTTTTTTTCCCCCACTGTATATACACATTAACACATATGTCCGCTTTATATCTGCCATCGGCCACACTGCTCTCTACTGGCTAAAAAATCTTTATTAGTTGACCACTTGCTGCAGCTCTAGTCCTATAACTTCTGTTCTGTTTAGTTGAGGATTCCAATACGTTGGACCTGGATTTCAAGTTCATGGAGGATATTGAAAAGTCTGAAGCACGTATTGGCATTCCAAATACTCAGTACACTAAGAAAAACCCATTCATTTTCAAATTGGAGGACTACCAGGATGCTGTCATCATTCCAAGGTACAAAAGTAACTTAAAGTGATCTTTAAGTCTTATTGTACTTGCAATTAAGCTTTCATTGATGACTTACTGTATACTGGGCTTTTGTTTTCTCTGAAGTTGAACTCTACCCCTCTGTCTCGTTCTTCCCTCTCAGGTATCGTAATTTTGACCAGCCACATCGGTTCTATGTGGCTGACGTTTACACAGACCTCACCCCACTCAGTAAATTCCCCTCTCCAGAGTACGAGACTTTCGCTGAGTACTACAAAACCAAGTACAACCTGGACCTGTCTAATGTTAACCAGCCCCTACTGGATGTGGACCACACATCTTCAAGGTAGGAAAAAAAAGACATTCTGGTATGTGCTCTTTTTTTCTTCCTGAGAAATTCATTATATGTCCATGGTGGTCTTTTCCTGTAGATTGAATCTTTTAACTCCCCGGCACCTTAATCAAAAGGGGAAAGCCCTTCCTCTCAGTAGTGCGGAGAAGAGAAAGGCCAAGTGGGAAAGCCTACAAAACAAACAGGTATTAACTGATGGAAAGAATTTGCGGTGATAATTATAAGTCATCATACCTGAATTAAGTCTAATCACACCATCTTGTTTTGAGTATTTCCTCCCACTGAGAGCAGTAAAGGATGAACAGAGGTTTGACTCGCATCATATAACAGTTTTTGGTTGTATTTCTGTTCCATCTGCTTAGATTTTAGTTCCAGAGCTCTGTGCCATTCACCCCATCCCAGCCTCTTTGTGGAGGAAAGCGGTCTGCCTTCCCAGCATTCTCTACAGACTTCACTGCCTTCTGACGGCCGAAGAGTTGCGGTCTCAGACAGCCATTGACGCTGGTGTAGGGGCTCAGACCCTGCCTCCTGATTTCAGGTCAGTTAAAAAAAAATCCACAAATCATATGCATAACACTCAATCGCTCTTTTCCAAACTCTAGTGAGCTCTCTCAATAGACAGCTTTGCAAGGCAAGAGTACGCCTGCTCTAAAACATATTATGCATTGTTTTGACAAAATTCATCATCATAAGAAAATATGCTTCTCAATAATGAACTGCATCAAGCTCATTTTAAACAAATGGTGAGCAAAGTGGCAGAAAAGCATTTCATTCTGTATTTGTTAACAAGCATTGTTAAAAATGGTTGATTCTAATTAGTGGTTGAACAATATTTTGCCAAAGACAATATATTGGCCAGCAAATTTTAATTATTGGCCGATAAATTGTTTCTGCTTGGCCGATAAATGTTGGAAGTGGTGCTTTATTTTGGCACCATTTACAATGGAGGACTTTTATTTTGACAGCGTTGAGAATTCCAGTGCATGAGTGCAGTATACATTTTTTATTTTTTTTTTATTTTACAGGTTTATTTTTTCAATTTCCAATTTTTTTTCACATTGATTCATTTTCAAATTATTTATTTATAATTTTGTACCATATATATATACACCCGCCCCCCCATTGCACCTGCATTGTCATTGGCCATCAAAAAATCTTTACTGATCAACCACTAATTCTAATTTCAAAATGATAACATTGGCATGTGCAGTGTACTTTATTTTTATTAAAGTGTTGTTGTATCGTTAGCTTAGCAACATGCTAATGCCAAACTCTATTGGATTCATTTGTAACTCGTGTCATATGTGTGGTACGGAGAGCTACTGCCTTTATAAAGCGTTCTAATTCATTTGTGGGGTAA
The DNA here is from genome assembly GCF_001515645.1 of Sinocyclocheilus grahami. Classification (NCBI taxonomy): domain Eukaryota; kingdom Metazoa; phylum Chordata; class Actinopteri; order Cypriniformes; family Cyprinidae; genus Sinocyclocheilus; species Sinocyclocheilus grahami. The sequence goes on along the minus strand of NW_015505197.1, from coordinate 115,908 downwards.
CATCTCAGTTAGAGTGACCTTAGACCTTAGAAAGCAGCTGGCTTCAGCAGTGACAGCATTTTAGGAAGTGCTCCCATTTGAGTCCTAATCTTATTGAATATAACCCCAGGTATCCAAATTTGGATTTTGGATGGAAGAAATCCATCGATAGCAAGTCTTTCATTTCCTGCCCCAGTGCATGTATGGAAGACGACGATCACTGTAAACACGGCACAAGCTCCGATTCAGACCACACTGCCCAGGAGGGCTGCAGTACGGAGGCCTCCCAGCCTCCAGAGGGCACTCTCCCCTGTGAGAACTGCAACACACCAGATGAAAAGCTAGAAACCCACCCTGTGCTCCCTGTGACTGATCTCCAGACGCCGAACAAAGACAAGAGTGACTGCGTCTGTTCCCGAAACCTCAACGGCACTCGGAGCAACAGCGACAACGACAACCTTCCACACAGACGTGACATTTGCCAATGCTCTCAGCTGGGCCCTCTGGAGAGTGACCTATCAACACAAACCACTACCTCAGTTCCTGTGAGGCCCTCTCTAGCCGGCGAGCCACAGCCCCAGCCCAGCGATGAATGTACCCCAGGCAGGAACTCAGATCTCTGCGACGGACATGTGAAAAAACCTACCTCAAACTGTTGCCCCAAACCAGAGATGGCAACCAGCACCACAGCACCTTCAGAAGTGTCATCAGAGGTCTCTGACGTGACATCTACATTAGCCTGCACAGGTCCAGCCTGGGATTCTCCGAAAACCTTGGGCCCCAACCCCGGCCTCATCTTGCAGGCCCTGACCCTCTCCAACGCCAGTGATGGCTTCAATCTAGAGAGGTTGGAGATGTTGGGCGACTCTTTCCTGAAACACGCCATCACCACCTACCTGTTCTGCACTTACCCTGACGCCCACGAGGGCAGGCTGTCATACATGAGGAGCAAGAAGGTATGATTCAGCCACAATGACTAAGATTATTAGTGTAACTGCAAAACAAAAAAACTCTTAACACCTTAGTTACCACATAATAATGCATTGTGAGCAACCGATAGTATTGTATAAGTTTTACATGGGATTTTTTTTGACTAATCTTATATATTTGCAAATCAAGTTGTACTTTTCCTTAATTTTTTTTAAATATTCACTATTTTAATAGTTTCTTTATTTTACATAGTTTAAATATTCTTAAATATTAATAAATATTAAGCCTTGTGTGGTGTTCATATTTTTCAGTCAGTGTTCGTTCGTGGGTCTGGTGGACCCGCAGCATTTTTGGGTTTTTAATTCAACACAATCAAAAATATTTTGCTAAAATACTCAACAGATGTTTACTTCATCCTGATTACAAGCAATATAAACAGCATATATGGTTAATATTTGCCCTTTTACAATTGTTGGATTTTTGTACAGTGTGGTCATTGAAAATTTGTTCTGAAATATGTTCTTCACAGAAAATGAGCCAAGGTTTGAAAAAATAATTCTTCATATCATTTTTCTTTTGATAAAAAAATGAAAGCGGGTCCCACAGACCCGAACACCATACAAGGGTTAATACACTGTAAAAAAAGATAAAGCTAAAGATTAAAACAAAGATTACTGAAGTGTGTTTTACGAGAAAGTACAATTTCAGTTTTTCTACTTCAAAATTTCATGCTTAACTCATTGTGTTTCTTGCTGTTTCTTTGTAATTGTTTGTAAAATTTGAGTAAACGTTTTTTCCATTCCTACTTTTTTCAGTGTAAGAAATTTAATTTAAATAATATATCTTAAATAATAATTTATTTTTAAAAAGTTTAATTTTAATATACTTAAATATAAGTAATACTAAACAGTATTAATAAATAGTATTATTAAATATTAATATATGTAATGCTATTAAACACAATGTTGTTGTTGTTGTTATTATTATGTATTTATTTTTACATTGCAAAATAAATTTTGCACCAGGAGCTGATTTTTATTTATTTTTTGTAGATATTGTCAGCCTTAGTTGCATTTTGTAGGTTTACTTTTTTAAACTTGATAGTTACATTTAAGTTCGTTCTTGTAAAATAATTTCCCTTTGCTTTGTACTAATAGAATATTCACCGTTTAAAGTCTGATGAATTTGTAAGACTTGGATATTGAACTGTTTTCGGTTTTCGTCACACATGGCTTTGCAGTTACTTGTGTTTTATTGAGGAGATTATAATTTCATTCAAATTACTGTTACCAATTTATAAAGGTTTTGGCAACCGATGTGCCTCATATTTATTTGAATACTGCTTAATTTATTTATACTTCACGTGTTATATGAAAACAAACTTCTTTTGCTCTGATATCTCCAGGTCAGCAACTGTAACCTTTATCGCCTGGGGAAGAAAAAGGGCCTTCCCAGTCGAATGGTGGTATCCATATTTGATCCCCCAGTAAACTGGCTTCCCCCCGGCTATGTTGTGAATCAGGACAAAAGCAGCACAGACAAGTGGGACTCAGATGAGGTATGAGTCAGAGACCGACTCCGTTTGTTTACCAGATAGCTCAAGTCACGCTTAACCCAATATCAACATGCATCTTCATGCACAATTACAAGTCTGTTTACATGGCCCTGTGCCTTGAGCTGAGGAACATCTTGGCAGCATTGAGCTGCAGTTGTTTCCTGTCATTGCCACTAGGGGGCAGGTTCATCCTTTGTGGGTGAAACTGGGTTTCAGAATGGAGGACAGAATTTATGCAGTTGTTTATTTTACATTAAAAAGATTAGAAATAGTCAGTTCAGCATGGCACACCTTTGGTTTGATTTCACCTTTGGTTTTAAGCTAATGCCAACAAATCTTCCACAGTTGTTGTCACTTGTTGTCTCCAGGGCAATTACTTCCAAGACTCTGAATACAAGAAATGGATGAAAAAGTAAAAAGGCATTAGTAATAATGCAATGATCATATACAACAAACCAAATCAAACTCTCTCATTCAAACCATTTGCAAATACGAAGACTTTAAAACTAATGTAACTGTATGAATGTATGCTTCATATTTTGGGAAGGACATTTTAAAATTTTAGTAGGCTAATATTTGTATTTTTTCAACTATATAAATTGAAGATACACTGCCATTTCAAAAGTTTGGTCAGTAATTTTTTTTAAATATATTAATTTAGTAGATTAAGTTGATCAAAATTGACAATTAAGACATTTATAATGTTACAAACGATTTCTGTTTCAAATAAGTCATGGTTTCCACAGAAATATTAAGCAGCACAAAGGTTTTCATCATTGATATTCATAAGACATTTTTTCTTGACTTCAAATCAACGTATTGGAATGATTTCTGAAGGATTATGTGACACTGAAGACTGGAAATATTAAACAGCTGTTTAAAATAGTAATAATATTTCACAATATTACAGTTTTTAGTATATTTTTGATCAAATAATTGCCGTTTTGGTGACTTCTTTTAAAAACATTACAAAATCTTTCCAGCCCCCTAATATTTTTCACATTATCAAAACAAAAGCAACTTTTATTCTGTAATTTGGGAAATGCAACATTATATATTGTAAAAATCTTATCACAATGCGTAAATATACGCATTGAAATTCAAGATATCTGCAGGCCTTAACCCAAGGCACAATTCAAAGAAACATGTCAGGTCAGGAAGAGCCACGATTATTTAAAATGAAATCTATGAAATATTAAGTAGAAGCCACAGTTTTCCATCTGTGTTTAAGCATATGTAATGTATTAGGACATGTGCACAGAACCAAGTAAGAAAAATGGAAAGAACTCTGCTTCTGGTTTCTACCAGCCCTCTCCATGGTTTTGACAGAGGCTGGCTGTATGTTTTGGGACGCTCTATGTAGTTCGGGGTGTATATGTATGGTATGAATGTACTAAATTTGCCTTGGGTACTGTAATTTTAAGTGTCACTTCCATGTATTATTACAGTATTAGGTGTCAAGTGTATTAATATTTTAATGAATATGCAATAGACGTTTTCTCATATGGTCAGTGTTATGGCATATTGATGATTAAAAAAAGATTTTCAGGGCACATTTCAGCTTTTGAATCACATTAGATTGGATGAGTCATTGACTTGGACTGGAAGCCTGGGCTCTGTTGAGCTCTCCTGAGCAAACATAATACTGTGGTTGAACTAAAAGACATTTCAATTGTAATCTTTGCAAATCTGTTGTAGAGACTGAGCCTTGGCTTTACGTGGCTCTTGGACTCAACGTTCCTTTCGTGATGTTGTTTGGTTTGTTTTGTTTGAGCTGTAAGACATTGGGAAATCTGTTTTTGTTTCTCAGAATAAAGATTTGGCCAACGGAAAAGCCAGTGATGATGAGGATGATGACGATGAGGCAGAGGACGTGGAGGTCGAGCCGTCTAAAGAAGAGGTCAACGTGGAAGATGAACTGGAGTACTACTATGAGCACATCAGATTCATCGATAACATGCTGATTGGCTCCGGTGCCTTCGGGAAGAAGATCTCCCTCCAGCCGGCCGAGCCTGGCTACGAATGGAAAGCCCCCAAAAAAGCCCACAACTCCCACTTTTCCCCAGACGGCGGCACTGACGAGTTCGATTACAGTTCCTGGGACGCCATGTGCTACCTTGACCCCAGCAAAGCTGGCGAGGAGGATGAGTTCGTGGTGGGCTTCTGGAACCCCTCAGAGGAAAACTGTGGCACGGATATTGGGAAACAGTCCATCTCCTACGACCTTCACACTGAGCAGTGCATCGCCGATAAGAGCATAGCTGACTGTGTGGAGGCCCTGATGGGGTGCTACCTCACCAGCTGTGGGGAGAGGGCAGCCCAGCTGTTCCTGTGTTCCCTCGGCCTGAAGGTGCTCCCGGCGGAGAAGCAGAGTTCAGGGGGGTCGGCCAAGCTGCAGTACGGCTGGCTGAAGATCCCTCCGCGCTGCATGTTTGACCACCCGGATGCTGAGCGGACCCTCAACCACCTCATCTCTGGCTTTGAGAACTTTGAGAAGAAGATAAACTACACGTTTAAAAACAAGGCATATCTTCTGCAGGCTTTCACTCATGCCTCGTATCATTACAACACCATCACAGGTTTGTGGATGTTATTTACATAGCACAGTTTCTTTTAGGATTGTGGTCTGATTCAATCAATATTTCCTTTAGTCATTTGTAGGAGACACCTGCTCCCCAACCTTACTGAACAAAAACAGTACTGCTTTTGGGATTTTACCACTCATTACAACAAATACAAGTATTATTATTATATTTTATATTATATAATATCTAATAATAATCATAATCATAATAATAATAATAATAAATTAAAGGTTTACTTTAATATAATAATAATACATTCATTAAAACATTATTTAATATAAAATTGTTTTATTACTATTATTGTTCAATTATATAATTTGATTATAATAATAATTGATGATGATAATTTATTATTTTATTATCATAAAATAAGATAATTAGAATGAGCTTATTATTATTATTACTCTTATTATTATTACTACTACTATGACTACTACAACACATTTTTGTAATAAGTGGCTATTTAACAAAAGGTTTTACAATATAGCTTATTATATTATTTTATATAATAATGATTATTATATTAAATTATATAAAAAATATTATGCTTTCTCATACATTTTTGTAGTTAACATGTTGATTTCCACAGTTGTTTTGAGTTACTCACATAAAATATATTGCATAAAATTTACAAAACAAAAATGTACTGGTATGCCACGCAACTCCAAGTGTGAGACGAAGTATTGATGAATTGTATAACAATCTTTTTCAGTTTGTCTTCATTTTTGTTGTTCAAAGTAATACTTATTACAACATTACAGCAGTTGGGTCAGTATATTTGATTCTAACCAATAACTCATGAAAACTTTTTTTTTTAATTATGAAGATGCGGCTCAAAAGAATCATTTGTTTACAAATCTGCATACACTCATCGCACTGTATGTTTGTTGCATGCACCTGGCGAAAACAACAAATACTGTATTTTCAGTTGTGTTTTTCCACAATCACTTCATATTTCTTGTGCTGTGACTGTGTTATATTAATGTTCTGTGATATTAATGGTCTCTTTTTAACCTTCTTTGTACCAATCTGAACTTTGGACAGATTGTTATCAGCGGTTGGAGTTCCTTGGTGATGCAATTTTAGACTACCTCATAACAAAGCACCTTTATGAAGATCCCCGGCAGCACTCCCCAGGCGTGCTGACCGACCTGCGCTCTGCACTTGTCAACAACACCATATTTGCTTCCCTGGCTGTCAAGTACGATTACCACAAGTACTTCAAAGCTGTCTCAAAATGTACTGGTATGCCACGCAACTCCAAGTGTGAGACGAAGTATTGATGAATTGTATAACAATCTTTTTCAGTTTGTCTTCATTTTTGTTGTTCAAAGTAATACTTATTACAACATTACAGCAGTTGGGTCAGTATATTTGATTCTAACCAATAACTCATGAAAACTTTTTTTTTTAATTATGAAGATGCGGCTCAAAAGAATCATTTGTTTACAAATCTGCATACACTCATCGCACTGTATGTTTGTTGCATGCACCTGGCGAAAACAACAAATACTGTATTTTCAGTTGTGTTTTTCCACAATCACTTCATATTTCTTGTGCTGTGACTGTGTTATATTAATGTTCTGTGATATTAATGGTCTCTTTTTAACCTTCTTTGTACCAATCTGAACTTTGGACAGATTGTTATCAGCGGTTGGAGTTCCTTGGTGATGCAATTTTAGACTACCTCATAACAAAGCACCTTTATGAAGATCCCCGGCAGCACTCCCCAGGCGTGCTGACCGACCTGCGCTCTGCACTTGTCAACAACACCATATTTGCTTCCCTGGCTGTCAAGTACGATTACCACAAGTACTTCAAAGCTGTCTCGCCCGAACTGTTCCACGTGATCGATGATTTTGTGCAATTTCAGCTAGAGAAGAATGAAATGCAAGGAATGGATTCGGAGGTGAGCTATCATCTCACTATTATCTGTTAAAGATATTAGGCCTTGGAAATTATAATTTAATTTATACCATTGCCAACATATATGTATAATATTTCATAAAGATTTAGCACCGTGACATCATATCATTGGCGCTCATCTTGAATCTGGTCTGTGTTTGTATTTGTTTTCGTTTTTGGATTGTAAAAATGCAGTTGGATTTAATTTATTTTGAAATGGTTATCTTGGCACTGAATCTGGTCTTGTTTGACTGGAAAGCATTTTATGCCTAAGGGATAACACTGGATACTGAAAGAGGAAAGACAAATTGAATAAAATAAGCAATGTTCCCCATTAATTACATAGCTGGGTAATGTTGTCCCCAATATTGGACATTTAGGTCTTTTAAGCGAAATGCTAAAAGTAATTGATCGCAGTTCATTTTGAGAGGAAATACCATTACAGTACAGCATAGCTGTCAGTTCACATTTTAAGTTACGTCCACAATTCTTTTTTTTCTGCAAACCATTTTCTGCTGTTTGTAGTGTGTGATTAGTTTGGGGATGTGAATTTGACATGGATAAGCACAATTTTCTGTCCTGAGAGGAAACACTTATTTTTTGTGTATGTCTCATAGCTTCGCCGATCAGAGGAAGATGAGGAGAAGGAGGAAGACATTGAGGTCCCCAAAGCAATGGGAGACATCTTTGAATCGCTAGCTGGTGCAATTTACATGGATAGCGGGATGTCACTTGAGACAGTTTGGCAAGTGTATTATCCAATGATGAGGCCACTCATAGGTAAGGGCCAAAGACGTACAGACGAGTAAATCAGTTCTGCATTTCTGTTCCGTCTGATTGTCTGCCGGCTCATGTGGCGAAGACCATAAGTTCAGTCATTTTCAAACATCGTGCCATTTTTATGCATGATGAAATGCCAGATTGAAATGCGCTGCTTTTGTTTTTGCCTCGTTTTCTAGAAAAATTCTCCGCTAATGTCCCTCGATCCCCAGTGCGTGAACTCCTGGAGATGGAACCAGAGACGGCTAAGTTCAGGTGGGAATGTCTTTTCCTTGTACGCAAGCAACCTCTTAACATTATCATCTGCAAAATACACACACAGTAGCTATAATTTGAATGTGCAAAACTTGATGCACTGTAAAAGTTACTGTATCAGTGTGTGGTTCATAGCAAATATGAGGTCATTTTTAAAAATCTGAATCTCAATGTCAATTTCCGAGTTCCTACAAACTCCCTATAAGAGATTGGAAGCTATAATGTTGAGTATGGTTGGTTTGATACCAAAATGTTGGCTTTGGTGTATCAGTATCAACACTAAATGAACATGTTAGCCATGTTAGTGTTTGTATCAAAAACGTGTGGTTAATCTCATAATGTATAATATTAAAAAAAAAAATTAGTTATTATACATTATATAAAATGATGCATAGTATATTTAATAATAATAGTTATTATTATTATTATTATTATTGCTTTTTTTTAGAATTCAACAAATATAAGTAATTTGTTTTGCAGCCCAGGTAATAAACCGAAATATGAAAAATTATATAGTGAGTAGTAAATGTCTTTTTTTTTTTACTACTGTACTGGTTATACTAGTATATCACACAGCATAAAGTTTGCTTGATGCTTGCGGTAACTAAATTTCAATGATCATGTGGTCATATGATTTTGCTAAAAAGAACATTATTTTGTGTATTTGGTGTAATGCAATGTGTTTATGCGGTTTAAGGTTTAAAAAAATACTGTACTTTTCCACATACTGTACATTATTGTTGCTCCTCTATGTCCCACCTTTCTGAAACGCGTCGATTTTTACAAAGCTCATCGTTCTGAAAAGCGAGGTGTGCTCTGATTGGCCAGCTATCCAGTGCGTTGTGATTGGCGGAATACCTCAAGCGTGTGACGGAAATGTTACGCCCTTACCATACTGTGATGCAGTGTCCCTGCGCGACAAGTAAAAACCAATAAAACTGTCTTTTTACGCGTTGCATTGGGTATCGCGCCGCGTAATTATAAGACCATGTATGCATTTGTGATCTGAGAAAGGACAAACAACAAGCGCTACTCTACACTGCTCAAAACTCGCGTTTGAATCGTCAGTGGAAAATTCTTTAGATATGAAAACGTACTTACAGGCTGCGAGTCAGAAGCGCCAGACTGTCCTTGCAAAGTTGGAATTGCCCCACTTTATAGAAACAGACTTTGTGCACAGACGGCATTGTAGGCTACTCTCCCAGGTTCAGGAAACAGTCCTCTGTAAAATGTGCTGCACACATTTGAGTATTTGGGTTGAACTGTTCTGGAACAGTGTTGTTAATACAACTTAACCACTGATTTCTAGTTGTGTCCTCTTTTGGAAGACCAAACAAAGTAGGTTCGCTTTCACAACGAAACACACAGCGTCTCCACGACGTGGCAGCAGCGGCAACAATACTACAGCGAGAATAAAAGTTACGCCTTCTTTCTTTGCGTGAACATTTGGGCGGCGTTATGCAAATCTTCCCACACAGTGACGTAGACATGTGGGGGCGTGTT